>NC_069503.1:1124071093-1124402343 GCF_027579735.1 Bombina bombina
CATAGAGTTCTTCATTTTTCATTTACATTTTTTACCGCTTGCTGGATTTTGTTTCTTGTTGCTTTGTATATAAAAAAAGATAAATACATGTGTGCACACACACACACACACACACATATATATATATATATATATATATATATATATATATATATATATATATATATATATATATTAAAGGGACAGTCTAGGCCAAAATAAAATTTCATGATTCAGATAGAGCATGTCATTTTAAACAATTTTCCAATTTACTTTTATCACCAATTTTGCTTTGTTCTCTTGGTATTCTTAGTTGAAAGCTTAACCTAGGAGGTTCATATGCAAATTTCTTAGACTTTGAAGGTCACCTCTTTTCAGAATGCGTTTTAACAGTTTTTCACCACTAGAGGGTGTTAGTTCACGTATTTCATATAGATAACACTGTGCTCGTGCAAGTGAAGTTATCTGGGAGCAGGCACTGATTGGCTAGACTGCAAGTCTGTCAAAAGAACTGAAATAAGGGGGGAGGAGCCAGCCTAGGAACTGAATGGCCGCTTTATACTTCAGCTCTGCTAAAACAGCTTCTAATTTTGCTTATTTGATCGTTCAGCCTAGCTTAATTTACTTATACAAGCACTCCTGAATATCTAGAGGGGACCAGGAATATTTGAGATACTGATTCGCAACAGAAAGGAAGAAACTGCGACTTTTTTTTATCTCTAGGCTGTTCACAGATTGGCACCCTCGAGAGCAACCATTTCCCTTCACACGAGGTAGCTTTATGGTATTGGAGCCGACCTGTGTTCTTTTAGGGACTGAAGCCATCTATAATCATCTGAAGAGAAGTAATTAAGCCCTGACTCAAGCTGCGGTCATGGGAGATAAAGCTGCGAGCTGGATTGCAGGTGCTCAATGCCTGCTGCGTAGCCACTTTCAAAAACTTGAGGAGGAACTGACCTTGGCCTTTTCTCTTTCGAACAGCGGAGAACACCTTCAGCGATCTCAGACACCCCTACAGCTACGCAAGGTACCGCTAACATCAACCGGCAGACAACAGAACGCTACATGCAGGTCAGATTCCCGGGTGGTAGCCACTGGGGATTATGGAGGACCAGATACAGATCACTTGACTTACACTGCTGTTCCAGGACAAGCGCAAGCTGTCTCAGAGCTCCGGTTGCCGGAGGAAAGCGGAATTGAACAGGTTTGGACTGAGCTGATGTTTTCCGTGGGGCATGTTGCTTATGATCCGATCCCCCAAAGTCAGCCAGGGGATAACAGCAGGATAGCCTGAGCCTGAACAGTTTGCAAAAGTGCTCGCAGAGGACATAATTGATATAACGGACCGCTATACACTTGCTCCGCCAGGGGACATAGGGGAAAGAATGTCACCTAAGAGTAAGCCCCATGTGAAGCAGACCCCGTACAGAAAGGCGGCAGTTTATCTCCAATGGCGCCTCAAATCATTCACACTAAATAACACCAGCCGATTACTACAATGCACCAAGTGTGAAACACAGCCTGGGAACCACTCACTCCACATTAATTACTACGAGATAGGATAGCTCTGAAGGTCCTCGGGACTATTATCACGCGAATGGACACCTAAGGTTCTGTTGTGGACACGGTTTGAAGACTTTAGCATTATACATCTATGTTTGCTGATTCTCAATACTATGGGATATTTAGCTTGGTTGAACGCACTTTTTGTTTTGTTTTCTCTGCAAGTTCGAAAGTTAGTTAAAAAGGCACAGTGTTTTATAGTTGAAGATTGTTAATTATCTCTCCATTAATGCCATTACATTTTAAAGCTGTATCTCACACTCTATATGCTATTTTTTTAAATATATATATGTTATACAACCTGAAATAGATTTTCTGCTCAAATAGTGTTTGATGATATAATGGTAAATCCATGGGTTTTTGACCCAGTTATGTTTTCAAGAGTGAATTCAAGAGTGAATTGAATAATTGTATGGTTGCAACTCACTACAAGCTGTTTCCACTGCACTGGCGCTGTTTAGTGCTCTATAAAGATGTTGTTTATTTGCTATTTATTTGCAGTAGCTACTCACATATAGAATTTTTTCTGTTTCAATAACTCACCCTTGAGTCCAAGCTAGAGTACCCTTTTGTATACTCCACCACTTTCCCACACATTACATCTGACTACTTACGGCCGGAGTAGTCACTTAAGATTGTTCAGTAAGTTTACCCTAATTTATATATATGAGAACTCGATTATATTACCCTGGATCCACGATATAAATGGAGCTACACGGTGTATTGACAACCTTTACCAACCCCTAAAATAATTCAATCTAACTCCCATTGTCATATATGAACGTATAGCCAGCAAGATTTTAGGGGATGCACCTAGTGGTGCTTTCCTTAACAACTACATTTGTCTTTTTTTTTAACATGCTGTTTGCCTTTTAGGATTGGGTTTTATTGTTGCTATGGGATTTTTTATGTGTAATACAATATGCATAATTTATACCTTAATGTTGTGGCCATAACTATACTGTGATGCATAGCCTTATCTCAAAACACCTGATACACATCTGATGCAGGCTGGTCCTACATTTATATTACTTTTTCTCAGGGTCTCCTACCTTACAGCATCCTACAAGTACCATTAATCTAGTATGTGGTCAGCCTATCTCTACCCTTCTCCTAGCAACTCATACGCCCATGAGGCTTAATATATGGATACTCCCCTGAGACTATATATTTGATTCTCAACATACTTACAATACCACCCCCCCCCCACATGACACTTAATACAGCCATTCCATTACCCTCTCTTACACTCATAATAATCTGACTCCCAGCATATTTAAGCTATTACCCCCCTCATGTATTATGTTTTTTTCTGTCGGGAGGTCCACAGGTGTAATCTTATTGGCATTTTGGATTGTTAGCGGTCTGGCTCCATTGAGCAAGACTCATACCCTATTATTTGTCTTAACTTTGACCCTTGGTATATATCATAACCTTATATTCCTACAAATTGTATGCATGTAAATGACCACCTCCTCCCTCTCCCCCCCCCTATATAATGTATCTCCCGCATTGGGAGAGTTAAATATGCGGCTTATCTAGCCAATGCCGCACTTCCACTACCTGTAAACTCAATGCAACTCACCTACCCACTTTACTAAACCACTCATTCACAGGTAAGAATACCTCCTATACTGTTCTTTAAACATTTTCTTTAGGATCCGTGAGTGGTCCTTTGTGTTTTTGGAGGACATTACACCAAATAAGAAAAGAGGTTCTAAAACTCGATGCATTTGTTATCATGTTAATATGTTTTCTCTTTTGTTAAGATATTCTTACAATGTAACAGTTAAACAATATGTCACATTTAAAGTCTGATGAATATGATTATACTATTGTGTTGCGAAAACCTCAATAAAAATAAAATTAAAAAAAAAAAAAAAAAGAACTGAAATAAGGGGGCAGTCTGCAGAGGCTTAGATACAAGATAATCACAGAGGTAAAAAGTGTATTATTATAACTGTGTTGGTTATGCAAAACTGGGAAATGGGTAATAAAGGGATTATCTATCTTTTAAAAAAAATACAAATTCTGGTGTAGACTGTCCCTTTAAGTGCATTGGAGCCCTTTGCATTTAAGTAGATGAAAACATGTAAAATCATATTTATGCAATATTCATAGTTAATAAAGTGTTATACTGTGTTTGCACTATAACTATTTCACATTCCAATGATCTGTATATATCAGAATATGTTCTAAGTGTTTTTAAAGTGTTAGCTCACATAAGAATGAGTTGGAGTTTTTTCCTACTTTTTTTTCTTCATTGACTATCGGGGAATAGTGAACGCACAGACAATATTCTAACTTCGGCTTCGTGTGCTAGTCAGGTTAGCGAGCAAGTGAAAACAGTTTACTTTCAACTCATAATACGAGTAAATCCCGACGCGTGCAAAAAGCTTACTTCAGCGGATCATATCCGACAGACATAGATGAATGCTGACATACGCTGTTGGTATTTATCATTGCACAAGCAGTTCTTGTGAACTGCTTGTGCAGTGCTGCCCCCTGCAGATTTGCGGGTGCTAGCAGGGGGTGCCCGATCGTATAGGATTGGGTAGATTAATGTCTGCAGCCTCAGAGCAGGCAACCCGCTGCTTCATAACTGCTGTTGAAGGCTTGCGCAGAAACAGGGGCATCAAGCTGCATTCGGAGCTTGATAATTAGGGCCCTTAGTTTCTATAAAACAATGGGAGCTGCCATGTTGTAACTTAGGTTATCTTTTCTGCTGTGGCCAATTAGGGACAGTTATAAATAGGTCACTAGAGTGTGCAGCCAATGGCTGTGTGGAATATAACAGTGTTCTCCACTTCCATTTCTAACAGGAACTGAAAAGCTCACTATTTAAAAATGGAATTACAGGAAAAGGGGACAAAATAAATAATGAAAGTATATCGCAGAGGTTTTCTAATAAATACCATTTATCATTTTATATTAACAGCTCAGTGTTTAATTACCCTTTAAGCTCAGAGCCTGCACCTGTCAGTGTAACAAAAGACAGCAGCATCTAAGTGGATTTGTAGTTTTGCTTTAAAAGAAAACTAAAGTCAAAACATAACTTTCATGATTCAGATAGAGCAATTTTAAGAGACCTTCTGATTTACTTTCACTATAATATTGCGCAGTCTAATGGCTAGATTACGAGTTGTGCGTTAGGGTAAAAAAGCAGCGTTAAGAGGTCCTAACGCTGCTTTTTTACGCCCGCTGCTATTACGAGTCTTGAAGGTTTAGGGGCACCTCACAGTTCTTTGGCCTTACCGCAAAACAACTTACGTAAACTTTGTAAAGTCTTTTTTCTGTGGGACTTCCATAGCGCTGATATTATGAGTCTGTCCTGAGAGGCCAAAAAGTGAGCGGTGCATCCTACCCTGTCAAGATCCCTAACGCATTTAAAAGTCAGAAGTTATGAGTTTTACACTACAACACTGTAGCATAAAACTCATAACTAAAGTGCTTAAAAGTACACTAACACCCATAAACTACCTATTAACCCCTAAACCGAGGCCCTCCCGCATCGCAAATACTAAATTAAAAAATGTGCCGCTCCGGACACCCCGCCACCTACATTATATTTATGAACCCCTAATCTGCTGCCCCAACATCGCCGACACCTACATTATATTAATTAACCCCTAATATGCTGCCCCAACATCGCCGACACCTACATTATATTTATTAACCCCTAATCTGCCGCCCCCAATGTTGCCGCCACCTACATACACTTAATAACCCCTAATCTGCCGTCCCCAACGCCGCCGCCACTATAATAAACATATTAACCCCTAAACCACCGCACTCTCGCCTCGCAAACATTAGCCAATAGAATTTTTTCTACCTTAATTCCGATTGGCTGATTCTATCAGCTATTCGGAATCTAAGGGACGCCATCTTGGATGACGTCACTTAAAGGAACCTTCATTCTATTTTAGTCATTGCAAGAAGAGGATGAAGGTTTGTATTTTGTTTTACAGGTAAAAGAGCTGATTACTTTGGGGCAATGCCCCGCAAAAGGCCCTTTAAGGGCTATTGGTAGTTTAGTTTAGGCTAGGGTTTTTTTTATTTTGGGGGGGCTTTTTTAATTTAATAGGGTTATTAGATTAGGTGTAATTAGTTTAAATTTCTGTCATTTGTTTATTATTTTCTGTAATTTAGTGGGGGTTTTTTTTTGTACTTTAGCTAATTTAATTTAATTTAGGTAATTGTATTTAATTTAGTTAATTTATTTAATTGTAGTGCAGTGCTAGGTGTTATTGTAACTTAGGTTAGGTTTTATTTTACAGGTAAATTTGTATTTATTTTAGCTAAGTAGTTATTAAATAGTTAATAACTATTTAGTAACTATTCTACCTAGTTAAAATAAATACAAACTTGCCTGTAAAATAAAAATAAATCCTAAGATAGCTACAATGTAACTATTAGTTATATTGTAGCTAGTTTAGGGTTTATTTTATAGGTAAATATTTAGTTTTAAATAGGAATAATTTAGTTAATGATAGGAATATTTATTTAGATTTATTTAAAATATATTTAAGTTAGTGGGTGTTAGATTTAGGGTTAGACTTAGGTTTAGGGGTTAATATTTTTAATATAGTGGCGGCAACTTTGGGGGCGGCAGATTAGGGGTTAATAAATGTAGGTAGGTGGCGGCGATGTTCGGGACGGCAGATTAGGGGTTAATAATATTTAACTAATGTTTGCGAGGCGGGAGTGCGGCGGTTTAGGGGTTAATATGTTTATTATAGTGGTGGTGACGTGGGGCGCGGTAGATTAGGGGTTAATAAGTGTAGGTAGGTGTCGGCGACAGGGGGGGGGGGCGGAATACTAGGGGTTAATAAATATAATGTAGGTGGCGGCGATGTTGGGGGCAGCAGATTAGGGGTGCATAAGTATAATATACTGTAGGAGTCGGCAATGTCAGGGGCGGCAGATTAGGGGTTAATAAGTGTAAGATTAGGGGTGTTTAGACTCAGGGTTCATGTTAGGGCGTTAGGTGTAAACATAAAATGTATTTCCCCATAGGAATCAATGGGGCTGCGTTAAGGAGTTTTACGCTGCTTTTTTGCAGGTGTTAGACTTTTCTTCAGCCGGCTCTCCCCGTTGATTCCTATGGGGAAATCGTGCACGAACACGTACAACCAGCTCACCGCTGACTTAAGCAGCACTGGTATTGGAGTGCGGTAATGAGCAAAATTTTGCTCAACGCTCACTTCTTGTCTTTTAACGACAGGTTTCTGAAAACTCGTAATACCAGCGCTGCAGGTAAGTGAGCGGTGAGGGAAAAATGCTCGTTAGCACCGCATAGCCTCTAACGCAAAACTCGTAATCTAGGTGTTTGTTTTTTGGTTTTTAATTTACCTGTCAAAACTATATATATATTTAGTATACAACCCATGGCATTGATCTAGAACCATTTTGTTATATTTCACGCCAAATGTCATCATATTAAAAAAAAATGTTCACTTTTTTACTTTATCACTGAAACTATTTACACACAACTTTTGCTCTCATAAGAAAAAAAAATTGTAACAGCTTCTCTGGGATCCCCATTGTCTAGAAATAGAAGAGGTCCATGGCTTTGCCACTGCTTTTTGGTAATCAGAAGGCCGGGCACCACACTTCTAATTTTCCTAGCAGGGAAGGAGTTAATCAGGAAGCTTAAAATTTTAATTTTAGCTGCAGTATAGAGATTACCCTCCTACCTGATACCTCTCTCCATGATCCCTCCTGGTCCCCCCCAAACTGCTTTTCCTCCTTCGCTCACTCCCCACTGATCACAAACCTTCTTAGGTGCTGACAGATAGTCTGTGCTTATGCAGTTTTATGGACAATTTTTAATATATATTTTTTTATATATACAGTAACTCACAAAAGTGAGTACACCCCTCACATTTTTGTAAATCTTTTATTATATCTTTCCATGTGTCAACACTGAAGAAATTGCACTTTGCTACAATGTAAAGGAGTGTACAGCCTGTATAACAGTGTAAATTTGCTGCCCCCTCAAAATAACTTAACACACAGCCATTAATGTCTAAACTGTTGGCAACAAAAGTAAGTACACCCCTACGTGGAAAAGTCCAAATTGGGCCCATTTAGCCATTTTCCCTCCGTGGTGTCATGTGACTCGTTAGTGTTACAAGGTCTTAGGTGTGAATGTGGAGCAGGTGTGTTAAATTTGGTGTTATCGCTCTCACACTCTCTCATACTGGTCACTGGAAGTTCAACATGGCACCTCATGGCAAAGAACTCTCTGAGGATCTGAAAAAAAGAATTGTTGCTCTACATAAAGATGGCCTAGGCTATAAGAAGATTGCCAAGACCTTGAAACTGAGCTGCAGCATGGTGGGCAAGGCCATACAGCGGTTTCACAGGACAGTTTCCACTCAGAACAGGCCTCACTATGGTCGACCAAAGAAGTTGAGTTCACATGCTCAGCGTCATATCCAGAGGTTGTCTTTGGGAAATAGACGTATGAGTGCTGCCAGCATTGCTTCAGATGTTGAAGGGGTTGGGGGGTCAGCCTGTCAGTGCTCAGACCATATGCCACACACTGCATCAAATTGGTCTGCATGGCTGTCATCCCAGAAGGAGGCCTCGTTTAAAGATGATGCACAAGAAAGCCCACAAACAGTTTGCTGAAGACAAGCAGACAAAGGACATGGATTACTGGAACCATGTCCTGTGGACCAATGAGACCAAGATAAATTTATTTGGTTCAGATGGTGTCAAGCGTGTGGGGCGGCAACCAAGTGAGGAGTACAAAGACAAGTGTGTCTTGCCAACAGTCAAGCATGATAGTGGGAGTGTCATGGTCTGGGCCTGCATGAGTGCTGCCGGCATTGTGGGGCTACAGTTCATTTAAGGGGAACCATGAGTGCCAACATGTACTGTGACATAATGAAGCAGAGCATGATCCCCTCCCTTCGGAGACTGGGCCGAAGGGCAGTATTCCAACATGATAACGACCCCAAACACACCTCCACTGCCTTGCTAAAGAAGCTGAGGGTAAAGGTGATGGACTGGCCAAGCATGTCTCCAGACCTAAACCCTATTGAGCATCTGTGGAGCATCCTCAAACGGAAGGTGGGGGAGTGCAAGGTCTCTAACATCCACCAGCTCTGTGATGTCATCATAAAGGCGTGGAAGAGGACTCCAGTGGCAACCTGTGCAGCTCTGGTGAACTCCATGCCCAAGAGGGTTAAGGCAGTGCTGGAAAATAATGATGGCCACACAAAATATTGACATTTTGGGCCCAATTTGGACATTTCCACTTAGGGGTGTATTCACTTTTGTTGCCAACGGTTTAGGCATTAATGGCTGTGTGTTGAATTATTTTGAGGGGTCAGCAAATTTACACTATTATACAGGCTGTACACTCACTACTTTACATTGTAGCAAAGTGTCATTTGTTCAGTGTTGTCACATGAAAAGATATAATGAAATATTTTCAAAAATGTGAGGGGTGTACTCACTTTTGTGAGATACTGTATATTTCTTCACTGTAGGGATCCTTCCTGAAAACTTTCTACTTATCTTATCCCTCTCAAACAGCTCTATATTCTTCCCCCAATCAATAGAATCTGCCATATTAGGTTACTGTCAGCTGTTTGCCAGTACAACAAAGTAAAAAAAGTTTTCATGCACTAACAGTACTCCAAATTTTGCAAATCCATGTAATAACACCCAGTATGGAAGATACCCTGGAGCGTACAATAAGAATGAAGGCAAGCAAAGCACTTACAGTTACTCCATAGAGCACAATTTCTTTGAGATGTGTGGGACAGCTATGTAGGCCAAGTCTGCCCCTTCCTATGCCAACTTATTTTTAGGTTGGTGGGAAACATCCCACATTTTTGGAGATAGAAATCCTTACAGGTCTTCTATAGTTTTTTTTTTATAGACGATATATAGACAATCTATTTGTCATTTGGACAGGTACCTATGAAGAAAGTTTTTTGCTACATTTAAACTCAAATTAAGTTGATCTAACTTTCACAATAGAATTTAACAAAACAAGTATGAATTATCTTGATGTGACTTGATGACTGATTATTCAAATAGAAGAGTGGGTAGTAAAGCATACCATAAACCAATAGTGAAGAACTATGTATTGTATTCCACTAGTAATCACCCTAAACATGTCCCTAAGGCCATAGTAAAGGGCCAGTTTTCAACTGTTCAAGGGAAGAAGATTACGAGAAGAAGTGTAATACCTTGAGCACACAATTATATCAGAGAGGTTATGCTAGAATGTTAATCAAGAGGGCTAGGAAAGAAGTGAACAACTTTTAAATGACCCATTATGTACTAAAGACACCTGCGATTTGTTACATGTCACAGAGATCAATATACACAGATACATATCAAGTTATCTTCCAATTTTATTAGCAGATGATAAGTTAAAACATAAAGGGCTAAATTACAATAGGAGTGCTAATTTATTGCATGTCCGCAAATGGACCGTTTGTGGACGCATGATAAAAAAACAGCCATTACAAGTGGCTGGTTATTGCTACTGTGAGCTTTTTAAGGGTTTATTGGGTGGGTTTTTGTTTTAGATTAGGGTTTGGGCAGCAATAGAGCTAAATGCCCTTTTAAGGGCAATGCCCATCCAAATGCCCTTTTCAGGGCAATGGGGAGCTTAGGTTTTTTTAGTTAGGGTTTTATTTGGGGGGTTGGTTGTGTGGGTGGTGGGTTTTACTGTTGGGGGGGTTGTTTGTATTTTTTTTACAGGTAAAAGAGCTGATTTCTTTGGGGCAATGCCCCGCAAAAGGCCCTTTTAAGGGCTATTGGTAGTTTAGTTTATGCTAGGGGTTTTTTTATTTTGGGGGAGCTTTTTTTTATTTTGATAGTGCTATTAGATTAGGTGTAATTAGTTTAAATATCTTGTAATTTGTTTTTTGTTTTGTGTAATTTAGTGGGGGGGTTCTGTTATTTAGGTAATTGTATTTTAATTTTGTTAATTGTATTTAATTTAGGTAATTTATTTAATTGTACTGTAAGGTTAGGTGTTAGTGTAACTAATGTTAGGTTTTATTTTACAGGTAAATTTGTATTTATTTTAGCTAGGTAGTTAGTAAATAATTAATAACTATTTAGTAACTATTCTACCTAGTTAAAATAAATACAAACTTGCCTGTAAAATAAAAATAAACCCTAAGCTAGATAACTATTAGTTATATTGTAGCTAGCTTAGGGTTTATTTTATAGGTAAGTATTTAGTTTTGAATAGGAATTATTTAGTTAATGATAGGAATTTTTATTTAGATTTATTTTAATTATTTTTAAGTTAGGGGATGTTAGGGTTAGGTTTAAACTTAGATTTAGGGGTTAATAACTTTAGTATAGTGGCGGCGACGTTAGGGGCGGCAGAATAGGGGTTAATAAATGTAGGTAGGTGGCGGCGATGTTAGGGGCAGCAGATTAGGGGTTAATAATATTTAAATAGTGTTTGAGATGCGGGAGTGTGGCGGTTTAGGGGTTAATATGTTTATTATAGTGGCGGCGAAGTCCAGAGCGGCAGATTAGGGGTTAATAAGTATAATGTAGGTGTCAGCTATGTCGGGGCGGCAGATTAGGGGTTAATATTATTTAACTAGTGTTTGCGATGTCGGGAGCGGCAGATTAGGGGTTAATAATTTTATTTTAGTGTTTGCGATGCAGGAGGGCCTCGGTTTAGGGGTTAATAGGTAGTTTATGGGTGTTAGTGTACTTTTTAGCACTTTAGTTATGAGTTTTATGATACAGCTTTGTAGTTTAAAACTCATAACTACTGACTTTAGAATGCATTACGAATCTTGCGGGATAGACTTTACCGCTCACTTTTTGGCCTAAAAAAAAAAAGCTTGTAATATCGGCAGAATGGAAGTCCCTTTAATAGCAGCGGTAGTGAAAAAGCAGCGTTATGAGCCTTAACACTGCTTTTTTACTCATAACGCAAAACTCGTAATCTAGCCGTAGGTATTTTGAAATCTACGTAACAAGAGAATGTTATGAGCACATAACTGCACAATCGAATATGTGATATATTTGGTCTCATGTATCTCTTGCAAATTGCAGAATGTGGGTCTCACTATTAGGGAAGTGAGATCTCGAATTCGAAAGCACTGGAAAAATATAAACTGTAAGGGAGAGGGTTCAGCTAAACACTTTATTCATAAACACAAAACTGTGGGAGATACATTCAAATGGCAGGCTATAAAACATGTTGCTTGTCCCTTGAGAGGAGGTGATAGAACCAAGCTATTAAGCCGTAAGGGAAGCGTTTTGGACTTTTTAATGATGTACTAGATTTTCACAGGGCTTTAATTCAGAATATGACATCATAAATCACTAGGAACATGTTATTCAATCAATTAACATCTTTTGTAAAATCCATTTGCTGTAATTTTGTTGGGAAAATTGTTACCTGCGGAAAAATTGACATTTATATACTATGTAGAATCTCAAAAATGTAAATGTTTGGTAGTGAGGAAGGGATCACATATACGGTATATATATCAAACAACTGGGAAAAAAAGCAACTGGGAAAAAATGGAAGGTGCACAGGCTTATGGAAATAAGCCTGTGCACCCTCCATGTTTTCACAGTTGTTTGATTGTGAGCCTGCTTTGTGTGGCTGTTTAGGGACCCAGGTTTTTTTGGAAGAGACCTTGACGAGGTACCTGGGCTTTTCCCATTTGGCCAGATGCGGTAACTAACTCTTCCATTGCTGCTTTTTATCTTAGTTGAGAGCTTGTGAGTGAGTGCTGGACTTTTTCTGTGTGTTATATTAATCGATTATTTTTTTGTAATTTTCCCTGTTTGGGCCTTGCACCCAGGCCTGTCTGGGGTTAACTGCCTGTGGCTCTGGTGACAGTGCAGCTTCCTGGGAGTGCTGGTTTGAACCCAGGGCTGTGCATGTTGCAGGGTCATAGGATGTGTACCCGGTCCGGCCTGAGAGTGCTGACCCCACCCGTGTTCAGTATATATATATATATATATATATATATATATATATATATATATATATATATATCTTACTGGGCCCTGGACAGGTCCGGCTAAAACTTACTGGGCCTTGAGGTCACTTAGGTTGAGAACTACTGCCCTAGAGGGATGCAACTGCACCTCACTGACAAGGCCCAAGAGACACCAAAATGTACGTCTGTGGTTTGTTGTTTGTCTTGTTCAGAGAAGAATTGCCTGGTGTTTCGGTGCTGGACTGTCATTGGGCAGGATCAAACTGATATACTACAGGATATTTTTTCTCTGTGAAAAGGCAAAAAGAGACTGCACCCTGAGTGGCACTGGCCTTGTGGACAAGCACAGAAGTTTTTCTAGCTATTGTTCTGTCTCAGTGAGTGCGTCTCTCTATTTTCTTGATTTTATGTAAATTACTCTTAGGTCTCCCTAAGAGTAAAAGGGGAAAACCAGACGTGGACTCCTTGCACACATGCCCTAGAGATATGCAACTGCACCTCACTGAAGAGGCCCAAGAGAGGCCAAAACGTACGTCTGGGGTTTGTTGTTTGTCTTGTTCAGTGAAGAATTGCCTGGTATTACTGCGCTGGACTGTCATTGGGCAGGATCAGACTGATATGCTACAGGATATTTTTTCTCTGTGAAAAGGCATAGTGTGCAAAAAGAGACTGCACCCTGAGTGTCACTGGCCTTGTGGACAAGCACAAAAGTTTTTCTAGCTTTTCTTCTCTCTCAGTGAGAGCGTCTCTCTATTTTCTTGATTCCTGTCATGGATATATAATATCCCTTTAGATAATATTTGTAGCAATTCACTCACTAACTTTCACTCTGCACTGTTAAATCTCCACTCGCCAATGGATAGTGGAAATTTTGAGTCCTATATATATATCTATATTATAATTGTGTTTGTAATGTTCGTCGCCGTCGGCAGTTGGGCACGCATCCTCAATGGAATGTTGGCAGCGCGAGGACAAAAGAATTCACCTGCATCCAGGTGAATTCCGAAAAGCAGGGTACCCTAACACCCCCTAACTTAAGTATTAAAAAAAAAACTAACCCCCCCCCCATCAAGTATTAAAAAAATAATAATAACCGCCCGCATCAAGTATTAAGAAAAACAAACGCCCGCATCAAGTATTAAAAAATTAAATAACCGCCCGCATCAAGTATTAAAAAAAACACCGCCTGCACGAAATATAACAAAAAAAATCCTACACGAAGTATTAACTCCTAAACCGCAAAACCCCTACATCGCAATAAACCTAATTACCCTATTAACCCTTAAACCGCAAAACCCCTACATTGCAATAAACCTATTTACCCTATTAACCCCTAAACCGCAAAACCCCTACATCGCAATAAACCTATTTAACTTATTAACCCTTTAAACCGCAAAAACTCACAACGCAAATAAATATTTAAATAACTAAGTACAGTACACTAACCTAACACCCCCTAACCTAAAAAACCCTAACCTAACACCCCCTAACCTAACAACCCCTAACCTAACACCCCATTAAATAAACCCAAATTACCTAAACTAATACATTCTAAAGTTTCAAAAAATAAAAAAAATAAGTTTACAAAAAATAAAAAAAATCTAACATTACAGAAAATAAAAAAATCAAATTACCAAATTTAACAAATTTAAACCTATTCCCTGAGAAAATAAAAAAAGGCCCCCCAAAATAAAAACACCCCTTACTCTAATCATAAACTACCAGTAGCCCTTAAAATGGCTTTTTGCAGGGCATTGCCCCAAGATAATCAGCTCTTTTACAAAAAATATACAAGTCGCAACTAACATTAAACCCCCCACCCCCCAAAAAAAAAGAACCTAACACTAAAACCTAAACTACCCATTGCCCTGAAAAGGTTATTTGTTTGGGCATTGCCCTTAAAAGGGCATTTAGCGCTTTTTCTGCCCATCCCTAATCTAAATAAAACAAATCCCCCCCAAAAAAACTTAAAAAATCCTAAGTCTAACCCCCAGGTTGGTACTCACGGTTCCTGAAGTCCGGCAGAGAAGGTCCTGTTCAAGGCGGTGAAGTCTTCTTCCAAGCGCATCCTCTTCTTCTTCCAGGAACATCCTGCGTGGAGCAGAGCTGAAGACTGAAGACCACGGAGCTGAAGAACGGCGACCCTGGAACTGAAGACAGGCGACCCCGGAGCCATGAATCGTGAAGGATCCTCTTTGTATGATATGTTAGGTGGGACTTTGTATATTTTTTGTAAAAGAGCTAATTACCTCGGGGCAATGCCATGAAAAAAGCCCTTTTAAGGGCTACTGGTAGTTTATTATTAGAGTAGGGGGTGTTTTTATTTTGGGGGGATTAGGTTTAATTTTGTTAAATTTGGTAATTTGATTTTTTTATTTTCTGTAATGTTAGCTTTTTTCTTTTTTGTAAACTTACGGCTAGATTACGAGTTTTGAGGTAAGAGCTGCTCGGTGCTAACTTGCAAATTATTGTCACCGCTCACCTCCCTATAGCGCTGCTATTACAGGTTTGCAAAAATTTGGCGTTAGCAGGCAATAAGTGAGCGTAGAGCAAAATTGAGCTCCATACCACACACAAATACCAGCGCTGCTTTGAGCTGGTTTTACATGCTCGTGCACGATTTCCTCATAGACATCAATGGGGAGAGCCGGCTGAAAAAAAGCCTAACACCTGCAATAAAGGAGCGTAAAGCTCCGTAACGCAGCCCCATTGATTCCTATGGGGAAAGAAAAGTTATGTTTTAAACCCCAAGTCTAAACACCCCTAATCTGCTGCCCCCGACATCACCGCCACCTACATTACACTTATTAACCCCCTAATCTGCCGCCCCCGACATCACCATCACCTACATTATATTTATTAACCCCTAATCTGCTGCCCCCAATGTCGCCGCCACATACCTACACTTATTAACCCCTAACCTGCCGCCCACAATGTCGCTGCCACCTACCCAACGTCGGCGGCACTATACTAAAGTTATTAACCCCTAACCCTAACACCCCTAACTTAAATATAATTAAAATAAATCTAAAAAAAATTACTATTATTACCTAAATTATTCCTATTTAAAACTAAATACTTACCTGTAAAATAAACCCTAAGATAGCTACAATATAACTAATAGTTACATTGTAGCTAGCTTAGTTTTAATTTTTATTTCACAGCTAAGTTTTATTTATTTTAACTAGGTAGACTATTTAGTAAATAGTTATTAACTATTTACTAACTACCTAGCTAAAATAAATACAAATTTACCTGTAAAATAAAACCTAACCTTTCTTACACTAACAGGGGTTATTATTTTTATTATAGTGTTTGCGATGCGGGACGGCCTCGGTTTAGGGGTTAATAGGTATTTTATGGGTGTTAGTGTACTTTTTAGCACTTTAGTTATGAGTTTTATGTTACGGCGTTGTAACATAAAACCCATAACTACTGGTGGCAGTACGAATCTTGACGGTATAGGGTGTACCGCTCACCTTTTGGCCTCCCAGGCAAACTCGTAATACCGGCGCAAAGGAAGTCCCATTGAAAAAGGACTTTTTGAAAGCTGCGGTAGTTATGTTGCGATACGTCCAAAAAAGTGTGCGGTGCACCTATACCTGCAAGACTCGTAATACCAGCGGTAGTGAAAAAGAGCCTTAACGCTGCTTTTTCACTCATACCGCAAAACTTGTATTCTAGCCGAATAGTAATAATAAAATGATAATGATACCTAAAAGTTCTTTGACTTATTATATATATAATTCTGTATTATTTGATAGTACTAAATCCTGCTTAACTTAATTTCTAGTTGGCTCCTGTATTAATTCTGACATTAAGTTATCTTTGAGCATATGTAAAAATGTATCTTCCTTGGATATATTGCTAGTTTTATTGTCCCAGTTTATTTTGGGTTAGTTAAAAACTCCCACAATTACAACACTGGTATCAATAGCAGTCTTTCTAATCTATATTAGCAGTTGAGTTTCCTCTTTATAAGCTAAAGTTCAGAATTCTCATTCGAAATGCCCAGTTTTTTAAACCTTAGACAATGAAAAACAACTCACAACTCCTGCTCTGAGATATTGTGGAGGCATATATTTATCAACACTCCAACTTAATAAGGGCTAGATTAAAAGTAAAGCGCTAATTTATTGCTCGCCCATAAACAGGCAAGTTTCCCCTGTTTGTGGTTGCACAATAAATAACCAGCCATTACAAGTGGCTGGTTATTGCTACCACAAGCACTTAGAAAATTAACCAGAGATCAGATCTCTGGTTAATTTTCTAAAAGTGCCCCAAATGCCCCCAAAATAGACGGTCTTTTATATTTTTATGAAAAAAATATTAGCTTTTTTTCATAAAAAAAAATACTGCACTAGGCAGTTTTAAGGGATTAAAAGTTGGCGGCTGTAAATCGTTGGCAGGGTTTTAGAAAAAAAGAACGGTCTATGGGAACTGTGTGTCCCTTGTAAATATATGTATATGCTTTTATACATATATATGTATGTGTTAATATGTTTATAGAGACATATTAACACAAATATATATGAATATATTCATATACATAAATATTTTAAATTGCTGCCCATCGCTGCACTATTTACCCCCTTTGCTGCGCTTAGGTTCTGTGCCGTGTATGATGGCATCAGAACGAGGCTCCCATTGGAGCATATGGAAGCGCACATTCATGAAAGCAATGCTTTTGTGCAATGCAAACGTGAGGTCACGCCCGCATTGCACCTCACTTGTAATACCAGTGCACATTAGCATAAGCAATATTTTGCACTCAACTCATAATCTGGCCATATATGTTTCCTCAATATACAACCCCGTAGGATAGAGAAAAACCTGTATATGGGGGAGAGAGGAGTGAAATGGGGCACTTATAGTGGTGAGTCAGCAGGTGGGCATCTGGAGAGACCAATAGTGTACTTAATTCTCTATACTGTCTGTGTGTGGAAGTGAGGAGGACAAGTGCAGTACAACCCTATATCAAACAGGGGACTCACCCTTCAGGACTGTTGCTTTTCTCAGTGTTATGATCCTTGTGCCCTTCTGGACTGTCGCTTGCTTTCATCAATTAAATGTTTGTTGTACCCACCACCATGCCGTACTCCCAGCCTTCAGCCCCTAGTGATGAGATCAGTTCTGACGCAACCTTTGTGGAGTCCGATGTATACAATTCATCTTCGGATCACTCTTCTAATGCAGGCGGTATGTTTAGGCAGAGAAGTAGAAACATTAGGAAACTGATTACGAGGGACTCTGGTGATTTGTAAAATCCATTAGGTCCAAAAGAGAAAGGATGTCCTAAATGTAGCGTTTTGTTAAAAAGTATAACAACTTTATTTCGATTCCATTAAAAACAGCTTTGCAGAAAGATAGTGACCAAAAGCAGGATAGCACTTAGACTAACTGAATAACGCGTTTAAGCTCCATGAGCCGTATTCAGACACTGAACTACTCCTCTCCCTCTAGTCTTAAATATCGTGTATGCAATTAAAACAAATGCGTGAACCTGATATATTACTTAATTACTTACTAAAACTCATCACCTTAGAGTATTTGATGTATCTAATCTATATGTTTAGTGATGCTTTACATATATTCACAAATATTTATACAAGGGACCCAGCAGAGTTATAAAGAATTGTTTTTTTGTTTTTGTTTTTATCATATTTTGGTGTTTTGCTGTAGATAGAAGTCATGTTTCTTCTGTATTTTTTATTTACTTTTTTATTTAGTGGGATTTGATTTTCTTGTACTGCAGTCTAATATAGCTGCTCCTTTAAGGTATTTAAGTCATGTTTCAATAAATAATGTGAATATTTATTCACTTCAGAAAATACCTTAAAGGAGCAGCTATATTAGACTGCAGTACAAGAAACCCAAATCCCACTAAACAAAAAAAGTAAATACAAAATACATAAGAAACATGACTTCTATCTACAGGAAAACACCAAAATATGATAAAAACAAAAACAAAAAATAATCCTTTATTACTCTGCTGGGTTCCTTGTAGAAATATTTGTGAATATATGTAAATATGCATTGATACAGCATAAGTGAACATATAGATTAGATACATCAAATACTCTAAGGTGATGAGTTTGAGTAAGTAATTAAGTAATATATCAGGTGCATGCATTTATTTTAATTGCACACAGGATATTTAAGACTAGAGGAGTAGTTCAGTGTCTATGAATACGGCTCATGGAGCTGAAACGCGTTAGACAGTTCATCTAAGTGCCATCCATTATTAAAATAAAATCTAATCAAATCTACATCTACATGAATCCATTTAATGTTTCCATAAATATTGTATAAATACAATTAATTTTTAATTATGTTTCATGATATTATGAGCAACTTTATTACTAGGGAACCTGCCCTCCTGAGATTGTGGCAAGAAGCCTGCATTGCGCTGCCCATATTTATCACCAATTGTAAGAGTAGAGACTATCAATCACCTTGGTCGGATCATTGTGGGGGGGGGGGATTTTAATTTGCCACATCTGAGGTGGTGGAGAGGTTAATTAAGAAACTGCTGCTTCTTAACTATTGGCTGCTGCACCACAAGGGCTCCAAAGCAGCCTCCACAACTTGATAACTAATATATTTTAAATTGAAACAATATATTATCAACAAATCAGGACTCTGTAATATTCTAGAATAAAATAATAATTAAAAATATAATTGAAATATATTAAAATCCGATAATGCAGATGATAAGTATTGAAAATACTAACCAATTCCTATTAGTTTCTCATATCTGCGAGAATGAATAGACGCGCATTTCGACATTCGTTAACTAAATGATTGCCAAAAATTGCTGAAATCGTATTTTTTTTTGTAATAAAGTGAAAGACACAAATAACTGGGCAAATATAGATAAATTATAAGGGTTAAAGTTCTGCTCACCTAGTAACTCCACCCTTTTTACCTATATCAGTACCAGCACACCTGCAGACAAGTGCTTGGTAATTTGTTTTGTTCCTGAACTGCACGCTGTGCATATGGATTAACTTTGTTTGCCTTCTCTCCTAACTTGGATTATAAGTATAGGACGTCTTATTTTTCAAATTTCTCTGAGCCTCAGATTCTAAGGAATCCTCTTCTATATTTCCCTTTGCAAAGAGAACTTTCATAATTACCCTCTGAACAGCTTCCAACTGCGGATTCAGCTGTTCCACCTCTCCCTTGCATAAACTGAACTCTGCTACAACTCAGCTGTAAGCATATCCAGTGCTGCAACATAATATAAGCCTACACGCTTGCGAGTGCTGACAGGCAGATTCACACAGTCTATTCAGAGGTAGGAGCTGCACACACAGCCATCACGCTACCAAGTGCTGACAGGCAGATACACACTGGGTATTCAGAGGTAGGAGCTGCGCTTTGTATCTACACTCTGTCCAGTAACCCCTACTGTGCTGGACTGGTACTAACACAGCATATACTTTTCTACCAATTACTCCCCTGTACTTATCAGACATCCAATCTGCTCAGACCAAAGGTGAAGTCACCAATACTTTTAGCACAACCTCAGATCTCTATACCATCTGACAAATATCAGAGCTGAGTATTTACCACCTACTAATTAAATTCACTTTATTACTTGAGCACACTTGAGCAATAGCTACGCTCCTAAAGAAAGTGAAACAACAACCACTTTTGTAAAGCAATTCTGCAGCTGAGGTCTAGATCCCAGTTCAAATCTTACATAAATGTATCTTGCACTTTGTATAACTATATCCGGATAAAGCCTGCAAATGAAAACAAGTTAAAACTTTCTAAATGGTCCAATCCAATCGTCAATAAAGCTGAATAAGTATCTCTCCACTATTGCTTAGGGGTTATCCAGGCCAGACACTTTGCCCCAAAATCTTCTCATTACAATTGTTTCTCAGTAGGGGTTGCAAGTTTGTGGGGTACATTGTAGGCCACAACTATGAAATCTGACATCAAATGAACTTCCCTCTGAAGCCAGCGATGCCAGTCTGTGGGAAACTGCAAGGTAGCTGGCTCTTCTAACTATTGGCTCTCGCAGTTGTATCGGATAAAGGAAATAACAACTTCATCCTGCTTTGAGTGATGAGGGAGGTTGTTGGATTCGTACCCCCTTCAACACTAGTAGAAATAGGACCCAAACTGGTTGGGTGGTTGATAACAGCAGTTAACTGCCAGCATATAGTCTAATGATTGTGTATAATAGATGCAAGGCTAGAGTTTCACAAATATATATCCACAACCTTCACTACCCAGCCTTACACTACTGTATTTATATATTTTTTGTGTTTGATTATTTTTTTTACTGGATACACCTTTTTCTGACATAAAAAAGCAGACATGGGTTACTCTACCCTTTTTGTAGTGAGACCAATTTATATAATTAACATAAAATTATCAAATCAGTTGTTTATTTATTTTATTTATTTATTTTAACTTTTATTTTACTTGGCAACAGGTATACATGAATACAATCCAACTTACAAAATCACAATATATCAGTTATATGATTATATGATTGCAAGTATCTTCAATAGTTGGTTAAGTGTCCAAGAAGAATTGCCCCCTAGGAGGGGTAAGCATTAGTCATGTTACCTGTTAAGCCATTTTTTTAATTATTATACAAAACCTTTGAAAAATAAAGTACCCTAGGCCAAACCTGAATCCTAGGGTAGGACTCTTTTCTATTTTCTATCGAAAAAACAAGTTCAAACAAAACACCAAAACATACTTTGTTATGTGCCACCATAATCAACATTGAGTGAGCTTAAAAAACTAGACATCATCCTATTAGCATCTAACATGTTATAGACCATCCATTCTCCCCCCACATCATACCTCTTTCTACCAAATATTCCATTCACCCCGAAGATTCGCTTCTAGCATATAGATAGTATTTTTGAATGGATATATCTGCCTTTGAGTTGGAGGGTCTAGAGACTCTAGAAAGAGTCTCCATTTTATAATAAAGCAAGCTACTCTCACATTAACATCATATAACGTATCATATTGTTCATATAACAACGTTTTCAGTAGCAATTGTTTCAAAAAGCTAACAGACGGGGCTTCTCTGTGAAGCCACTTTCAGAAAGTACATTTCCTTGCTAGTAGTATAATATTAATAAGGAGTTTCCTATCTTGTTTTGAAGCCGGTACCTGGTCTAGAAATAACACCTGCATAGGTGTAAGTGCAATAGGGGTGTTTGCAATCTTGGAGAGCCAAAAAGAGACTTGGTTCCAGAATTTGCAAACCTTGGGGCAGTACCAAATATAGTGTAGAAAGTCAGGGTTTGGATAGGAGCACTTACCACATACGTTTGAGAAGTTTTTTCTCCACTTACTCAACCTCCTAGGTGTAATATAGTCTTGATATATAACCCGTATTTGCGATTCTCTAAGGTCAGCTGCCAAAGTCGCAGTCCAGGTAAGAGTAAGGCTGTCAAGTATAGTTTTCCCTGAAGGTATATTAAGCAATTTCTTATTCCAAGTGTCAAAGAGGTGTGTCAGCATGGCAGGGGCCCTAACATTTATTAGTTCCTTATAGATTGGTGAAATGGCAAAGTTACGTGCATGAAATTGCACGATGGTGCTTGCCAAAGGCGAGGGTTCCCAGAATGTCTTGCAATTCTGTAAGATGTGGTTTATGTTATGTCATGCCTGAAAATAGGCAAATCTGTTAGTATAAGGGGTTAGGAATTTCCTACATACAGCATCATAAGGCAAGACAGATTTAGTAGTGTGGTCTAGTAATTTGTCAACATTATCTATTCCCTGGTCTCTCCAAGTATGAAAAATGGGGTATAATATGCCAGGTTGGAATCTCGGATTCCCTACGATGGGGAGGTATTTTGTATGACTAGGGTCCCATGCTAATACTTTGGCCATAGCCTTCCACCCCAGGAGCACATCTCGAAACATAGGATGATGTTGTATGGTCATTGGTAGTTCAGATAGAACAGCATGCGGCAGGAAGGCGGGAGACACCTGAGACAATGAGGATTCTTCTAAGTGAACACTAGAGAAGTGCTGTGTATTTAGTTTCCAGTCTAATGCCAATTTTGCTAAGAAGGCCCAGTTATAATATATAACTTATGTACCCCTATGTGCGGTTTACCGCCTTTCCAGAGGAAGTTTTGGACTATGGTATTTAAATAGGCCAGGTCTTTCCGCCAAAGTAATAAGGGGAGCATCTGTAAAGGATACAAAATCTTGGGGAGAATCATCATCTTAATAACGTGGACTATACCCATTAAAGATAATGGCAAGTTTTGCCAAGCGTTTAAATCCTGCTTGATTTACTGGATCAAGGGAGAGAAGTTATGAGAATACCACTGCTGCGGGTTTGCTGAGATGTGAATTCCCAGATAAGTTAAGTGTTAGTCTACCGATTGAAAGTGGTATAGTTCTGCATGGTTATTAGTTTTACGGTGTAGCCATAAGATTTCTGACTTTGAGATATTAATTGGGACATGAACTTGGGGATTCGAGATAAAGAGCAGCATGTCATCTGCATATAGGGCTATTTGGAGTTTGTGAGAATTAACGCAAATACCCGGGAAGAGATTTCTAAGACGAGCCGCTAGCGGCTCCAATGCTAAATTAAAAAGGAGTGGGGGAAAGAGGGCAGCCTTGGCGTGTACCTCTGTGCAGAGGGATCGGAGGAGAGTAAAGATTATTAATCACTAGGTATGCCACAGGACTAGAATAGATGTTTTTAAGGAAGGCAGTGAAGCGGCCTGAGATACCAAAACTTTCCATGGAGTGAAAAAGATGAGTTCACTCCACTCTATCGAAGGCCTTCTCTGCATCCAAGGATAACAGGAAGGCCTCCGGAAGAGACGAAAGAGTTCCCTCTTGTTTAGCCAACCAATGGTGTGTTACTGCGTGGAGAACTTTCCGGATATTCGTGACAGAAGAGCGCTGGGGAGTAAAGCCTGTCTGATCTGGATGCAGGACATAAGGGAGTATATGTTTTAAAAGATTAGATAGAAGTTTGGTTAGTAACTTGTAATCAACGTTTAAAAGGGAAATCGGTCTATATGACGCTGGGATAGTGGGGTCTTTACTTACCTTATGTATGACTGTGATATTTGCTGCAGAAAAGCTGGCAGAGGGGGTATGTTGGCCCGCAAAATAATGAGCGAACAAATTGGTTAGCACCGGAGCCGTTTGGTCTGATAACATCCTATAAAATTCAGTTGGGAGCCCATCGGGACCGGGCGTCTTCCCAAGAGCAAGAGATTTAATAGTGTGGGCCACTTCCTCCTGAGTTATCGGGGCATTTAGAATATCTAGTTGATCCTCTGTAATTTTAGGAAGAGCAAGCCCATCCCAAAATTTGTGTTGTGCACCTTCATGAGGTGGTTGTGATTTATATAAATTGGTGTAGTATTCTGTGAATTTTGACACTATAGCACTTCTATCACTAGTTAGGTGACCTTGACTCTCAATCACTGGAACCCCTTTGTTTGTCTGCTTAATCTTGACCAGCGAGGCCAAAAGCCTACCAGACCTATTACCATGCCTTAAAAAAAAACGGATTTCTGTTATCCCTGCGAATAGTGTTTTGTAATAAAAAGGTGTCTCTCTCCTTCCTTGCCGCAAAATAGGAAGCTCTGCTCTGTTTAGTAGGAGCTTGACAATATTGAGTATATGTGTTAGTCAGTTGGGTGTTGTACTGTTCTTCCTTACCAGTTTGAAGTCATTTTTGTTTGGTTAAGTAAGCAATTATGTCGCCCCTAAGGACAGCCTTAGCCGTTTCCCAGAAAAGAGTTGGGGTAAGTAGGTGTGCTCTGTTGTTAGTTAGAAACTCGTCCCATTGTCTTGTTAAGTACATTGCAAAATCAGGGGATTTTATGAGGTGGGTTGGAAAGACAGAGAGATAGGGGCGTGATCTGAAATAGTAATGCTAGCAATTTTAGTTTCCGTAATCAGGAGCTCTAAGGAGGTGGAGGTAAGAAAGAGATCTATTCGGGAAAGGGAGTTGTGTGCACGAGAGGCGCAAGTATAGTCCCTGCCCGTGGGGTTATGTCTTCTCCATATATCTTGTACTCCTAATGAGTTATATAAGGCATTATAGACTTTGGTTGGGTATATTGACATTTCTCTTTTTTTCCGGGCCAGAAGGGGGCCAGTCGGGTCTCTAAATCTGTCTAGAACTGGGTTAGGTGTTAAATTAAAGTCACCCGCTATGATAAGTTTAGTGTCCAGATGTTGAGCCAATAAGGAAGTCAATGAACTCCAAAAAGTGGGCGCTCTATGGTTGGGGCCATATACATTACAAAAGGTGTACCAGTCATCTTGCCACTTTAGTCTAACAATAAGAAACCTACCATCTGAGTCTGTTATCATGTCTCCCAACTGATAATTTAGGCCTTGACATATAAGAAGAGCTACTCCTCTACTAGAACTATTGTAGGGGGCACTAAGGTCCTCTGACACCCATCTGGCTTTGAGTTTATCGTGTTCCAAGGCGGTCAAATGGGTTTCTTGCAGGAGCATGATATGAGCCTGCGATTTTTTGAGATGGGTTAATACAGTTTTTCTCTTAATAGGGAAATTAATCCCCCCTACTTTCCATGAAATTATTTTTATGGTAATTTAAACATTATTGGGATTAGACACTGGTGACCTCTCGGCCCACCTACTCCTAACCCAGAACCAAAAGTAAGAAAAAAGGAAGTCTGACGGGTAAGCATATTATTTCTCAAACTGTTGGGATACGGATAATCTAGAACCCTACAGGTCGTCACCATGGAATTTGCCATAACGGGGAAGGGGGGAGGTGTACATGATACTGCTCTTCACTCGTGTTAGACTTAAAACATGAAACACATAACATCAACATATACATTAACAAAAACAAAAACATAACATAAGTACCAATATCAATCATAATATCAACATTCCTGAACATTGCAATACAATACCAAGCCATATAAGGATCTTCTTGGGTCTACCGGTTAAGTTCTGAGGTATGGAATCAATACCCCGGTCGAAAAGTCTGCAGGGAAGAAGCAAAGTTACCGGCTATTTCAGCCAGGAGAGTCCCTTCGGATTTGAGAAGAGTGAGCAGATGTGTCCCTTTCCTGGTCCAGAAAATCTTGAGCCTCTCTGGGTGAGTCAAAGAATTTGAAGCCTTGTGAGGTGCGAATTTTTAGACGGGCTGGAAAAAGGAGAATGGCTTGGCGTTTTTCCTTATGGAGGGAGCTGCATAATGGAGCAAAATCTTTCCGTTTCTTTGCAACCTCCGAAGAATAATCCTGGAAAATGTAGATTCTCTTTTCATCATACAGTAGCAGTTTAATTTTCCTATATGCTTTAAGAAGTTGAATCTTAGACTGGAAGTTAAGATACTTATTCATTACCCCACGATGGGAGGTTTCTTTCCCAGTCATAGGTTGTCTGTCGCCTCCAATTCGGTGTGCCCTTTCCGCCTTCATCGGTATATACTCTGCAGGAATACCCAATAGATTAGGGAGAGAGTGCTCAGCAAAGTACAGTAATTCTGATGGCCGGACAGACTCCGGAAGTCCTACCAGTCGAACATTGTTCCTGCGTGAGCGATTTTCCAAGTCATCAATTTTTTGGTGCAGGTATTTATTTTGTTGAAGTAACTCTTTCACCTGGATGGAGGAAGTGTGGTGGCCATCTTCTAGGTCACATATTCTTTGCTCCGCCCCCCGCTAGTCTGGTGTTAAATTGCTTGACTTCAGATGTTAAGTTGTCCATGCCTTTTTGCAGGGTATCCAACTTGGATAATAACAGAGAGTTTAATTGTTGCCTCAGTCTCCTGAGTTGATGCAGATTTTGTAGGGGAGACAGGCTGATGTGAATCTGGGGGTTGTCTATGTTTTTTCTCCTGTTGAGATTTATTTCTGTGCGACATTTTAGGAGTGGTCAGAAATTTGTCCATATAGATGAATTCTAGTTCAGGTGGCAGTGTGTCTCTCCCCAGGGACTACGTCACCACTGGACACTGACGGGAAAAGGAAAGAGGTTATGACCCGCTCTGGGCCTTAGAGCGGGAAAGGAGGAGGAGAGACACCACTACTGAGCTTTGGGAATTCCCATTCCCTTTTTTTACAGTCCTTGAAGTATGTTCGACCAACAAACCAGTGGGTGTCATAGGCAGAGCTAGAGTTCTGTATGTATGGCAGACAGTATGTGAGATCCCTTCATGTGATGAAATTAAAAACTGTTAAGAAATCCCTTTCCAACCCTCTTATAGCTAGAGAACGCTTCTTACAGCATAGATGCAAGGTTGGGCATCAAAAATTACATCACAGTTCACAGCAAAAACAGAGATAAGGGGTATAAGGTGTAAGCACCGCCATGAGCTAAAGTGTGTGACGTGACACCAAAGTTCCACTAGGCCAAAGCAGGCAATCACCTAAGCAACTTTATTATGGTCAGAGTCTCAATGTCCCCATGCAAGGGTGCTAGGGCTGAGTATATAGCTGTACTGTTATTATATCCTCAGAGTGTGCACTGTAAAAGCAGAGGGTCAAGCACAAAAGCAATGAAATTAGTTGTGACTTCTAAAATTATGATCCGTATGGATTATTTTGCCCCATCCACTGTCTGATGTCTGTTTAGGATGTTATAAGGTAGAATGAGTTGGAATTACTAGGTTATGCAGCAAAGCCTCCTGCAGCGGCAAGGACATCTGTAAGTAAGTTGTTGAGGGTTATAACACACCATCTAAAGCAGTCCACAGTGTTCCACCTAAACAGAAGCAGAGACCAGTGTACCAGATGCTGAAACTTAACGCAGCTATGAGCGTATATGAGAGAGCTGCTTAAGATTTTAAAATACTGCACACTAGTTTGGTAATATGGCAGCTGTGTTATCAGAAAAAAGTAAAACGTTGCCGTCCCATGTGCTAGTGCTGTTTACTCGCCTCTAATCCGCAGGGTCTGCATTTAAGGAAAGGCTGAAAGTTGTGAGATTGTGTAATAGTGACAATTCAGATGTGCCCATTATGCACAGAGTCCTTGTGTTCCGGGAGTAATCTGCCACTGCAGATGTGCTTATATCTCCAATGAATATACTTTCAATAACACACCCCTGTCACTCTGAATACCAGCGTTACCAGTGTAACCTGCCAGTCTTTAGAAGCCAGCTCCGGAGCAGAGCCCCAACTCTCCGGAGCTCCCTCAGAAGTATGGTGTCGTCTTGGTGCACGATAGAGTACTCTGTCCTCTACAAATGTTATCAGAGCTTGGTGGTTAGCGTATTGTGCTCCTATACAGCAGTACTATTAGGTTCAGCAAAGGCAAGAGTGGTCAGGAAACAATCCGGGGGAGGTTACAAGCCCCACGAGGGTAGGCAAGATGGCGATCGGCTTTTGTAATGCAATCTTTATGGCGGTGAGGTTAAAAGCTGTTAAGCCTCTCAAGCAGCAGCATCCATAGCATTTGATGCCTCCAGGCTAAGTAAAAAAAAAAAGCCAAGGAAGACTTTGGGAGCCAGTGTGGAGCTCAAATATAAGTTTTGTACAATATTGTACACGGAGCTCTATCAAGACACTGCCACACCATAGCTCCGCCCACCAGAAGTTCCCATTTTTTTTATTTTTTATTTATTTTAAATCTTATTTTACCTCATGTTCCTACAATCTGTTTCTCAGTGTTGTTCCCTTTTCAGCTTAAACAACAAAATGAAAGTTAAAAAGTAAAAATAAAAAAAAATGTCTTTTGATAAGGTAATATGTGAAAACTACTTAAATATATTACAGATTACAATATCAAAGATTTGACATAATGCTGTCATAAGAGTGTTACATTCTGTCTTGGAAGCACTTACTCTATTTTGATAAGTACTATCATTTATTTCATTAGTTTAATAATTTAACTGTTAGATTGTTACATTTATGGAAGCTCATTTCAGATTATGTAGGTTTTTTTTTCATGATTTTAGATTGAACAGCTATTTGGAAATTGATTTATTCTCTGGTTAATTTACCATATTTAAACTATTGCAGTTTTTAAGCATAGAAAAACAAATGAGCTGGTGGTTGGCATTAGCAGTTTATATAGATAAGTGATGACCAACACATGCGTGTTCCAGCCTTAAAGGGACATGAAACGCAAAATGTTCTATCCGATTTTAAACAACGTTTGTACTTCTATTGTTTAATTTGCTTAATTTTCTTGATAACCTTTGTTGAAAAGCATATCTAGGTCGGCTTGGGAGCTAGCTACTGATTGGTGGATGCACATATATGCCTCTTGTCATTGGCTTACTGATGTGTTCAGTTAGCTTCCTGTAGTGAATTGTTTCTCCTTCAATAAAAGATACCAAGAGAATGAAGCAAAACTGATAATATAAGAAAATTGGAAAATTTGTTTAAAAGGGTATGCACTATCTGAATCATAAAAGAAAAAATTGGGTTGCATGGTTCTTTAACCCCTTAAGGACCGGAAATTTCAGACCAAAAGACCAGAGCATTTTTAGCATTTTTGCTATCACTCCACTTAAACAGAAAAAGAGCCTTGTTTTTTTTATTTACCTATCAAAACTATATATATTTTTATTAGTAGACAACTTCAGATATTGATCTAAACCCATTTTGGTAAATTTCATGCCACCATTTCACTGCCAAACGCAATCAAATTAAAAAAAAAAATTGTTAACTTTTTCACACACTTTTTTCTCACTGAAAATATGTACATATCACGAAAAGCTTCTCTGGGATCCCCTTTGTTTAGAAATAGCAGACTTATATGGCTTTGTCACTGTTTTTTGGTAATAAGAAGGCTGCTAATTGCAGCTGTGCACCACACTTCTATTATTCCCTGCAGTGAAGGGGTTAATCAGGTAGCTTGTAAGTTTACATTTAGCTAAAATGTAGAGATTACCCTCCCACCTAATTCCCTTCACCCCCTGATCCTTACCTGATCCCTCCCAAAAAGCTCTCTTCCCTCCCCCCCCCCACTGGTCACCAACATCTTAGGTCGTGGCAGTCTGCCAATGTGAAGTTTTAGGTTTTTTTTATTTTATGCCCTGACTCCAGCTGTGGAAATGTTTTTTGCAGTGCAGTGGTCCCACCTGCTCTCGCCCCCACCCCACCCGCCTCTCACATGACCCTCCCACATCACCAATGTACGGCACCACCGCAAACCGATTCAGCAAGGGACACCGAGATATTCTGCCTGCTATTTCTGCACTGCCCCACTTGTGAGGCATTCAGAAATAGCACAATCTCACTGCTGTCAGTGAGATCACAACAGAAAGAGCCCGGGTCCTTAAAGGCTAAATGACCAGCGCCTTACAAGGTATGGTGCTGGTCGTTCTGGAGCTAAAGGGACTTTAACCCACTGGGTAAAACTACAGTAGGATGGTTACTAATCAATATTAAAGTGTTTTCCTCTTGTGTGTGGCACTATCATCTAAGTTGTTCTCTTATTTTAACCCTTACAATTATCAGTAAGTGAAGCGCTGCATCTTCACACTGGGAGTCGCCATCGTGGAGCTTTTATTTGTTATGTAACTTTTAAAGTGTGCAAAAAAAACTGCCAGAAATGTAATGTTTCCACTCTCTATAACATTAACTAAACTGAAAGATACAACTGTCAAAAAAGCTAAACCTGGGAGGCTGAACCTGGGAGTCCTGGTGAACAGTGAGCTGCTTCTGATAGAAATTAGCTCTCTTGAATATAGAACATCACATGGTAGAGCGAATATAACAGAAAGCACCTGCTGGGCTCAAATGCTTAGAAAATACACTTTCAGCCCATTCTGTGAGGTTTTATGACTCATTTTACATTAGGGAAATACACTTTGAATTTGGTACTTTTTAGTATGATTGTAACTTTGCAATTTGAAATTGCACATTAAATACACTTTTTATTAAAGACAGCATAGCCTGTACTTTAGTAAAGCCAGAATTAAACCACTGTCCCCTGAATATAGTAGAGAGTTCTATCTCATGAGAGGGCTTAGTACATTCAGGGTCTAAGACGTTTGTAATGCTACACTGCATTTCCGTCAATCAGTTTTCTAGCTCCCCCTTCTAATTTACCTTGGCCTAATCTAAAACAGCTTCACTACTCCAGCACTTCCCATTCTCCCTGATCTGGCAGTAGAGGTCACTATGACCTTTGATTTCATTGAATTTCTAGCTTCTAACCTCAGTTGTGTTTTTTACCATATAAGTGCTTGTAACCTGACTTCTGTACTGTCCTGATTCTGACTGTTTTTACTACGTTCTTGGGCTTGTACCCAGTCCGACCCAATTATGAAACGTTATTCCTAACCAGTTTGGTTTTATGCTCCCAGATCAGTTGTAGGCTTTGCCAAACTTCAGATCAAACAAAATGTGATGAGCAGCGCCTGGGTAAACTCACCAAGCTCACTGTATAGGTACCTCCTAACAAAGGTCCAAGAAGAAAACTACAGTGGAAAACGAAACACAGGAGCGCCAAAAAGACTAAGGGTGATGTTCAAGGTTAAAAGTATAAAAACAGATATTTATTAATAAAAAATAAACAAACAGCTATATAAGCAGATAGTTACAGTGTAACTATGGAAACAGTATATATGATAGCTGTAGTATCAGATGGATACTACTGCAACTAAAAAAGAGTCAATAGCTGGTGTGTAATAGAGGAGTGTATACTACTGCATCTAGGACCTAGTCGACTTGGTGAGTCAGACTGACAGTGTTAGATGAATAGAACAAAGATCATAAAAAACATAAAGAACAATGGTCATAAAAAACATAAAGTACAATAAGTGTGTGAATACTAAATGTACAGATATTACAAATGTTAGAACAATAAACTGAGTGCTACCTATAAGTGCTAATATATGCACAAATGACTGTGCAAAAATGGAAACAATGAAAAATATAAAAAATATTTATACATGGTACACGTGTACAAAAAATAATGTAGTCCTTGTGGCCATAAAGAAAAATAAATAATGTTCTTAATCCCAAGGGATGATATCCTTTAAAGTGTTTCAGAGTGTCATAATAATGTTAAACAAATCATCAAGGAATCCTAAATGGTAAGGACAGAGATCTGTGAAAAGCTGAACCTCCTAGAGACATCCTAAGGGAAAGTAGGTGGCACCTAAGAAAATAAATAAAAAAGAGAACATGTACAAAAACCAATATGCTATGTGAGTCTAATCAGAAACTGACTCACCCGGGAAGAATAAACACCTCCTTGTAGTCCGGTATACGTGTTTCGGCCCTATGATGGGCCTTTCTCAAGACATAAGGAGGTGTAATTAGGATGGACCATATAAGTGGTTCTTCAACCAATCAGATAATGGCTCAGAAGTTTAGAATTAGCCGCCCAAAAAATGCGCCGGCGTGCACACACGTATCCTGTATACAACGTTGTGGGTACTTCCGGTTAGGATTATGTGACTTCTGGTTTGCTGAAAAAATGTCACATCCGGTTTTCCACTTTTACGTTACTTCTGGATTAGGGGTATGTGGTGGCCATATTGTATAAGGGCAAGGAAAGGGGTATGATACAGCGATACATGGATTAGGATCGTTTATACGGAAAAAATAAAGTTAAAATTAAAATTAGAATTAAGAGGAGGCATCTATTCTTCCCAATGCTAATGAACATGTATGTACGATAATATCAAAAGCATATTGTATACTCTAAAATATTGTAAAATACATAATAAAGTCACATTGCAGTCATATGCTACTAACAATAGCAACCGTGGCATGTTTCAGGAATATTATGGAAGTCCCATTATACATTGCATAAAATTGTTCCATCAAAAAAACTAATGCAAAAATATTCTAATTAAAATATACCAAATTAAACATGTCTTAGTAAAAAACTATATAAAAAGAGACTGTATAAAAAACTATCTAAAAGCGTAATTCTGTGCAATATTATACTGATCCGTTCATAGAAAACAGAAGATACCAGTAGTTAACTAAGAGATAGTAAAAATACAGGTATGTCTGTGATACTAAGTACCACAGATCTCCTATAGGAGGCGCTAGAAGGCGATGATAGATATTATAAAATAAGTGTGCATCTCATAACACAATATACATAATGTAAAGAAGTTAAAATTGTAAAATATAATATATATATATATACAAACTTAGCACGTTACCAATTTGGCAATAGATAAGTTCCAATAAAGTTACAAAAGTCCATATGTAGAACAGGCAGCTCTCAGTCTTCACCCAAAGGATGATGTAACTTCTACGATGGATAAAAACGTGAAGGCACTCTATTGTGCCTGTAGAAGCAGGCTGGTATTCTAACAGCAAACCAGCTGGCTGTACAAGGGAATCCCCGTTGTGATATCCTGTGGCTCTAGGTCTCCAAACAGCAACCCTTGCCTGGGTCACTTTCTGCGAGTTGGAACTGGAGTGAAGAGGGAAGAAAGGCTAAACAGCCCTTAGGTTACTTGCAAGGAAATTGCCACATGAACACCAGACTTGTAAAAAGTAGAACTGATATTTATTATTATACAAAATAAAAATACCAACAGTGTAACAAATTACAGCTGGGTGTGTTAAAAGCAAATCTCCTTTTGTGTACAGAGATAGTAGCAACGCTTTCTCGGGGGTCACCCTGTTTCCTCAGGCTTGTATCACTAATAACTAAAGAGATAGTCCCTTATTCTATCTAAAGTGACTCAAAAGATATCATATCGGACCTAGATATATTATGATGACATAATATAAAACCATAAAAGGATGAAAATTTTAAAATTTTATAAATGCAATATTGGCTGGGGGATGTGCATTAAGACTAAACTATCTTAAGTACAAACCTTAGCCCCACATATATACTAGCTAGTACGAACATACATACTTGTAACATATAGGACTATAGTGAGTTTATTACTTGGAGTCATTACTCAAAGGTCAGTCGCCCCCTACAGAGTGTATATTGTAATTAAGATAATGTAGACAAATCAAAACTAAGCAGAGAGAAGCCTGTAAGTATTTTGTCAGGAAAGACAATGACCATAAATGGTGTGTAGGTGCTAGAACAGATGTGGTACAATAATGCTAAAATAGGTGCACTACTTCAAAGTTTGCATTCAAACCTTTGGGATAAATGCAGTCAAGATTAAAAAAATCCACTTAGATTCTATACTAAGCATTTTCTGTTCGATGTCACCCCCTCTCCAATCTTTCAACACCTTACAAATGCCCATAAATTTGAAAGTGGTATCTTTGCCTTGATGTTTGTCTTTAAAGTGTTTATAAATGGGTAGGTCAGTTTTTCCGCATTTTATCTGAAACAGGTGTTCTCTGATTCTGTCTTTCAGACAGCGTGTGGTTTGGCCGACATATTGTAGACCACAACCACACTCTATCAGATAGATGATGTATTTGTCTGTACACCGTATGGTAACTTTGACTTTAAATGTTTCATGGTTGATGTGAGATGTAAAAGTGTCAGTTTTCCTGCCATGTGTACAGGCTTTACATGAGGGACAGGGAAAAAAAACCTTTCAGTTTATTGCCCTTAAGGTCTCGATCATTAAGGCCCTTTTCCATTGGTATACTTGGGGCTAGAATGGTTTTTAGATTTCTTGCTTTACGATATATGAATTGGGGTTTGTTAGTCAAAAGTTTGCCTATCACGTCATTATCTTTAATGTGATGCCAGTGTCTTTTAATGATGTTTTCTATAATACCCCTATTTTCGTTATATTGTGTGATGAACAATATATCTAGTTCACTTTTTTGTGTAGGACCATTCTTATTCTTATAACTCAACAAAGACTTCCTATTAATTTCGCCAACTTCGTTGATGGTATTGTCTATTAGTCTTCATTGTAACCCCTTTCTAGAAATCTCTCTTTGAGATTGAGGGATTGTGTAATCCAGGTATTTTCGTTCGAGCAGTTCTTTCTAACTCGCCTAAGTTGTCCCTTTGGGATATTTGTAATCCATCTGTTGAGATGGCAACTTGTGTGATGGATGTAATTGTTGCAGTCAACATCCTTAAAGTATGTAGCCGTTTCAATGTTGCCGTCTTTCACTCAGATATATAGATCTAGAAAGTTGATATGGTCCTTGATTGAATAAATGAACTTTAAGTTAGCCTGATTTTGGTTCATCACATTAAGAGTGTGGGTAAGATCTTCATGACTTCCCCCCCAAATCATTAATATGTCGTCAATATATCTTTTGTAGAGGACCAGGTCTGCGCTAGCCGGGCAGGAATTCCAAAAGATTGATTCCCATTTTCCTATATATAAGTTGGCGTAGCTAGGCACAAACCTGGTCCCCATGGCTGTGCCACAGAGTTGTCTATAGAACTTGCCTCCATTGTTAAAATAATTATGGTTTAGAATATACTCTATGCCATTCAAGATAAATTATTTTTGTTCTTGAGGCATAGCTTGATCCTTATCCAAATAGTAATCCACTGAATTAAGACCCTCTGTATGGGGGATGCATGTGTAAAGGGATGTCACATCACATGTTATCCAAATATAATGGTCCTCCCATTTTTGATTATTTTAGAATATTTAGGACTTCAGTGGAGTCATGTAAATATGAAGGCAGGTCTTTGACATATTTCTGTAAGTTCTTGTCAATATATTCTGACAGGTTACTAGACACAGACCCAATACCGGAGATTATAGGTCTGCCTGGTGGATTTATTAGTGTCTTGTAAATCTTCGGCAAGTGATAGAAAACCGTTATTTTGGGATGTTTTTTAGATAGATAATTGAACTCCTTACTATTTATGATCCCTGAGTTGTTGGCCTCAACCAATAGATAGTCCATTGTTCATTTATATTGCTCGGTGGGATTATGGTTCAATATCTCATACGTGTCTTTGTCACCTAATATCCTATTACTTTCATTTGAGTAATCACTTTTATTAAAGGGACACTGTACCCAAAAATTTTATTTCGTGATTCAGAATGAGCATGAAATTTCAATCAAATTTCGAATTTACTCCTATTATCAAATTATCTTCATTCTCTTGGTATCTTTATTTGAAATGCAAGAATGGAAGTTTAGATGCCGGCCCATTTTTGTTGAACAACCTGGGTTGTCCTTGCTGATTGGTAGATAAATTCATCCACCAATAAAAAAGTGCTGTCCAGAGTACTGAAACCAAAATAAAGCTTAGATGCCTTATTTTTAAAAAAAGGATAGCAAGAGAACGAAGAAAAATTGATAATAGGAGTAAATTAGAAAGTTGATTAAAATTGCATGCTCTTTCAGAATTACAAATGAAAACATTTAAGTTCAGTGTCCCTTTAAGTATTACTATTCCACCACCTTTGTCGGCAGGCTTAATGACAATTTCCCTATTGTTCTCAAGTTTTCTAACAGTGTCTAATTGGCTCTTTGTTAGATTTTTTTCAGAATTTATTCTGTGGTTTTAGCTTCTTTATGTCGTTGCACACCATGGTTTCAAACGATTCTATGGCTGGGCCTTTTTGGTTGGTGGGGAAAAAATGAGACTTAGGTCTCAAATCAGTATGTATGTATTGGTCGGAATTAGATATACTCCCGGCACTAGATTGAATTCACTCCAAGGGCGTTTTCATAAAATACCTCTTAAGGGTCAATTTCCTCACAAATTCTTTTGTACTTAAGTAGGTCTGAAAGTTATCAAAACTACATGAGGGCTCGTACGTTAAGCCTAGGCTTAGTACCTGTTTTTCTTCTACTGACAATGTGATATTACTCAGATTGTATATACCTTTAGTATCATTTGGGGTAGTAGTTTTACTCATATTTGGTGTTATATTATTGTCATTAGATATACTCATGTCTATACCCTTGGGAATCAGTTTGTTCTTAGTTCGTAGCCCTGCTCTTTTTCCTCTATGTACCTCCTTTTTGGTGTATCCATGTCTTCTAGTGTGGTTTGTTTCCTTTTTACTGAGTTTAAGGCCCCCCTGAGAAGTTACAGAAATATGTCAAAGACCTGCCTTCATATTTACGCGACTCCACTGAAGTCCTAAATATTCTAAATAATCAAAAATGGGAGGACCATTATATTTGGATAACATGTGTTGTGACATCCCTTTACACATGCATCCCCCATACAGAGGGTTTTAATTCAGTGGATTAATATTTGGATAAGGATCAAGCTATGCCTCAAGAACAAAAATAATTTATCTTGAATGGCATAGAGTATATTCTAAACCATAATTATTTTAACAATGGAGGCAAGTTCTATAGACAACTCTGTGGCACAGCCATGGGACCAGGTTTGTGCCTAGCTACGCCAAGTTATATGTGGGAAAATGGGAATCAATCTTTTGTGATTCCTGCCCGGCTAGCGCGGACCTGGTCCTCTACAAAAGATATATTGACAACATATTAATGATTTGGGGGGGAAGTCATGAAGATCTTACCCACACTATTAATGTGATGAACCAAAATCAGGCTAACTTAAAGTTCACTTATACAATCAGTAAGGACATTGAAACAGCGACATACTTTAAGGATGTTGACTGCAACAATTACATCCATCACACAAGTTGCCATCTCAACAGATGGATTACAAATATCCCAAATGGACAACTTATGCGAGTTAGAAATAACTGCTTGAACGGAAATACCTGGATTACACAATCCCTCAATCTCAAAGAGAGATTTCTATAAAGGGGTTACAATGAAGAACTAATAGACAATACCATCAACGAAGTTTGCAAAATTAATAGGAAGTCTTTGTTGAGTTATAAGAATAAGAATGGTCCTACACAAAAAAGTGAACTAGATATACCGTTCATCACACAATATAACGGAAATAGGGGTATTATAGAAAACATCATTAAAAGACACTGGCATCTCATTAAAGATGATGACGTGATAGATGAACATCTGACTAACAAACCCCAATTCATATATCGTAAAGCAATAAATCAAAAAACCATTCTAGCCCCAAGTATACCAATGGAAAAGGGCCTTAATGATCGAGACCTTAAGGGCAATAAACTGAAAGGTTTTTTTCCCTGTCCCTCATGTAAAGCCTGTGCACATAGCAGGAAAACTGACACTTTTACATCTCACATCAACCATGAAACATTTAAAGTCAAAGATACCATATGGTGTAGAGACAAATACATCATCTATCTGATAGAGTGTGGTTGTGGTCTACAATAAGCCAAACCACACACTGTCTGAAAGACAGAATCAGAGAAAACCTGCTTCAGATAAAATGGGGAAAAACTGACCTACCCATTTATAAACACTTTAAAGACAAACATCAAGGCAAAGATACCACTTTCAAATTTATGGGTATTTGTAAGGTGTTGAAAGATTGGAGAGGGGGTGACATTGAACAGAAAATGCTTAGGATAGAATCTAAGTGGATTTTCAATCTTGACTGCATTTATCCCAAAGGTTTGAATGCAAACTTTGAAGTAGTGCACCTGTTTTAGCATTATTGTACCACATCTGTTCTAGCACATACACACCATGTATGGTCATTGTCTTTCCTGACAAACAACTTACAGGCTTCTCTCTGCTTAGTTTTGATTTGTCTACATTATCTTAATTACAATATACACTCTGTAGGGGGCGTCTGACCTTTGAGTAAAGACTCCAAGTAATAAACTCACTATAGTCCTATATGTTACGAGTATGTATGTTCGTACTAGCTGGTATATATGTGGGGCTAAGGTTTGTACTTAAGATAGTTTAGTCTTAATGCACATCCCCAGGCCAATATTGCATTTATAAACTTTTTAAACTTTTCATCCTTTTATTGTTTTCTATTATGTCATCCTAATATATCTAGGTCCGATATGATATAAAAGCTTCAAGTGCTCCCTAAAGACTCTACTGTTCAGGGATGCATACAACCTACGCTAACCTTTCCTAATACCAGTTCCTCTCCTCCATTGCTATCCCCTGAACCCCCTTAGCGTGTAAGCCTAAAAATCCAGCTGTTTGTAGATCACCTTCTTAAGAGCTGACTACAACAGTGCAACTCTTGGCAGGGCCCTCTACCCATTTGATTCCTATAATTGTTTTGTTGTACTCCCCCTTTGCTTATAGCGCTGCGGAATCTGTTGGCGCTCTACAAATAACCAATAATAATAATAATAATAATAATAATATCTTTTGAGTCACTTTAGATAGAATCAGGGACTATCTCTTAGTTAACTACTGGTATCTTCTGTTTTCTATGAATGGATCAGTATAATATTGTACAGAATTACACTTTTATATAGTTTTTTATACAGTCTCTTTTTATATAGTTTTTTACTAAGACATGTTTAATTTGGAATATTTTAATTAGAATATTTTTGCATTAGTTTTTTTGATGGAACAATTTTATGCAATGTATAAAGGGACTTCCGCAATATTTCTTAAACATGCCATGGTTGCTATTGTTAGTGGCATATGACTGCAATATGACTTTATTATGTATTTTACAATATTTTAGAGTATACAATATGCTTTTGATATTATTGTACATACATGTTCATTAGCATCGGGAAGAATAGATGCCTCCTTTTAATTCTAATTTTAATTAAAAAAAAGCCGATGTGACGTTTTTTCCGCAAACCGGAAGCCACGTAATCGTAACCGGAAGTACCCACAACGTTGTATACAGGATACGTGTGTGCACGCCGGCGCATTTTTTGGCGGCTAATTCAAAACTTCTGAGCCATTATCTGATTGGTTGAAGAACCACTTATATGGTCCATCCTAATTACACCTCCTTTGTCTTGAGAAAGGCCCATCATAGGGCTGAAACGCATAGACTGGACTACAAGGAGGTGTATATTCTTCCCGGGTGAGTCAGTTTCCGATTAGACTTACATAGCATATTGGTTTTTGCACATGTTCTCTTTTTTATTTATTTTCTTAGGTGCCACCTACTTTCCTAACTAACAAACTTGAATCTGTGCAAAGGAGGGCTACCAAAATGGTACATGGTCTAAAAAATAAAACTTACCAGGATAGGCTCAATGACCTAAATATGTATAGCTTAGAGGAGAGAAGGGAAAGAGGTGATATGATAGCAACTTTCAAGTACATTAAAGGGTTTAGTAAAACTGAGGCTGTGGGTATTTTACATAAAATGGAAAATTCAAGAACAAGGGGTCATGAGCTCAAGCTAAAGGGTAGTAGATTCAGAAGTAATTTGAGGAAGCACTTCTTTACAGAAAGAGTGATTGATTTATGGAATAAACTTCCTCAAGAGGTAGTAGCAACAAACACTGTGGGGGACTTTAAAAATGCATGGGACAAGCATAGGGCTATCCTACGAACTAGATAAGTTTATACTGTTAGGTAAGGTCGGGCAGACTTGCTGGGCCTATGGCTCTTATCTGCCGTCAATATCTATGTTTCTATGTTTCTATGTTTCCCTTAGGACGTCTATAGGAGGGTCAGCTTTTCACAGATCTCTGTCCATACCATTTAGGATTCCTTGACGATTTGTTAAATATTATTATGACCCTCTGAAACACTTTAAAGGATATCATCCCTTGGGATTAAGAGCATTATTTATTTTTCTATTTTGGCCACAAGGACTACATTATTTTTTATTTTTTGTACACGTGTACCATATATATATATATTTTATATTTTTCTTTGTTTCCATTTTTGCACAGTCATTTGTGCATATATTAGCACTTATAGGTAGCACTCAGTTTATTGTTCTAACATTTGTAATATCTGTACATTTAGTATTCACACACTTATTGTTCTTTGTGTTTTTTATGACCATTGTTCTTTATGTTTTTTATGATCTTGTTGACTCACCAAGTCGACTAGGTCCTAGATGCAGTAGCATACACTCCTCTATTACACACCAGCTATTGACTCTTTTTAGTTGCAGTAGTATCCATCTGATACTACAGCTATCATATATACTGTTTCCATAGTTGCACTGTAACTATCTGCTTATATAGCTGTTTGTTTATTTTTTATTAATAAATATCTGTTTTTATACCTTTAACCTTGAACATCACCCTTAGCCTTTTTGGCACTCCTGTATTTTGTTTTCCACTGTAGTTTGCCAAACTTCAGATCTTAACTAAACTGAGTGAGTGAGCGCTTACAGCTTAAAAGGCTAAGTGTTGGTATAAAACAATTTAATACAAGCAATAAAACAATATAACTATATAACTAATACAGTGATTCAGTTAAAACAATTTAAACATATTACATGGATCCATGGGGGGCATATAAAAACAAACCTAAAATACAATGTGCGTTCAGAACAGCATAAAATAATAAATAATCACAATGCCGAAAAAAGCCAGTTGGGTCACAAACCCATCAACTTTCGTTGGATGGGCGCTGATCACATAGGTAAAATGGGATATAGACAGGTGATGCGACGTATCTGTGATATGACGCTAAAGGTAACACAATGGTGTGGATAAAAATGTGTAAAAATGTGAAAAAATGTGAAAAAATATGTGAAAAGAATAAATATAAATATCCACAATTAGTGTTCAAAAATTAAATGTCCACAATTAGTGTTCAAAAAAAATTAGTGTTCAAAAAAAAAAAAAAAAAAAAAAAATAAGTTCCAAATTGGATATATCCAGTGTGGGTAATAGGCATAAGTTGCCAAAAGAAGGGGGTAGTTCCTTAGAAGCAAAATTTTGTGATGAATTGTAGAAAAATGTTCAAAAACACATCGTGAAGAATACAAATCGAAAAACCATATTTTCAAAAATAAAAACAGAATCCAAAAAAATGTCTTCAAAACCTGTGGAAAAAAGGAGAAATAATAGTGCAATAACGTTTTTGCAATCCAAATAATGATTAGAAATAAGCTCACCAGTATGTCAACGCGTTTCGGCCTTCCTGGCCTTTATCAAGACTATACTGTTAGTGATTATCTGGGAGCTTTTATAGTGTGGTCTCTGTGGTGATTGGATCAATTTTGGCGCCAAAAAGATTAGGTCCGCCCTTTCCTGTTTGGCCCATTTCTGCCTGGGAAAATAACTAATACCAATCTTAATTCGTATTTTTCATCATCAAAAGACAGTTTTAGACGTATTTGACATTTATATATAACGTATTGTATTTTTGGGTTTCATTTCTTTCTTAATTTGTGCGTCTATGGCATATTTATAATCTTATTTGTTGTCCGGTTTTTGCCCCACTTCCGGATCTAGGGGTCATTTTCTAATATGTATCACATCCGGTTTCATCTGCATCACTTCCGGTTTTGCTATTACCGGAAGTTGGTGTCATCAATATCCGGTGTAAATATTGCCGTAGCTGATTCCGCTCTTGCCGGTAATAGACTAAGTGCATGCCTTTCTAAAATACTTTTAGGATGCCTTTCTAAAATTCTTTTAGGCAATTGTGCTCTAAGTCATGAAGACGATTGATGTGTTATATGTAAAAAGGTGGTCAGGTTAGTCAGACGTGTAAACACTAATGCGGAGTCCTAGTGTAAATGAGATGGCTAATATAAATACAGTGATCTGAATGAGGATCCTAGTGTTATTCGGTAAAAATCACAGGGGTTAATGGGCTGAGATATTTAATAAAAGTCGTTAACTGATAGCAGTAGATATTTAATAGAAGTCGTTGGTAAATAGAATGGAATATTAATTCAAACTTGTGATTGGCACAGAACATATAGAGCAGACTATCGTTGGGGTGTCTAATGTGCAACTTGCACCGCTCATTAAATTCTTAAAATTCGGGTTGTCTGAAGAGTGTTAATGATGTGGGCCTGAGCTAGGTGGGTCGTGGATCAAGAAGGAAATAAGTTGTGTAGCTTGTATGCTATTAGTGGGATCCGACCCTCTCGGTCGCTTTGGTAGGTGTATGCTTATGTGTTTTAAATCTAGGGACTAGGTCCCCTAATCAGTACCTATCTATAAGTCGTGGGTCTAGGTTCAATGTGGAACCTACCATTTCACAAATGGGCTTTCAGATGTTTGAAGCGACTATCGCTATATTGGCTTGAATATGAGGTATCGAATATGTGGCATTGAATTCGGCGTCTTAGATGTACTCTATGCTAAGTCATATCGATGGACAGTGGGTCTCTACTGAGCTAAATTTAAAAAAAGGCCTAGAATGGTTATGTATTTATAATCACCAGCTAATAGGAGCCTGTTAGCTTTTCAAATCTGGACGTTCATTTATCAGACGGTTTACTTATTATATCAGTCAGCTAGTTTGGATCTATCGGTTATCAGTGAAGGTCCTCCTTGAGGGATAGTGTGAAGACACATGCGGTCACATTATGACTTTTCTGATAGATATATTTGCAAATGGGAATATCTTTTCCTTTGTTCGTTGGAATAATAAACCTTTAGGAAGACGTGTTGTACTTTGCCTAGTCTTTTATCAAGGCCAAGAGGTGTGACAGGTCTTCTTTATGGTTCAGTCCTTTGGGGAAGAGGCAATCCAATGCGAAGATCCATTTTGATTCATGGAAGAGCAATTTTTTCCCGTAGTCCCCTCCTCGCCAGTTTTTATTTATCTTTTCAATTCCAAAGAACTTGAAATCTTTTATGTTGCCTCCATGTTTTATGGAGAAATGCTTGTATAAAGGTGTATCGGTATTTGATTTTTCGATACACAGTATGTGTTCTCTAATACGGTCTTTTAAAGCTCTTGAAGTCTGTCCCACATATTGGAGGCCACATGTGCAGTATATTACATAGATAATTCCCTTGTCCTGGCATCTGATGAGGTTTTGTATCTTATAATCATCTGTCTTGCCATGTGGGGAAAATCGGCTGGTTTTGACTCCGCTTTTGCAGGCCTTACAACTTGGGCAAGGGAAAAAGCCTGTGATTGCTTTGCCTTGGTGGTTCACGGTGTTACTCATCTTATTTTTTGGGATACTTGGTGCCAGAAGATTTTTCAGATTGTCGGTCCTCCTATAGACAAATCTTGGTTGTGATATCAGTTTCTCCCCGATTATATCATCCTCTTTCAATATTGCCCAATGCTTCCTGATGATTCTTTCTATGATAAATCTATTGGAGCAGTATTCAGTGATCATGGGTACATCGATAATGTTGTCCTCCATTTCTTTTGTCTGCTTTGTTTTATATTTTATTAGGCTATTCCTGTCGACTTTTCCCACTTCCACAATTTTCTCTTCCAGAGTCTCTTTGTTGTACCCCCTATCCAAGAACCTTTCTTTCAGTATCCCTGCTTGTTCAGCCCACTTGTTCGGGTTAGAGCAGTTTTTTCTTATCCTTAGGAGTTGTCCTTTTGGTATGTTGCTTTTCCAAGTTGGATGGTGGCAGCTCAGGCTATGAATGTAGTTGTTACAGTCGACCTTCTTAAAGAAGGTCGACGTCTCAATTTTACCATTCTTAACTTCGATTGTGAGATCCAGAAAGTTGATTTTGTTGTAGCTGTATTCAGACGTAAACCTTAGGTTCATTTCATTCTGGTTCATTACGTCAATGGTGTATTTTAAGTCTTCCAGTGATCCCTTCCAGATGATCAATATATCGTCTATGTATCTGGAATAGAGGACCAGGTCCGCGCTTGCTGGACATGAGTCCCAGAATATCTGTTCCCATTGACCCATGTAGATGTTAGCATAGCTAGGCGCGAACCTGGTCCCCATTGCTGTGCCGCACACTTGTTTGTAGAATTCGTTGTTACAACAAAAATAATTGTGGCTTAAGATGTATTTAATGCTTTCCAATATGAATAGACGTTGTTCATCAAGTACTTCTGGGTCTTTCAATAAAAAGGAATTCACGGCCTCTATGCCTGCCTCGTGCGGTATGCTTGTATAGAGTGCCGTGACGTCACACGTTGCTAGTATATAGTTCTTATCCCAGGATATTTTATCTAATAGGGCTAGTACTTGTGTGGAGTCCCTCAGGTATGATGGAAGTTTTAGGACGTACTTCTGCAAGTTCTTATCAACATACTCAGAGAGGTTGCTGGACAAGGACCCTATTCCTGAGATGATGGGTCTTCCTGGTGGGTTTACCAAAGACTTATGAATCTTTGGTAATTGATAGAAGACTGGTGTAATAGGATAGGTTACCGTAATGTAGTTGAACTCTTTGTCGTTAAGCACTCCCTGTGTTTTGGCTTTAATCAGTAAATCTTCTAGTTCTTCTTTGTATCTTTCCACTGGGTTGCTTCTGAGTTTTTCGTAAGTTGTTTCATCGTTCAGAATCCTCATGCACTCATTATCATACTTCACTCTATCCATGACGACTATGCCGCCGCCTTTGTCTGCTGGTTTGATTGTTATGTCGTGGTTCTTTTCAAGTTTTTTGATAGTACTCATTTGGGACCTAGTTAGGTTATGTTTGATGTGTTTCACTTTGTCTGAGCTGAGATTTTTAATTTCTTTGCAGACATTGATTTCAAAGGCTTCTATAGCACTACCTTTACTACTAGTCGGATAGTAGGTGGATCTAGGTTTCAAGTTAGTATGTAGGAATCGATCCTCTGGAGTTGGTCTTTGCTGTAGGATAGGTCTTTCAGTTGGGGTCCTTGAGAAGTGTCTCTTCAATGTTAGCTTTCTGACAAATTCTTTTATGCCTATAAAGGTTTGGAATTTATTCAATCCCTTTGCTGGAGCAAAACTCAAACCATAGGATAGTACTGATGCTTCCTTGTCTGATAGTTGTGTGGAGCTGAGATTATATATCCCTTTGATTTTAGGACCAATCGGTACTTTGCTGGTGGTCGGGTGGCAGGCTATCATCTGTTCGCTCAGGGTTTTTCCTTGTTTTCTCTTTAGTTTTGCGCCTCCTCTCTTGCCTCTAGTGGTCTTCTTTTCTGAGTGGGGCTTCTTACTTCTTCTGAGTCTATATTTTTTCTCTTTAGTGATGATCTTTCTTTCTCCTTTACTCTGGGAGGTTGGGGGCTTCCCCCTAAAAAAACTTGGTCAGAGCTAGACGCTAGGCTCAAAGCCTCAGGGTTTCCCAGATTTGGGTTGCCTTTGCTGGATTGGAGTATCTGGTTGTGGTGGCGTGGATCCGCCTTATAGTTGTTCCTTTGTTGTGGAAATCTATGATTCCCGTAGTAATTGGAGGGGTGTCCTCTCCAACTTGATCTCCTGTTAGTATTCCTATAATTCATAGGTGTATACTGGTCATAGTTGGTTTGGTTATTATAGTATGAGTCTCTTCTTCCATAGTTATGGGCGTATTGCCTGTGGTCCGAAAGTGATGTCCTTCTTTCAAAGCCATTCCTCATCGGGGAGGCTCTTGTATTTCCCTGATGAGGGTCATCATGGTGGTTAGTATTGTATATTCTGTTGTGGTAATTGAAGGTGTGTGGCCTTCGTTCTTGGTTGGGGTAATGGTTATATGTTTCCCCCTCAAATCTTGGTTTTCGCTCATAGGTTCTGTAGTTATGAGTGTCTCTGTCATCATATTGCCTTCTCTCATAAGTGTCATGCCATTGTCTGGCTTCGTATGGCATATCTTGTCTACGCGGACCTTGATGTCCATGCGTTCTCCTTTGGGGATAGTAATCTTCCCTATATCCTCTATGTTGGTTGATCCTTCTATCTGGGCGATATTCCTGTTGCCTCTTTCTTCTATTTCCTTCTGACCAAGTGTCCCGAGTACTCATATTGTTGTTACTTTGTTCCTGATTGCCTGTGTTGTCCTCTAAATTTGCTTCGGCCTGGGGTTCTTCCGTTTGCATGATGTTTAGGTCATTCTCTTTCTTTATGTTTAGTTCTCTATTCAGTTTTTTAGATTTCTTGGTTATTAGATCCTCTCTGATTTTCGTGATTCTTTTAACCAAGTTTTCTTTTCTTTCTGTTATTTCCTTGGATTCTGATTCTGTTGAATCTATGTTCGTGATCATGACCTCATCATCTTTGATCTCGGCATCTAATTTTTGAATGAGTGATGATCTATATTCTATGATGAGTCTGATCAATTTTTTGGATGTTTCTATGAGGATGCTAGCCCATTTTTCTGCAAATTGGGGGTCGGCTAGTTGAAAAGCACAGTCTTTCTTCACACAAAGACCTTTAGGGATAATCTCGAGTTCCAAACATTTACTTAGGAAAGAAATTTCAGCTTTATATCTTACTTCAGATGTCAGGAGTTTTTCTAAGTTCTTAAATATAGAAGCAATATCTAGTCTATCTGGATCAGTTTGGTTGTGAGGTGTGGATGTCGAAATGTCTAATGTGATGTCTCTCCTTAATGTCACTAGTGAATCCATAATGTGTCCTCTAAGTTAGGTGTGGGTAGTGTTCTTAATCCCAAATAGATATATAATGTCCTATAGTGGTAAATGGACTATTAGATGCTACCCTAGGTAATTACTGCTGCTCCGAATACAGACTAGGTGAGGTGTCTATGCAAAGAATCAGATGTAGTAGACCGAGCGCTAGTAATACGATGCCTTAAGCTCACTGGCAAGAGCCCCCTAGTGGGCTTGGGAAAGAGACTAACTAAACTGAGTGAGTGAGCGCTTACAGCTTAAAAGGCTAAGTGTTGGTATAAAACAATTTAATACAAGCAATAAAACAATATAACTATATAACTAATACAGTGATTCAGTTAAAACAATTTAAACATATTACATGGATCCATGGGGGGCATATAAAAACAAACCTAAAATACAATGTGCGTTCAGAACAGCATAAAATAATAAATAATCACAATGCCGAAAAAAGCCAGTTGGGTCACAAACCCATCAACTTTCGTTGGATGGGCGCTGATCACATAGGTAAAATGGGATATAGACAGGTGATGCGACGTATCTGTGATATGACGCTAAAGGTAACACAATGGTGTGGATAAAAATGTGTAAAAATGTGAAAAAATGTGAAAAAATATGTGAAAAGAATAAATATAAATATCCACAATTAGTGTTCAAAAATTAAATGTCCACAATTAGTGTTCAAAAAAAATTAGTGTTCAAAAAAAAAAAAAATAAGTTCCAAATTGGATATATCCAGTGTGGGTAATAGGCATAAGTTGCCAAAAGAAGGGGGTAGTTCCTTAGAAGCAAAATTTTGTGATGAATTGTAGAAAAATGTTCAAAAACACATCGTGAAGAATACAAATCGAAAAACCATATTTTCAAAAATAAAAACAGAATCCAAAAAAATGTCTTCAAAACCTGTGGAAAAAAGGAGAAATAATAGTGCAATAACGTTTTTGCAATCCAAATAATGATTAGAAATAAGCTCACCAGTATGTCAACGCGTTTCGGCCTTCCTGGCCTTTATCAAGACTATACTGTTAGTGATTATCTGGGAGCTTTTATAGTGTGGTCTCTGTGGTGATTGGATCAATTTTGGCGCCAAAAAGATTAGGTCCGCCCTTTCCTGTTTGGCCCATTTCTGCCTGGGAAAATAACTAATACCAATCTTAATTCGTATTTTTCATCATCAAAAGACAGTTTTAGACGTATTTGACATTTATATATAACGTATTGTATTTTTGGGTTTCATTTCTTTCTTAATTTGTGCGTCTATGGCATATTTATAATCTTATTTGTTGTCCGGTTCAGATCTTATTTTCTGTTTCAATATCTGCAGTTTCAGCCGTGATATTGTGTCCCTGCTTCAATATCTCCAGTTTGTTCCTCCCCATGTACCTGCCTGGCTAGTACTGCAGTTTGAAGCTTAGTTCCTGTTTTGTTAAGATACAGTTCAAGTAATATTTCTGCTTCAATTGCTGCATCTCCGGTCTGAAGTATTAATCTAAATTTCTGATGGAAAAGTGCAGTTCAAGATTAATATTTTTGTTTACTACTGGTTCCTGTTTACCTGCTAGTCTCAGCACTCACATCAGTGTCCCACTCCTGATTAATAAAGTATTGTTTCTATTACTGTCTATTGTTGCTGGCGATTCTTCAGTACTTATAGCTACTATAGCAAAAGGGGAAAAAGCACAGGGTTGACAGGCAACTCAGGAACAATCAGAGACATTTAAGACCGCTGCTCCATAACTGGTCCGAATGCTCTGAGGCTGCGGACATCAATCCGTCCGATCCTATACGATCGGGCTGATTTACACCCCCAGCTAGCAGCCGATTGGCCGTGAATCTGCAGGGGGCGGCATTGCACAAGCAGTTCAATAGAGCGGATCATGTCGGACAGACCGATGATAAATCGGCCCCCAAGGTTACTGATCTGAAAGGCATCACCACTTACAAATAAATTATAGCAATATTATAAATATTTTAAGTATTATTAAAATACGTTTGCAAAACAAAAATCATGATTAACATATATTCTACTTAACCTAAAATGTACATTTTGGTACCTAAAAATGAAATCATTCATCAACTTTTATTTTTATTATAATATTTTACAAATCTATAAAACAAAAACACATTTTATGGCTATTATTAGCTTAAAGGATCCGAGGACTGTTTGATACATTATTCACTTTGAATGTGTTGCATTTCCTGATTTGTTTAAGTTATACAAAATGGAGTTGGATGGTTATGTATTCAGAGACATTACAATAGATGGTGAATTATCTGATATGGAAGAATATATGGAGGATGTTGAATTATCCTTGGATAATCTTTTTACATAGATGGATAATTTAAGAAAGAGGGACATAAGGTTGGATCTTAACATTAAGACCTTTCAACAATATCAGCAACAATCACACATCTCCAGGGGATTAAGAATTTCAAAATTCCCATCCTTTCATGTAACCTGTCAGGATTTTATTACCAAATGGAATCACGCTTTAACAACGTGCTCACAAACTTTGACTAATTTGTTGATTAACTACAAAAAGAAACAAAGATTGCTTTTGATACAACAAATGCAAGAGCTACAGTCAGACTTAAAGAAGTTACAGCATGTTGCTGAATTTAAAGAATTTGACAAATTTTTTAGAATAATATGCAGTCTTTTAAAAGAGATCTTTGGTTATTCAAAATGCAGAAAATTAATTGTGATAAAAGTGATTATGATATGGATAGAGTATATACTGTAGGTGGACCCATAACACCTATAGAAATGCACCCAATAGGGGATATCAAAAGGGGAAACAAGGTGGAGGGAAATTTAACAAAATCAGAAATGTTTCTTTCAGTGAAACTGAGCATGATTATGATTCATCTGATGCTGAAGTTAATTCGACTATTCATACAGATTCCAATATGGAAGAGGCTATTTCTGTTTTAGAAGTTCCCAGTTCTACTAACAAAGATATAGCATTAAACCAGGGAGATAAACAAAAGGCTTCAAAAACAGGGAGCATATGTTGAAACCAATCCTAAAAGGTCCCAACAAAAAAAGAAATTACGCAGAGGTAGGAGAGGGGGGAAGCACAAGACAAAATTGGTACCCACAGAGAAAGAAATTTCTAAACAAATAGAATTGAATATAAAGAATGTTGTTAATCTATCTAATAAAGTTTTGACAGAAGCAGAGTGTAGCGTACTTAGTAAAGGTCTAGGCTTCTCCCCTATGTGTAATTTTAACCTATTTTTCACTGTCCTTGATATCAATAGATTTGTGAGGAGTCTCACTCTTAAAAAACATTTTTTTGATGCTAAAGACAGGAGGTCAGTGATGAAAAGATTGTTACTAAGAATTTATGTGAGGATCTCAATTTTCAAGATTTTACATCTGTTTGTGATTTGCAGTCTCTTTTGGTTGAGAATGGATAACAGCTGCAGAAATAGGCCCTAGTAAGGAAATGATAGATGTTTCTAGGGTTAAGGTTAAAAGTGATTTTTATCTTGTGCATTCTAGGGGTAAACCTCTTGAAGTATTTCAGTCGGTTGTAGAAACTAAACTCAGACATCTAGATGAAAGAAATAAATTAAACAAAAAGAAGAGAAATCACACTGTAAGGGATAATCTTACTCCCAATGAGAGAATAGCTATGACATCCTTGCAAAAAGATAAGGATATTGTGATACGTCATTCAGACAAGGGGGGTAAAGTTGTAGTCCTGAACAGAAAAGATTACCTTGTAGAAGCACAAAGACAACTAAGTGACAAAGAGGTTTATATGTGACTTCCTTTAGACCCCACTATGCAATATTCTACTATCTTATATGGTCTTGTTGATACATTTAGACACAAAGGTGCAATATCTGAGAAAGTGGCAGAGTCTATTCTACCTCTGAATCCGGTAATGCCCATTTTTCACTATTTACCTAAATTGCATAAAGATGGTAAAAAATTGCCTTAGTGACCTATTGTGGCTTGAATAGACTCTCTCAATGATAACTTATCTGATTTGGTTGATTTATATCTTCAACCTTTAGTAAGAAATTTACATAGATATATACAGGATACCACCTCTTTTAATAATCATTTTGAAAAACTTACATGGTGTAAACAATATAGACTAGTTACAATTGATGTTTCTTCACTGTACACCTCCATTCCACACCACTTGTGTATCAAGGCAATTGAGTTTTTTTGGACAATTATTCTCAATGTGATGAAGATCTAAAACAATTCTTGATACAATCTAATGAATACTTACTCACACACATTTTTTTTTATTTGAGGGAATTTACAAAGACACGGGACAGCTATGGGGGCTAAATTTGCTCCCTCATATGCAAACCTCTTTATGGGGTTTTGGGAGTTCTCCTGTGTCTTTGGAGATGGGGGCTCTTTTAAGGATCATATTGTACATTATGGTAGATACATAGATGATCTCATACTGGTGTGGAATGAAGATGTGAAGAGTGTAAATAATTTCTTCAAGTCCATTAACTCAAATGAAATTAATTTGAGGTTCACAATGGAACAACATCCTGATAGGATTAATTTCCTGGATTTTTGTCTAAGGGTGAATTTTGATGAGAATTGTCTGGAAACGGAACTTTATAGGAAGGACTCTGCGGGAAATACAATTTTGAGGTATGAATCTTGTCACCTGAGACACCTGCTTAGATCCATTCCTAAGGGACAATATATAAGGACTAAGAGAAATTGTACAAGTAAAGAGAAATGTGATGAACATCTGAAAGATATGAGTAAAAGACTGATGGAGAGAGGATATACACAGGAGGTCTTAGACATTAATCTTACAAAAATGGAAAAAATGTCACGTAGATCATTATTGGAATACAAAAAGAAGGATAATAGACAAAAGTTTGATAGGAATAGAAATAACAAAATAACAGGTTTTATAACTGGTTTCATTAATGATTACCATAAAGTTTGTAAAGTTATTAGTCAGAGCCTACCAATTCTTCATGAAGATATTGTTCTAAAATAAATTTTGAGTGAAGGATGTAATTTTGTATCTAAGAAAGCAAAAACAATTGGCAATGTACTAGCACCCTCTATGTTACCTAAGTTAGAAGTAAATCATACATGGTTAACAAGGAAGAATGAGTGTTATAAGTGTAGGGCTAGAAGGTGTAAGACATGTCAATATGTGAAGGAAGGTGAAACATTTGTTTCCACAGCAATCGGTAATCAATATATGATTAAAAACCGCATAAATTGTAACACTACACACGTTATATATCTTCTAACATGTAAAGCGCGTAACAAACAATATACAATATACTAAAACACCTGTTGGGAGACATTTCAGGGATAAACATGAAGCAAATACTGATCTTATACAAATTCAAGGTATACACTTTATACCAAAACCAGTTAGAGACGGGGACAGAGAACGGTTATTGGACCAGAGTGAGGTCTACTGGATCTTTCATCTAAACACTAGAACCCCGTTAGGTTTGAATTCACATATGGATACTAATCTGCATACAAAGATTTAGTAAAAATATAATCCATTGTTCTTCATTTTGTATCTCTTTAATATATATCCCCCACTATTTATAACAATATATTACCTAATATGCTAATGATATAATATATGATCTAATATGCAAACAAATTACATTCATATTTTTTATTTTATTTAAGTGTTTAACATTGTATCATCATATTGGATGTATTTGTTTAAATGTTATATTTTTCAAATTGGTAATGGTGGAGGATTGTTAATAGGTGATGCTCTATCTCTATGTAGTGAGTATAACTTTAAATGAATTAGGAAATGTTGCGCTTTCTAGGGGTATTTAAAGATGCCTAATTAGGATAGGAGCATACAGCTGGTGAGCAAGGGCTAGGTGGAGCCTGAAACCCGTACAGCTATGCACTAGTGTACACCTTGTGCTTTTTTATTTTTACCTGGATCCTTTATGTTTTTATATTGTTCTAAATAAACTTCAAGATTTTACATTATGGCCGTGAATTGGATTTCTTCACTCTGAATGCGGAGTTGTATTTTCTTTTATGAATATTTCTCCTGTTAAGTGTAGTCAGTCCACGGGTCATCCATTACTTATGGGATTATAACTCCTCCCTAACAGGAAGTGCAAGAGGATCACCCAAGCAGAGCTGCTATATAGCTCCTCCCCTCTACGTCATATCCAGTCATTCTCTTGCACCTAACTAAAGATAGGACGTGTGAGAGGACTGTGGTGTGTTAAACTTAGTTTTTATTTCTTCAATCAAAAGTTTGTTATTTTAAACGGCACCGGAGTGTGTTGTTTGTTCTCAGGCAGCATTAGAAGAAGAATCTGCCTGAGTTTTTCTATGATCTTAGCGGTCGTAACTAAGATCCACTTGCTGTTCTCGGCCATTCTGAGGAGTGAGGTAACTTCAGAACAGGGGATAGCATGCAGGGCCCACCTGCAAGGAGGTATGTGCAGTAAATTATTTTCTAAGGAATGGAATTGACTGAGAAAATACTGCTAATACCGATGTAATGTAAGTGCAGCCTTAAATGCAGTAGTAGCGACTGGTATCAGGCTGATATGTATGTATGTATACTCTGAGGTATTTCTGGGGAATGGAATTTCACTAAGAAAATACTGTCAATATTAAAGTAATATTTGAGCCTGCACTGCAGTGAAAGCGACTAGCAGCAGGCTTATTAATAACACTTCATAATTTTCAATTTTAAAACGCTTACTGGCATGTTAATCGTTTTTTCTGAGGTACTTGGTGATAAAACTTTATGGGCATGATTTTTACCACATTGCTGTCATTTTTTTCTGCATAAAAACAGTTTACTGAGCTTCCCCACTGTTGTAATATGAGTGGGAGGGGCCTATTTTAGCGCTTTATTGCGCAGTAAAAATTTAGTCACAGTCTTCCTATTTCTTCCTCCATGATCCAGGACGTCTCTACAGAGCCCAGGGGTCTCCAAAAGTAGTTTTGAGGGAGGTAATCAGTCACAGCAGACCTGTGACAGTGTGTTTGACTGTGATTAAAACGTTTATTATTTCAACTGTTATCCGTTTTGGGTATTAAGGGGTTAATCATCCTTTTGCTGGTGGGTGCAATCCTCTGCTAACTTTATACATTTCCTGTTAAAATTTGGTTGTTTTAACATATTTGGTTCATTGTTAATTCAACTGTGTCACATTTTTATGTTTCTTAAAGGCGCAGTAGCGTTTTTTTTTATATAGCTTGTAAATTTATTTAAAAGTTTTTTCCAAGCTTGCTAGTGTTATTGCTAGTCTGTTTAAACATGTCTGACACAGATGAATCTGTTTGTTCACTATGTTTAAAGGCCAATGTGGAGCCCAATAGAAATTTGTGCACTCAATGTATAGATGTTACTTTGAATAAAAGTCAAACTTTATATGTTAAAAAAATATCACCAGACAACGAGGGGGAAGTTATGCCGACTAACTCTCCTCACGTGTCAGTACCTTCGCCTCCCGCTCAGGAGGTGCGTGATATTGTGGCGCCAAGTACATCAGGGCGGCCCATACAAATCACTTTGCAAGACATGGCTAATGTTATGACTGAAGTACTATCTAAATTGCCAGAATTAAGAGGTAAACGCGATCACTCTGGGGTAAGAACAGAGTGCGCTGATAATAGTAGAGCCATGTCTGATACTGCGTCACAATTTGCAGAACATGAGGACGGAGAGCTTCATTCTGTGGGTGACGGATCTGATCCAAGTAAACTGGATTCAGAGATTTCAAATTTTAAATTTAAGCTTGAAAACCTCCGTGTATTACTAGGGGAGGTATTAGCGGCTCTGAATGATTGTAACACGGTTGCAATTCCAGAGAAAGTATGTAGGCTGGATAAATATTTTGCGGTACCGGCGTGTACTGACGTTTTTCCTATACCTAAAAGGCTTACAGAAATTGTTAACAAGGAGTGGGATAGACCCGGTGTGCCCTTTTCACCCCCTCCTATATTTAGAAAAATGTTTCCAATAGACGCCACAACACGGGACCTATGGCAGACGGTCCCTAAGGTGGAGGGAGCAGTTTCTACTCTGGCTAAGCGCACCACTATTCCGGTGGAGGATAGCTGTGCTTTTTCAGATCCAATGGATAAAAAGTTAGAGGGTTACCTTAAGAAAATGTTTGTTCAGCAAGGTTTTATATTACAACCCCTTGCATGCATCGCGCCTGTCACTGCTGCGGCGGCATTCTGGTTTGAGTCTCTGGAAGAGACCCTTAGCACAGCTCCATTGGATGAGATTATGAACAAGCTTAAAGCCCTTAAGATAGCTAATTCATTTATTTCTGATGCCGTAGTACACTTAACCAAACTTACGGCTAAGAACTCCGGATTCGACATTCAAGCGCGCAGAGCGCTGTGGCTTAAATCCTGGTCAGCTGATGTGACTTCTAAATCTAAATTGCTTAATATTCCTTTCAAAGGGCAGACATTATTCGGGCCCGGCTTCAAAGAAATTATCGCTGACATTACTGGAGGTAAGGGCCATGCCCTGCCTCAAGACAGGGCCAAACCAAAGGCTAAACAGTCTAATTTTCATGCCTTTCGTAACTTCAAGGCAGGAGCAGCATCAACTTCCTCCGCTCCAAGACAGGAAGGAACTGTTGCTCGCTACAGACAGGGCTGGAAACCTAACCAGTCCTGGAACAAGGGCAAGCAGGCCAGAAAACCTGCTGCTGCCCCTAAGACAGCATGAAATGAGGGCCCCCGATACGGAAACGGATATAGTGGGGGGCAGACTTTCTCTCTTTGCCCAGGCTTGGGCAAGAGATGTCCAGGATCCCTGGGCGTTGGAAATCATATCTCAGGGATATCTTCTGGACTTCAAAGCTTCTCCTCCACAAGGGAGATTTCATCTTTCAAGGTATTCAGCAAACCAGATAAAGAAAGAGGCGTTTCTACGCTGTGTACAAGACCTCTTACTAATGGGAGTGATCCACCCAGTTCCGCGGTCGGAACACGGGCAAGAATTCTATTCAAATCTGTTTGTGGTTCCCAAAAAAGAGGGAACCTTCAGACCAATCTTGGACTTAAAGATCCTAAACAAATTCCTAAGAGTTCCATCGTTCAAAATGGAAACTATTCGAACCATCTTACCCATGGTCCAAGAGGGTCAGTACATGACCACAGTGGATTTAAAGGATGCCTACCTTCACATACCGATTCACAAGGATCATTACCGGTATCTAAGATTTGCCTTCCTAAACAGGCATTACCAGTTTGTAGCTCTTCCCTTCGGGTTAGCTACGGCTCCAAGAATCTTTACAAAGGTTCTGGGCTCTCTTCTGGCGGTACTAAGACCGCGAGGCATAGCGGTAGCTCCGTACCTAGACTACATTCTGATACAAGCGTCAAGTTTCCAAACTGCCAAGTCTCATACAGAGTTAGTTCTGGCATTTCTAAGGTCGCATGGGTGGAAGGTGAACGTAGAAAAGAGTTCTCTATTGCCACTCACAAGAGTTCCCTTTCTAGGGACTCTTATAGATTCTGTAGAAATTAAAATTTACCTGACGGAGGACAGGTTATCAAAACTTCTAAATGCTTGCCGTGTCCTTCATTCCATTCAACACCCGTCAGTGGCTCAGTGCATGGAGGTAATCGGCTTAATGGTAGCGGCAATGGACATAGTACCATTTGCGCGCCTGCATCTCAGACCGCTGCAATTGCGCATGCTAAGTCAGTGGAATGGGGATTACTCAGATTTGTCCCCTCTGCTAAATCTGGATCAAGAGACCAGAGATTCTCTTCTATGGTGGCTTTCTCGGCCACATCTGTCCAAGGGGATGCCCTTCCACAGGCCAGATTGGACGATTGTAACAACAGACGCCAGCCTTCTAGGTTGGGGCGCAGTCTGGAATTCCCTGAAGGCTCAGGGATCATGGACTCAGGAGGAGAGACTCCTTCCAATAAACATTCTGGAATTAAGAGCAATTTTCAATGCTCTTCTGGCTTGGCCTCAGTTAGCAAATCTGAGGTTCATCAGGTTTCAGTCGGACAACATCACGACTGTGGCTTACATCAACCATCAAGGAGGAACAAGGAGTTCCCTAGCGATGATGGAAGTCTCAAAGATAATTCACTGGGCAGACTCTCACTCTTGCCACCTATCAGCGATCCACATCCCAGGCGTGGAGAACTGGGAGGTGGATTTTCGAAGTCGCCAGACCTTTCATCCGGGGGAGTGGGAACTTCATCCGGAGGTGTTTGCCCAACTACTTCATCATTGGGGCAAACCAGATCTGGATCTCATGGCGTCTCGCCAGAACGCCAAGCTTCCTTGTTACGGATCCAGGTCCAGGGACCCGGGAGCGGTGCTGATAGATGCTCTGACAGCACCTTGGGTCTTCAACATGGCTTATGTGTTTCCACCTTTCCCGATGCTTCCTCGATTGATTGCCAGGATCAAACAGGAGAGAGCATCAGTGATTCTAATAGCGCCTGTGTGGCCACGCAGGACCTGGTATGCAGATCTAGTGGACATGTCGTCCTGTCCACCATGGTCTCTGCCTCTGAGACAGGACCTTCTGATTCAGGGTCCTTTCAAACATCCAAATCTAATTTCTCTGAGGCTGACTGCATGGAGATTGAACGCTTGATTCTATCAAAGCGTGGATTCTCGGAGTCAGTGATTGATACCTTAATACAGGCTAGGAAACCTGTTACCAGGAAAATTTACCATAAAATATGGCGTAAATACTTATATTGGTGCGAATCCAAGAGTTACTCATGGAGTAAGGTTAGGATTCCTAGGATATTGTCTTTTCTACAAGAGGGTTTAGAAAAGGGTTTATCTGCTAGTTCGTTAAAGGGACAGATTTCAGCTCTGTCTATCCTTTTACACAAACGTCTGGCAGAAGTTCCAGACGTTCAGGCTTTTTGTCAGGCTTTGGCTAGGATTAAGCCTGTGTTTAAGACTGTTGCTCCGCCGTGGAGCTTAAACTTAGTTCTTAACGTTCTTCAAGGTGTTCTGTTTGAACCCCTTCATTCCATCGATATCAAGCTGTTATCTTGGAAAGTTCTGTTTTTAATGGCTATTTCCTCGGCTCGAAGAGTCTCTGAGTTATCGGCCTTACATTGTGATTCTCCTTATCTGATTTTTCATTCAGACAAGGTAGTTCTGCGTACTAAACCTGGGTTCTTACCTAAGGTAGTCACTAACAAGAATATCAATCAAGAGATTGTTGTTCCATCATTGTGCCCTAACCCTTCTTCAAAGAAGGAACGACTTTTGCACAATCTGGACGTCGTCCGTGCCCTGAAATTTTATTTGCAGGCAACTAAAGATTTTCGTCAAACTTCTTCCCTGTTTGTCGTTTACTCTGGACAGAGGAGAGGTCAAAAAGCTTCGGCTACCTCTCTCTCTTTTTGGCTTCGTAGTATAATACGTTTAGCCTATGAAACTGCTGGACAGCAGCCTCCTGAAAGGATTACAGCTCATTCTACTAGAGCTGTGGCTTCCACTTGGGCCTTTAAGAATGTGGCCTCTGTTGAACAGATTTGCAAGGCTGCAACTTGGTCTTCACTTCACACTTTTTCAAAATTTTACAAATTTGACACTTTTGCTTCTTCGGAGGCTGTTTTTGGGAGAAAGGTTCTACAGGCAGTGGTTCCTTCCATGTAAAGATCCTGCCTGTCCCTCCCGTCATCCGTGTACTTTTAGCTTTGGTATTGGTATCCCATAAGTATTGGATGACCCGTGGACTGACTACACTTAACAGGAGAAAATATAATTTATGCTTACCTGATAAATTCATTTCTCCTGTAGTGTAGTCAGTCCACGGCCCGCCCTGTTTTTACGGCAGGTCTAAATTTTAATTAAACTCCAGTCACCACTGCACCCTATAGTTTCTCCTTTCTCGTATGGTTTCTGTCGAATGACTGGATATGACGTAGAGGGGAGGAGCTATATAGCAGCTCTGCTTGGGTGATCCTCTTGCACTTCCTGTTAGGGAGGAGTTATAATCCCATAAGTAATGGATGACCTGTGGACTGACTACACTACAGGAGAAATGAATTTATCAGGTAAGCATAAATTATATTTTTAAGTATTATTAAAAGACGTTTGCAAAACAAAAATCATGATTAACATATATTCTAGTTGAACTAAAATGTACATTTTGGTACCTAAAAATGAAATAATTCATCAACTTTTAATTGTATTATAATTGTTTACAAATCTGTAAAACAAAAACACATGTACTGTGTACGGTTAACAATGTTGAGAATCAGACCTGAATTTTAATGACAGGAGTTCATTCTGCCTGGTCTATGCAATAAAGCTATAAATCTACATGCCAGCAGCTAAAGACTTACACGGATTCCAGTTACTTGCTAATTTTAGTGTAGGCTGTTTTGTCAATAGCTAGCATTAAATTATAGAGCAATTGTAATATTAGTTCAGTAATGCACCATCACAATAAGGATAATTTATGTTAAACAGACAAAACGCTAGAAGCAAAAATCAACCAAGAGCTAAATTAAGGATTGTAATTATTATTTCTCCAGCAAATGTCTTTAAAATTATTTACTTGAGTTTAGGATAAACAACAGCGGAATGTGCTTGGTTTGACAATCTACTATTTTCTATAGGAGCATGATCTAACAATTTGCTCTTTTAGCAAAGAAAAAAAAGTTCTTCATGTCAAAGAAGTCTTCTTATTTATTAAAAGTAAAACTGATGTCCACTACTTTAAACCATACAGCTCCGCAATCTTTATAAGACTACATAGAGACTGCATCAAAGATGACTTTGCATAGACATCTTAGACTATATGAGTGGTGTTGCCAGTTTTATATTTATAAATAAGTTGGGACCCAGCATTCTTCTTAATAAATCTAGCTATTGGGGTGCTCTTTAAAATATTATACAATAATGATTCACATAAAATTAATATATATGTCTGAGGAAGGGGTGCACTACTCCAAAACGTCATGAAATAAACACTAGAAGTGATTTAAATTCAGAGAGTGCTTTATTGTTGATCCAGTGGATATTACTCTAATTTAGCACCCTGGTTTAAAGGTACAGTCTAGTAAAAAATAACTTTCATGATTTAGATAGGGCATGTAATTTTAAACAACGTTCCAATGTACTTTTATCATAAATTTTGCTTTATTCTGTTGGTATTCTTTGTTGAAAGCTAAACCTAGGAGGCTCATATGCTAATTTCTAAGCCCTTGGAGGCTTATCTGAATGCATTTTAACAGTTTTTCAAAACTAGAGGGTGTTAGTTCATTTGATCCATATAGATAACATTGTGCTCATGCCTGTGGAGTTACCTAGGAGTCAGCACTGATTGGCTAAAATGCAAGTCTGTCAAAATAACTAAAATAAGGGGGGCAGTCTGCAGAGGCTTAGATAGAAGGTAATTACAGAGGTAAACAAATTATTATAACAATTAGTTATGCAAAACTGGGAATGGGGAATACAGGGATTATCTATCTTTTTAAACAATACAAATTCTGGTGTAGACTGTCCTTTTAAGGATACATTTGGTTTGCGAGAGTGTGCTAATTTCTACTGTTATATGTATTTATATATATATATATATATATATATATATATATATATATATATATATATTTATATATGAGGAGAGAGTGCAAAACAGCGCTTATCCTAGGTGCAAAACCCTGGTCTCACTAGTGGTATTAGTTATGATTGGAAGTAGATATAAATGTACATGAGTCTAATCGAATACTCTGTCATATACAAAATATTTTTCAAAATATTTTTCACACAGTGTGTTGTCCCTTGTATTAGAGGTGGTAATGATGACAGTGACAACAAATTAAAAATAAAAATAGTCAATGAGATAGTCTCAAATGGAGACTAGATATCCATTAGGAAATACACAGGAAAATCTGGTAGGTATTACACTTATGCAAAACAGAATGAGAAGCAGTTTGCCAGGAACGAACAGCAGCATCAATAGCTTGTTCTATGGCCCGGTTGCCACCTGGTAGTAGCTTCTTTCTGCCCAATTGTGCTTTTCACAGAGGAAAACTTTCCTGTAGTATATCAGTCTGATCCCGCCGACATGGTCAGTCCAGCCCCGAAATACCAAGCAATTCTCCTCTGAACAAGGAACATGACAACCCCAGACGATCGAACATGACAACCCCAGACTGGTCTAAAAGAAGCTGCCTCTGGGTGGTAAATCGCCATAGAACAAGCCACTGAGCTGTTGTTCATTCCTGGTAGAGCGCTTCTCTCTTTGTATGCAAATTATTATAACCCTGGGGAAGTCTCCCTATGGGTGATGGGGGAAACCAGACGTGGACTCCTTGCCCAGTGTGCTTAGAGGAATGTGGCTGCACCTCACTGACAAGGCCCATAGTAGGCCGAAATGATCGTCTGGGGTTGTCATGTTCCTTGTTCAGAGGAGAATTGCCTGGTATTTCTGGGCTGGACTGACCTTACTTGGCGGGATCAGACTGATATACTTCAGGAAAGTTTTCTTCTGTGAAAAGCACACTGGTCTAAAAGAAGCTGCCTCTGGGTGGTAAATCGCCATAGAACAAGCCACTGAGCTGTTGTTCGTTCCTGGTAGAGCGCTTCTCTCTTTGTATGCAAATTATTATAACCCTGGGGAAGTCTCCCTATGGGTGATGGGGGAAACCAGACGTGGACTCCTTGCCCAGTGTGCTTAGAGGAATGTGGCTGCACCTCACTGACAAGGCCCATAGTAGGCCGAAACGATTGTCTGGGGTTGTCATGTTCCTTGTTCAGAGGAGAATTGCCTGGTATTTTTCGGGGCTGGACTGACCTTACTTGGCGGGATCAGACTGATATACTTCAGGAAAGTTTTCTTCTGTGAAAAGCACACTGGTCTAAAAGAAGCTGCCTCTGGGTGGTAAATCGCCATAGAACAAGCCACTGAGCTGTTGTTCGTTCCTGGTAGAGCGCTTCTCTCTTTGTATGCAAATTATTATAACCCTGGGGAAGTCTCCCTATGGGTGATGGGGGAAACCAGACGTGGACTCCTTGCCCAGTGTGCTTAGAGGAATGTGGCTGCACCTCACTGACGAGGCCCATAGTAGGCCAAAACGATCGTCTGGGGTTGTCATGTTCCTTGTTCAGAGGAGAATTGCCTGGTATTTCGGGGCTGGACTGACCTTACTTGGCGGGATCAGACTGATATACTTCAGGAAAGTTTTCTTCTGTGAAAAGCACACTGGTCTAAAAGAAGCTGCCTCTGGGTGGTAAATCGCCATAGAACAAGCCACTGAGCTGTTGTTCGTTCCTGGTAGAGCGCTTCTCTCTTTGTATGCAAATTATTATAACCCTGGGGAAGTCTCCCTATGGGTGATGGGGGAAATCAGACGTGGACTCCTTGCCCAGTGTGCTTAGAGGAATGTGGCTGCACCTCACTGACGAGGCCCATAGTAGGCCGAAACGATCGTCTGGGGTTGTCATGTTCCTTGTTCAGAGGAGAATTGCCTGGTATTTCGGGGCTGGACTGACCTTACTTGGCGGGATTAGACTGATATACTTCAGGAAAGTTTTCTTCTGTGAAAAGCACACTGGTCTAAAAGAAGCTGCCTCTGGGTATTAAATCGCCATAGAACAAGCCACTGAGCTGTTGTTCGTTCCTGGTAGAGCGCTTCTCTCTTTGTATGCAAGGTATTACACTTACTAGAACAGACCTCAATCATATGAGGTAAGTTGCCGCCTCTTGTAAGTGTGAAACTTCCGTGGTCCTGGTGTGGCTGTGGTAGTGGGGTCCGATGGTAGTGTTCTTCTCCTCTCAGAGTATGTGCCTTTCCCCTCTTAGAGTATGGACTTTCAATCCTTCTAGAGGCTGGTATTCTGTTCCCTTCACGTTATCAGTCTGCTAATTAACCGTTAAAGCAGGCTTGATGGTGGTTATCACATAAAAGAAAGTTATGGACAAGTCTCAGTCACATATAAAAACCTCCAAATGGAGGTGTAATGTAGAATATATCTGTAATCCCTTACGCGTTTCAAAGGCTCTTGTTTTCCTTCTTCCTCAGAGGGTTTTCAAAAGTAGAGATAATTCTGTCTCCTGTGTGTGTAGCTAAAAAGCGGGGGGCGGCACGCCCCTGTTTGCTAAAGTAGTAGTGTGATTGGATACTAATGCTGTCAATTTTACTCCTCATTTAGGGGTAGGTGTTAGTATGGTGTTACGTGATTGCATACTTCCGCCTGGTCACGATGTGATTGGGTACTAGTGTTTTCAATAAGACGTACCCTATCCTGTGTGGTTAAGGAATAGCACTGAAAAGCGTTGTTACGTGTTCAGCGTGATAGCGTGGTGTGTGCTTTTTAGTGTTTATGCGGTTGCTATAGTTACCGCATTCTAACTAAGTACGTTATTGAATTGAAAGTTTGCCCGCAGGTTGAAGTGTTAGTTGAATAGCACTTATATTCATATTGTTTTGCGAGTATAGGTCTGTCATAATGTTTTTTTTTTTTTCTATGATTATGAGGTGCAATACTCAATTCAAACTCAGTGTGTCTTGTATTTGCAAAAAATAATAAATTGTTCTAACATACATTTGGACACATCTTGTCAATCTAATCCTAAACATAAATATAAATTGCATGCATACTTGATATATATTGAGCATAGCAGGTGTGTTTACTATCATCACTGCTTAATGCTCATATTCATTTTCATTTTAATTGAAAATATCATTCCTATAAGTTAACCCTTTAAATGAACACCTATAGGCAGATTGTTGCATGAAAAAATGGAAAATATTGCATACCAGAATAGGTTTAGGCTCTGTAAATGATTACATTGCTAAATGTTTACATGGTTGCATTGCTCAATTTTTACGCATGGTCTTGCAGATGTTTACATATATTTACATATTCAATACAAATGGAATTTTGACGTATTCCTTGTGATGTTGTTATTGTATTGTTGGTGCATACTAATATTAAGTTTGTCATATATAGTTACTAGTACCATAAATTACTGGTACAATATTCTAATTGAAGATGCATTACTTAGTACTACATTTGTGTATCCACTAACAAAGTACATAATATCACCACCTTAACAAATTGTAAAACTGATTTTGTTGTCTATCTCCTGGAATGTAGTTGCAAACTACAATATGTAGGACGTCCCACAAGACCGTACAAGAAAAGACTACACGAGCATATTAGGAACATTGAGGGGGGGGGGGGAGAAGAATCATAGTGTACCCGCCCATTTTAAAAATTTTCATAATAGTGATCCAAAAGGTCTTAGAGGAACAATCTTAGAACACATCAAGAAAGCCCCAGAGGGATCCAATAGGGAACTACACCTGAGGAAAAGGGAGACCTTTTGGATCCATTACTTTGGTACTATGAGTCCAAGAGGCCTAAATAAGGATATTGACCTTGCGGCTTTCCTAGAGTAACTCCTTCATACCAGAGAATATTACTCATCTCTACCGAGCAATAATTTCTGCTTAAAAATAGAAGTATGTCATAAAAGTAGTAATCTTTGAGTTTAGCTACACATGAATCTATATTAATATGATAAACTAATTAAGAACCATTTGGGGTTTAAAATATGATCATTAGGGATATATCCAGTTTTATAGACTAATGAACCATCAAGGAATAACATGTCTCTTATTTACTCAGTTTTAAAAAAAACAGGGAGTCCCAACAAAATTTGCTCATTGAATAAATCATATGACCTGGGACACATAAAGGATACACAAATGTAGTACTAAGTAATGCATCTTCAATTAGAATATTGTACCAGTAATTTATGGTACTAGTAACTATATATGACAAACTTAATATTAGTATGCACCAACAATACAATAACAACATCACAAGGAATATGTCAAAATTCCATTTGTATTGAATATGTAAATATATGTAAACATCTGCAAGACCATGTGTAAAAATTGAGCAATGCAACCATGTAAACATTTAGCAATGTAATCATTTACAGAGCCTAAACCTATTCTGGTGTGCAATATTTTCCATTTTTTCATGCAACAATCTGCCTATAGGTGTTCATTTAAAGGGTTAACTTAGGGGGGGGGGGCGGAGTTTGCCTACATCCAAGATGGACGTGTCTCCCTAGAGCTCTGCACTTCAGTCTGGGGAGAATCGCCATCACCCGCTCAAATCGGCTCAGAGAGGACATCAAAAGTGACAGACACCACCATGAGCATGCGGTGCACCAAACGATACCACTTTTGTGCCCCATACCTCTGAACATAGCTCCTTGTCTGGAGCGCAAAAGTCCAGTAGCAGCCGCCATCTCTTTTCAACGCCTGAGCTGTGTCACTGCACCAGCGCAACCTTACTCCAGCTCAGCTAAGCCAACGCAGTGAAGCAACGGACAAGGCATTAGAACTCCCTTACCTCCGGAGCGTGAGTATGTGTCCAGTAACTGCTCCACACCCAGCCTAACCATAATGCCCTAATTAACCTCAGAGGGATTAACCACATGCTAAACAGCAGGCCACAAAGTTACTAAAACGGTCCGCCTAACTTTAGCCTCAAACCGGCTCCTAAGAAACTAAATTGAACCCCTAAGCTACAAATGAATATATAAGGGAAACTGCACCTTTATAAATCTCCTATCAAGTTTAGGCAACTAACCTGTGAACTCACAACAGAGGGGCCTAGTCGCCTGAAAAATAGAAACTCTCCACGTGGCAACTACTACTCATGCCCATGCCATCTGGACCTAGTCTCGCACATTACCCCCTTCAGCAACAACTAGGCATTTATTTTTTTATCCTAAACCCAAAATGGACCCCACCACTTTACTAGACCCTGCGGTGGTCCCAGAACAGAACAAACCTTGAGGGAATATATAATAATACTGCCATTTTTGAAAGATCTACTTGTTTTTTCTTTACATTTAGCTCTGTCTGTTTTTCCAATATGGTGGTTCATTTCTAACTCTTGCCTGCCATCTTGTGGTCAAAACTGAGGTAACACACAGAAGATTCATTTCGCTTAGTACCTTTTCATTTCTTATACAAGTTTGCCATCTAGTGGTCTAAAGGTGTTATTGCATATAAAGGACTTCAGATTTCTCAGCAATTTTTCATTTCTAATGCAAGACTGACTGACACCTAGTGGATATGGTTATTATCACACTGAATTGTTCTCAACATACAATTTAAACCCAAGAGAATTAAGAAACTATAACTAATCTGCAAAAAAACACTTTTACCTCTTCCCAAAATTAACCTCTTACAGGACAATCCACTCAAGAATATCAAAATGACGACAAAGAGATTGAACAAGACAGAGAAGATGGGAGGAGGAAAAAACACTCCAGTGACTTCTTACTTCAAGCAAACGCAGAATGATAATCCAGCTGAACTCAGCACTGAGTCGAGGGCATCAACGGAAGTCGCTTTATCAGAGCCTAACACTATAGAGGATAACACACCTCTAACTAGAGCTGATCTTCACCTACTAGTATCAAAACAAGATATCACTAGCAGCTTCGACAAATTATGGGCTAAAATGGACGCCATGCATACCTCTATGAATGAGAGCCTTAATGATATCAAGAAAGATATGTCAGACCTAGGCGCAAGGGTCCTTAGAGGAAAACAACAACAACATTATAGAAGATGTAGAGATGGCAGTCCAGCAGACATCCCAACAACAGCAGGTAGTTAATGAACTATTAGACAAGTTGGAAGATATGGAGAATAGGAGTAGACGTTGTAACATTCGTCTCAAAGGCATCCCAGAATCTGTAACACCTACAGACCTCCCTTCATACCTCCACCAACTATTTTGTGCAATCACAGGAATGGACACATCCACAGAAATTGAAATTGAAAGGGCCCATAGAGCACTCAAGCCCAAGCCCAAAGCTGATCTCCCACCCAGGGATGTCATTGTGGCCTTTCTAAGATTCCCTGAAAAAGACAAGATCCTCAGAGAAGCAGCAAAACAACCTATCTTTAAATTCAGAGGTAATGTGGTACACTTTTTCCAGGATCTTAGTAACAGAACTTTACAAAGAAGGGGAGCCCTGAGACCCCTAACAACTCTCTTACGGAAAAATCAGATCCAATACAGATGGGGTTACCCCTTTGCACTCCACATATCAAAGGACAATAAACTACTGACAATCAAAGATGTGGAGGGGATTCCAGATATCTGTGAAGCTTTGGATCTAGAGCTACCCTCTATTCAAGGTCCTACATAATCCACGGACATGCCGAAACCACAGAGGATACCCATGAAGTCGCAGAGATCTCAGTGGGCAAGAATTCCTACAAAGAAACCTAAAAACACTTGATGGGTTTAATAAAAACCTTCTTGTACTAACTCTCTCTCTGTCTCACCCGAGACTTCCTAATTAGAGGGACATGATGACTGACTTCACATGCTCCCATCTAAAACCAGTAGCTGCCTCACATCAGCAATGTCATGGAGTTAGGGAATTGTTATGTTTATTGTTAGGCTGTTACCTAGTATAGTTAGTAGAGTCTAATTCTCGTTAAGGTTACTCAAGGTTCAAGGAACTGTAACAGGGAGGCCGGAACTTATATCTACAATGTTAGCACTATGTTCTTTAAAAAACCTCTTCTAATATGCTTACTCTAGGCAATAAGAGGGTGGATAGGTGACGCCTCCTTGGACTCAATGTCCCCCTAGAAGATTTTTTCTATGTTTAGTCAAGATATAATTTTTTTGTTATTTATTCCAGGTTTAACAATATGGGTTGAGAATGTAATGTTTAATAGGATTAACCTGTTGTATTTTTTTTTCTTCTTCTTTCTCTCTCAGAATTTCTCCCTCTTCACCTCTTCTTTCTTCTCCTCATCCTTACTCCCCAAAAGACCACAGATACTCCGCAAACGCAGAAGCAGGGTTGTTGCTCGTCTGGGAATCCCGGATTCACCAATTTCAGTTAGGTCTCACACATGGGGTCAGGTAACTGAAAACGCACCAATACATACCGACTCTAAGACACCACCCAAACATTTAGATGGCTAGTACCAACATCACACTAGTCTCACATAATGTGAGAGGCCTTAACTCAGATACCAAAAGAAGGAAGGCTATGTCACAATATAAACTTCTAGGGGCTAATGTCATATTCTTACAAGAAACCCATTTCATGACTTCTCAAATTCCGAAATACTGGGAGAGACATTTCCCTTTACATTATCACTCGACGGTTAACCAGAAAAAAAGAGGGGTGTCTATACACCTCCACTCCGCCCTAAACTTCCAACACACTGACTCCATCATAGACAAGGAAGGTAGATTCCTTATCATCAAAGGCACTATCAATGAAACAGAAATAATCTTCTGCAATGTATACGCCCCAAATGAGCACCAAGAGCAGTTTTTCACTAATATGTCCTACCTCCTAACTAGTTGGAATGCAACCAGAATTCTCCTGGCAGGTGACTTTAACGTGTCTTTATACACACAATCCCAAGCTTCAAACATCCCCCTCACGACTGCCCAACATAGAATTAATAAAAAGGTTCTATCAATCCTTAATACGATGGCAGGACACAACTTACTGGACACATGGCAGGCACTGTATGGCATCACAGCTGACCACACATTTTACTCCACAGCACATTGTAAATACTTCCGCTTAGATTATATCTTTTCAAGCCAGATCCTAACAGCAAACGTTGTATCTTCCTCTATTCAGCCATGTGTATGGTCAGACCACTCAATAGTCTCACTAAAAATGTCAGGGATTCTCCCGTATAACAGTACCAAAAGCTGGTCATTTGACCCTTTATCTTTAAAATACCCAAACCACAAAGAGACGGTCCTTAAACACATGGAGGAATACTGGAACCTCAACTTGAACACAGTAGATAACCCCTTACAGGTGTGGGCAGCTCATAAAGCAGTCATGAGGGGATTGTTGATCCAAATGAAGTCACATGCTAAACATAAAAAGAAAACTTTCTTTGACTCACTTCAACGGGACATAGCTAACCTAGAGAAACGTCACAAAATATCTGGCTCACCCAATCTTTATAAAACACTAATAGACAAACGACAAGCACTCGACAAGTTGCTTTCTGACCAATCATCCAGGGCAGGGTTGAGGCTTCAATCTAAATATTTTCTCTATGCAAATAAGCCAGACAAATTCATGGCCTATAAAATTAGAAATAGAACTAGAGACATGTCAATCCCATCCCTATATAATACTCAGGGGGTCCTAACGTCAAACCCCAAAGATATAGTGGCCTCATTTGCAGCTTACTATAGTTCCTTGTATGATGGTCAGAAGGTAACCAAATCAGAATCCACAAGGAACTCCCTAGACATTTTCCTAGAGGAGGCAACCTTACCCAAGATAAGCAAACAAGACTTAGACTCCTTGAATGCCGACATAACAGATAGAGAGGTCCTAGGGGTACTCAAAGATTTAAAACCAGGCAAGGCAGCAGGCCCTGACGGGTTCCCAGGGGATTATTATAAACAGTTCAAACCAACCCTCACCAAACATATTGTACAATTCTGTAATTCTATCCTAAAAGGCCACAAGATCCCTTCTGAATTGTTAAACGCTAAAATTATAGTACTTCCGAAGCCAGGCAAAGATAAGACGGTGTGTCAGAACTACAGACCAATATCCCTCATAAACCAAGACCTTAAAATTTTCACAAAAATCTTAGCCAACAGACTCAAACCTCTACTCCCCAAACTGGTCCACCCGGACCAGGTGGGCTTCATTCAAAACAGAGAGGCACCAGACAACGTCAGGAGAATGGTATCCCTGATTGACTATATAAAAGAAACAAAAACGCCTTCTCTGCTCCTATCCCTGGACGCAGAGAAGGCGTTTGACAGGGTCGATTGGACATATATGCAAGCAGTGCTAACTAAATTAGGCATTTCGGGAGAATTCATGAGCGCTATCCAAAATATATATTCCACCCCCTCAGCAAGCGTAAGAGCTATGGGTCACCAGTCCGAAAGCTTTGCTGTCCTCAATGGGACCCGTCAGGGATGTCCTCTGTCTCCATTGCTATTCGCAATATGCATAGAACCCCTGGCCCAACAGATTAGAAGATCCCCTGACATAACCGGTATTAAAATAAAGCAGAAGGAGTATAAACTTACACTCTTTGCGGATGATGTCCTCCTCTCCCTGTCGAGGCCAATGATAACACTTCCGAACCTCTACTAAACCCTTAATTCCTTCTCCTCTATATCAGGCTATAAAATCAACCTAGAAAAGTGTGAAGCATTACCTATACATCTTCCGGACCACACCAAAAAGCTAATAGAGGCTAATTTTGAATTCAAATGGGCCAAACACCTTCTCAGATATCTGGGGATTAATTTGACTACAAGCTCAAAGACACTATATAAGGCAAATTACCCCCCTATATATAAATCTATTAAACAAGATCTAAATAAATGGAGTAAACTACGATTCTCATGGTTTGGTAGACTGTCGGCAGTCAAAATGATGGTATTACCAAGGATCCTCTACCTATTCCGCACCCTTCCAATTAGAATACCAGCCCCACACTTAGAGGATCTCCAAAGACACATAATTGGCTTCATTAGGGGAAACAAAAAAGCTAGGATCCCTTCGACAGTCCTCTCTAGAAACAGACAATTGGGGGGGGTGGGAGCACCAAATCTCAAACATTATTATCAGGCAGCTAGACTTGCACAGACAGCTCCCCTAAATGACCCTGAAGAGGACATTATCTGGACGCAACTGGAGTCAGACATTGCAGGACTTTTCCCACGCGACATGATTCTCTGGGACCCTAAAAGATGCCTTAGTAGGAAGCAACATGAACACCCAATAACAGATTTCATGATCAAGCAATGGTCTAAGCTGACCACTTCCTTGAATCTACTCCCCACACACTCCGTTAAAGCCACACTCACAAGCCAAGTTAGACATGAATTGGTCCCCATCATCAAAAAATGGGAAAACAGGGGACTCTACAGAATAGCTGACATTATAGTGGGAGGCAAATTGATGAGCTATACACAATTACAAGAAAAATTACAACCAATTAAATTAGAATGGTTCCTATACTTACAGCTAACCTCCACAATTCACCCCCTATTACCTCTTATAACTAAGAACTTGTCCTCCACATTAGAAAACATCTGCAGCACCTCATCCAGACCCAAGAACACTATTTCCAAGCTTTACCAAGCGATTCAGCTAGCATCAGACAACTCCAAAACCTCTTTACAAATTAAATGGGAAAAGGATACTAACAAAGAATTTGAGATACAGGATTGGTATATAACTCTTTCGAGTGCAGGGAGAGGATTATTGAGCGCAGATATGTGGGAAAACAGTATCAAAACCAACTTCCGATGGTATCTAACACCGCTGATAACCTCACACTCTACTAAAGATAAATACAGACTTTGTTACAGAGGCTGCGGGGAGGTGGGGGACTATAGACATATGTGGTGGGACTGCACTTATTCACATAGGGTATGGAACCGACTATCTAGGTTCTTAAGCTCAATCCTAGACAGCCCCATTAGACTAACCATGGAGCAAGCTTTGCTCCATGTCAGACTTAAAGAATTTAACAAATATATTAATCTGTTTATCAGAATCACATGTACGGCCACAAGGATCTGTATAGCCCGTCATTGGAGGGAGTGTGCTCCTTCCTGGGAAGAAATCCAACTTAAAATTAAATTTTATTACAATATGTCAGAGCAGGCAGCATTTCTCCTAGACACCCAAGAAATTTTCCAGAAAGTATGGTACTACTGGATATTACATAATGTGTCCTAATACACTAGCCCACTACGATAGGACTCTCCGCGCAGATGGAAATACTCTCCAGGTAAATAGGGCCCCCAAACAGGATAGGCACAACAGAGACCATTAGGAGACAAACTAACCCCACTTACAACAAAGGTTTTCTTTTTCTGCACAAATTAGAGCGGAATGGTCAGAAGATATTCCCTTATCCACATCCCACCTTTCTCTCTCCCCTTGTTTCACCCTACTTTTCCCCCACTCTCTAATACTTTATTTCATTAATTTTGGTAATATGTAATAGATATGGGCCTTTAGTGTCAAAAAATACTCAATATAATTTTCTCTCTAGCTCAAACAAGAGATTCCTTGACATAGGACTATTGTTCCACAATGAATGATACCACTATAATCTCTCATGTAAGAGCGGCCCTACAAGTTTGGATGTAGTAATCGAACGATTCATTGTTATGTATTTTGCATTATTTTAATTAATATGTAACTTTAGAAAACCAAGATTTTTGTTCTCTCGATTTGTTTTTCTTCTACACTTTTTTTGTTATTATGCCTTTATTACAAAAAATTAATAAAGAATACTTTATCATAAAGGGTTAACTTATAGGAATGATATTTTCAATTAAAATGAAAATGAATATGAGCATTAAGCAGTGATGATAGTAAACACACCTGCTATGCTCAATATATATCAAGTATGCATGCAATTTATATTTATGTTTAGGATTAGATTGACAAGATGTGTCCAAATGTATGTTAGAACAATTTATTATTTTTTGCGAATACAAGACACACTGAGTTTGAATTGAGTATTGCACCTCATAATCATAGAAAAAACCCAAAACATTATGACAGACCTATACTCGCAAAACAATATGAATATAAGTGCTATTCAACTAACACTTCAACCTGCGGGCAAACTTTCAATTCAATAACGTACTTAGTTAGAATGCGGTAACTATAGCAACTGCATAAACACTAAAAAGCACACACCATGCTATCACGCTGAACACGTAACAACGCTTTTCAGTGCTATTCCTTAACCACACAGGATAGGGTACGTCTTATTGAAAACACTAGTACCCAATCACATCGTGACCAGGCGGAAGTATGCAATCACGTAACACCATACTAACACCTACCCCTAAATGAGGAGTAAAATTGACAGCATTAGTATCCAATCACACTACTACATTAGCAAACAGGGGCGTGCCGCCACCCGCTTTTTAGCTACACACACAGGAGACGGAATTATCTCTACTTTTGAAAACCCTCTGAGGAAGAAGGAAAACAAGAGCCTTTGAAACGCGTAAGGGATTACAGATATATTCTACATTACACCTCCATTTGGAGGTTTTTATATGTGACTGAGACTTGTCCATAACTTTCTTTTATGTGATAACCACCATCAAGCCTGCTTTAACGGTTAATTAGCATACTGATAACGTGAAGGGAACAGAATACCAGCTAGAAGGATTGAAAGTCCATACTCTAAGAGGGGAAAGGGACATACTCTGAGAGGAGAAGAACACTACCATCGGACCCCACTACCACAGCCACACCAGGACCACGGAAGTTTCACACTTACAAGAGGCGGCAACTTACCTCATATGATTGAGGTCTGTTCTAGTAAGTGTAATACCTACCAGATTTTCCTGTGTATTTCCTAATGGATAGTATATCAGTCTGATCCCGCCAAGTAAGGGCAGTCCAGCCCAGAAATACCAGGCAATTCTCCTCTGAACAAGGAACATGACAACCCCAGACAATCGTTTCGGCCTACTATGGGCCTTGTCAGTGAGGTGCAGCCACATTCCTCTAAGCACACTGGGCAAGGAGTCCACGTCTGGTTTCCCCCATCACCCATAGGGAGACTTCCCCAGGGTTATAATAATTTGCATACAAAGAGAGAAGCGCTCTACCAGGAACGAACAACAGCTCAGTGGCTTGTTCTATGGTGATTTACCACCCAGAGGCAGCTTCTTTTAGACCAGTCTGGGGTTGTCATGTTCGATCGTCTGGGGTTGTCATGTTCCTTGTTCAGAGGAGAATTGCCTGGTATTTCGGGGCTGGACTGACCATGTCGGCGGGATCAGACTGATATACTACAGGAAAGTTTTCCTCTGTGAAAAGCACAATTGGGCAGAAAGAAGCTACTACCAGGTGGCAACCGGGCCATAGAACAAGCTATTGATGCTGCTGTTCGTTCCTGGCAAACTGCTTCTCATTCTGTTTTGCATAAGTGTAATACCTACCAGATTTTCCTGTGCATTTCCTAATGGATATCTAGTCTCCATTTGAGACTATCTCATTGACTATTTTTATTTTTAATTTGTTGTCACTGTCATCATTACCACCTCTAATACAAGGGACAACACACTGTGTGAAAAATATTTTGAAAAATATTTTGTATATGACAGAGTATTCGATTAGACTCATGTACATTTATATCTACTTCCAATCATAACTAATACCACTAGTGAGACCAGGGTTTTGCACCTAGGATAAGCGCTGTTTTACACTCTCTCTTGCATTTTTCTGTTTGCTAGGATTCTTTTGCCTCTCTTTTGAGCAATCAATTCCTTCATACACACCCCATTACAGCTGCCTTTCCAGGTTTTCGAAAATCATAACTCCAATCAGATACAAATAGTAACACTCAGCGCTAACTTTCCATTGCTTTGTGTTGGATTCTTTCCTTCACAAATCAAACTCCCCCCCCCATATATTTATATATATATATATATATATATATATATATATATATATATATATATATATATATATATATATATAACTTGAGGGCACTCATGGGTCCTTTAAAAAGTCTGTTTTTTTATTTTTTTAGATATTTTGATAATAGGAGTCAATTAAAAAGTTGCTTAAAATTGCATGCTTTATTTGAATTATTAAAGAAAATAATTGGGTTTAGTATCCCTTTAAGGGCACTCGCAGGTCCTGTAAAAAGTCTTTATTTTTTCCTTTAAAATTGTTTCACACAAACATAAATAAAGTTGACGTTTGGGCTTTCTTTTAAGCATTTTTCAAGACATCATGAAGACACACTGTTTGACATATTGAGGCCTTCTTATCAAGCCGTCAACTTACTTGCATTCAACGGCACCAATACGCTCGCCTAACATCGTCTAACATCGCTGCCGCGGACCTGAATATGTTTCCCATATTTAACAAAAAAGCTGTCAAAAAGCCGCGTAGCAAGTACGGGCAATGAGCAGCGGACTGTTGTTAACTAGCAGTCATCACTCTCACTGCTATTCGGCTTTTTCACAGCTTTATTTGTATACTGTCACTAAACACCGCCATTATACTAAAATTTTTAACCCCTATTTCGCCGCTCCCGGACCCCACCACAACTAAATAAAGTTATTAAACCCTAAACCACTGCTCCCGGAGCCCACCGCAACTCTAATAAAGTTATTAACCCCTAAACCGCCGCTCCAGGACCCCACTGCAACCCTAATAAAGTTATTAACCCCTAAACCGCTGCTCCCAGAGCCCACCGCAACTCTAATAAAGTTATTAACCCCTAAACGGCCACTCCCGGACCCCACCGCAACTCTAATAAAGTTATTAACCCCTATCCCGCCGCTCCCGGACCCCGACGCAACTAACTAAAGGTATTAACCCCTAAACCCCTGGCCTCCCACATCACTACCACTTACTAAACCTATTAACCCCTAAACTGCCAGCCCCCCACGTCGCCATAAACTAAATTAACCTATTAACCCCTAAACCTTACAACCCGCTAACTTTATATTAAATATTAACTCATCCCTATCTTATAATAAATTAAAACTTAACTTTAGAATTAAAATAAACTATATTATTAACCCCTAAACCACTGCTCCCGGAGCCCACCGCAACTCTAATAAAGTTATTAACCCCTAAACCGCCGCTCCAGGACCCCACTGCAACCCTAATAAAGTTATTAACCCCTAAACCGCTGCTCCCAGAGCCCACCGCAACTCTAATAAAGTTATTAACCCCTAAACCGCCACTCCCGGACCCCACCGCAACTCTAATAAAGTTATTAACCCCTATCCCGCCGCTCCCGGACCCCGACACAACTAACTAAAGGTATTAACCCCTAAACCCCTGGCCTCCCACATCACTACCACTTACTAAACCTATTAACCCCTAAACTGCCAGCCCCCCACGTCGCCATAAACTAAATTAACCTATTAACCCCTAAACCTGACAACCTGATAACTTTATATTAAATATTAACTCATCCCTATCTTATAATAAATTAAAACTTAACTTTAGAATTAAAATAAACTATATTAAACTATTAATTAATCTACCCTAACTATTATACTAAATTGCATTAAACTATATGTAACTATTAATTAATCTACCCTAACTATTATACTAAATTACATTAAACTATATTAAACTATTAAGTTTATGGCAAGACAGGAGGCTTCATATTTGGCATCAAATCTTTACTGAATCCAAACAGCAGCAAAAAAAACATATAGAGAAAATAATAATAATAGCATAGTAACAAGACTGCACCAATCAGCACACAGCAGCCTAATAAACTGTAATGAACAAGTCCAGCACTTCCTCTTTTCTTTGCTGCTTCCAGACAGCAGGTCATGTATTCATTTTTCCCCTCACATTTTAATGTATTTTGATTATATTTGCTTACGATCACTAATCTGTTTATCTTTGTTTTAGAATATACTATAAACCATTATATAGGTTTCTTTCCTAGGTTCTTTAGTCTCTATTCTGTTTATCTTAAGACTTTTCTGTAAAACTATTATATATGGTTTCTTTCCTAAGTTCTTTATATTCTTATCCCTTTATGTTTTATATTCTTATCCTATATGTAATTGTTTGTTTTATATTCTTATCCCTTTATGTTTCATATTCTTACCCTATATGTAATTGTTTGTTTTATATTCTTATCACTTTATGTTTTATATTCTTATCCTATATGTAATTGTTTGTTTTATATTCTTATCCCTTTATGTTTCATATTCTTATCCTATATGTAATTGTTTGTTTTATATTGGAACAGGCAATAGGTTTTCAGCCTGCTTGCCTGCATGATATTTGTGTATTAGGCCGGTTTCCAGGCCTTATATCTTTTCTTGCAAAGCTTTATTTAGTACAGTGTGCAGAGTGTGTGTGGCCAGTAGCCAGGCCTCATTATTTCATAGAACTTCTTTCCATCAGGTGCTGTGCTTAGGACCCCTTTTTCTGCACATTACATTAAATTTAGACAAGTCTGTATTTGCTAAACTTGTTTTCTAGCTTGCCTAGAATAAATAGGTTTTTCCTTGTGTGTTATATTATCTTAGTATGATGTCAGCCTTATGGTCTAAGATTATATATAGTAATTTTAGGGCCGTGTCACTCCATTCTAACAGCCCCATCTAGGGTTGCCAGGTGTCCGTTATTTGACCGGACAGTCCGGTAAATTAGTAATATTACTTTCAAAAAACCGGACATAGCTAAGCTGTGTTTTTAATGTTTTTTACTTCTGTGGCTGGAGTCCGCTGTACTCAACCTACTAATACCCAGCCCCAGCCCATGTGAAGTTCCAGTACACAGGCACCCCTTCTAGAGTAGCCTGCTACTCGCTCAGCTGGAGGCTGGAGCAGGACTACTAGCGTGGGCACAGCTTGCTTCCTAATGTGTGCTGCAGTGTGTGGCCTTGTGAGACTGTCGGACGTCACGTGATAACGCGCGTGACGTCACAACAGCAAGACCATCCGGCGGGCAACACTGTACTACATATGCTGCTGTGTCAATTTGAGTGTGAATTCACTCAGTCAGCAGCGCCAGCAAGTAAGAGATTACTTTGCAGCGCCAGGCGCCAGCCATTCACTTTGTCTCTTGCTGTCAGTGTGTGAGATGATCACTAGCTACTACCTAGTACAATTACCTTATAATACAAACAATAAGGTATGTCTCTCATTTTGTTTAAATAATTAGTATATTTTAATATATATGTATATACTGTGTATATAATATATATATATATATATATATATATATATATATATATATATACATACACTTTGTATATCTTTATTTAAATCTCACAAGTCTCAAAATTATTATATTATACTTATATTATTAAATAATGCTTATATATTGTCTGAGTATATATATATATATATATATATATATATATATATATATATATATATATATACACATACATAATATATGTACACACCTATATATTGCATTATGTGTATGTATAATAATAATAATATATATATATATATATATATATATACACACTCGCACATAATGCAATATATAGGTGTGTGCATATATTACATTATATATATATATATATATATATATATATATATATATATATATATATATATATATATATATAAAAACAATGGTGTGTGAAATCATGGGTTCGGCCACAAGACCGCCTACCACGCTTCTTTCCAATGCACACCCCCCCCCCCATTTTCTGCTGACTGTCCAGTATTTTTTTGAAGGACAACTGGCAACCCTAGCCCCATCTGAGTGACCTATTTATATAAAAATCTCTCTTACTTAATGATATGAATTCCTTTATTCATTGCCTTTCAGAGCTTTCATAAGGGGGATTTTTAGACTGTTTTAATATAACCCCTTTCACTTGTTAGACCCAGGTTTGATGGCCCTCTGGGTCTGACAGAATTAAAAAGTATTTCTTGTTATAGACTATAAAGTATTATAGACTCAGATGCTGATCTAAGGATCCAGTATTAACCTTTTAAAAGCTCTGTATGTAGGTGAAAATTTGTATATATATATATATATATATATATATATATATATATATATATATATATATATATATATATATATATATATATAAATATATACAGGTCTTTGTGTCTAGATGTACCTATGCACGTTTTTTATGTAGGCATATGTAGCTATATTTATGTGTGTGCGTGTGTGTATATGTACATATTTATGTGTATGTGTGCTCCTATACATGTTTTTATGTATGCATGTGTAGGTGAATATATGCGTGTGTGTATATATACACGTCTAGGTGTATACATGTACATGTTTTGATGTATACATATGTATGCATATATACGTGTGTATTCTGTCTCTTATGGCTTGGTTTTGAATATATAGGAACTTGTTTCACTTAAACAGTAATATACGTCCAGAAGTTAATGCCACTTGTCATTGTTTTTTATGCACATATATACGGCTTCATTTTGGAAGCTTGTATTGCACAGGCTATTCAGTCTAAATTGCTCTTAATACATCTCTATCAGAGCGCAGTTTTAAATTCCATACACATTGTCCATTATATATATATATATATATATACAGGGAGTGCAGAATTATTAGGCACGTTGTATTTTTGAGGATTAATTTTATTATTGAACAACAACCATGTTCTCAATGAACCCAAAAAACTCATTAATATCAAAGCTGAATATTTTTGGAAGTAGTTTTTAGTTTGTTTTTAGTTATAGCTATTTTAGGGGGATATCTGTGTGTGCAGGTGACTATTACTGTGCATAATTATTAGGCAACTTAACAAAAAACAAATATATACCCATTTCAATTATTTATTTTTACCAGTGAAACCAATATAACATCTCAACATTCACAAATATACATTTCTGACATTCAAAAACAAAACAAAAACAAATCAGTGACCAATATAGCCACCTTTCTTTGCAAGGACACTCAAAAGCCTGCCATCCATGGATTCTGTCAGTGTTTTGATCTGTTCACCATCAACATTGCGTGCAGCAGCAACCACAGCCTCCCAGACACTGTTCATAGAGGTGTACTGTTTTCCCTCCTTGTAAATCTCACATTTGATGATGGACCACAGGTTCTCAATGGGGTTCAGATCAGGTGAACAAGGAGGCCATGTCATTAGATTTTCTTCTTTTATACTCTTTCTTGCCAGCCACGCTGTGGAGTACTTGGACGCGTGTGATGGAGCATTGTCCTGCATGAAAATCATGTTTTTCTTGAAGGATGCAGACTTCTTCCTGTACCACTGCTTGAAGAAGGTTTTTTCCAGAAACTGGCAGTAGGACTGGGAGTTGAGCTTGACTCCATCCTCAACCCGAAAAGGCCCCACAAGCTCATCTTTGATGATACCAGCCCAAACCAGTACTCTACCTCCACCTTGCTGGCGTCTGAGTCGGACTGGAGCTCTCTGCCCTTTACCAATCCAGCCATGGGCCCATCCATCTGGCCCATCAAGACTCACTCTCATTTCATCAGTCCATAAAACCTTAGAAAAATCAGTCTTGAGATATTTCTTGGCCCAGTCTTGACGTTTCAGCTTGTGTGTCTTGTTCAGTGGTGGTCGTCTTTCAGCCTTTCTTACCTTGGCCATGTCTCTGAGTATTGCACACCTTGTGCTTTTGGGCACTCCAGTGATGTTGCAGCTCTGAAATATGGCCAAACTGGTGGCAAGTGGCATCTTGGCAGCTGCACGCTTGACTTTTCTCAGTTCATGGGCAGTTATTTTGCGCCTTGGTTTTTCCACATGCTTCTTGCGACCCTGTTGACTATTTTGAATGAAACACTTGATTGTTCGATGATCACGCTTCAGAAGCTTTGGAATTTTAAGAGTGCTGCATCCCTCTGCAAGATATCTCACTATTTTTGACTTTTCTGAGCCTGTCAAGTCCTTCTTTTGACCCATTTTGCCAAAGGAAAGGAAGTTGCCTAATAATTATGCACACCTGATATAGGGTGTTGATGTCATTAGACCACACCCCTACTCATTACAGAGATGCACATCACCTAATATGCTTAATTGGTAGTAGGCTTTCGAGCCTATACAGCTTGGAGTAAGACAACATGCATAAAGAGGATGATGTGGCCAAAATACTCATTTGCCTAATAATTCTGCACACAGTGTGTATATATATATATATATATATATATATATATATATATATATATATATTCTGCTGCTTCATATTCAGCTGCTTCAGTTTTATTAAATATAAGGAGATTATCCTGTATTTAGCTATATATATAAACCTATATTAAGGCTTTATTTTAGTTTTTTAGCCTATATGAGCCTATGTTATAAGTTATTTGGCCTGTTTTCAGGCTATATATTTTAGGCTATATTTATTAATACCTAGATTTAGAGTTCTGCGTTAGCCGTCAAAACCAGCGTTAGGGGCTCCTAACGCTGGTTTTTACCGCCCGCTGGTATTTAAAGTCAGTCAGGAAAGGGTCTACCGCTCACTTTCCAGCCGCAACTTTTCCATACCACAGATCCCCCTACGCCGAGTCTTGGCTGAAGTGAGCGTTAGAAATCTAACGACAAGACTCCAGCCGCAGAGAAAAGCCAGGAGTTAAGAGCTTTATGGGCTAACGCCGGTTCATAAAGCTCTTAACTACTGTGCTCTAAAGTACACTAACACCCATAAACTACATATGTACCCCTAAACCAAGGCTCCCCCACATCGCCGCCACTCTATTAAATTTTTTTAACCCCTAATCTGCGGACCGCACACCGCCGCAACCTACATTATCCCTATGTACCCCTAATCTGCTGCCCCTAACACCGCTGACACCTACATAATATTTATTAACCCCTAATCTGCCCCCCCAATGTCGCCGCTACCTTACCTACAATTATTAACCCCTAATCTGCCGGACCTCACCGCTACTCTAATAAATGTATTAACCCCTAAAGCTAAGTCTAACCCTAACCCTAACACCCCCCTAAGTTAAATATAATTTTTATCTAGCTAAATAAAATAAATCTTATTAAATAAATTATTCTTATTTAAAGCTAAATACTTACCTGTAAAATAAACCCTAATATAGCTACAATATAATGAATAATTATATTGTAGCTATTTTAGGATTTATATTTATTTTACAGGCAACTTTTAACTATTTAATAGCTACCTAGTTAAAATAATTACAAAATTACCTGTAAAATAAATCCTAACCTAAGATACAATTAAACCTAACACTACACTATCATTAAATAAATTAAATACAAATACCTACAAATAAATACAAATAAATACACTAACTAAAGTACAAAAAATAAAAAAAGAACTAAGTTGCAAAAAATAAAAAAATAATTTAAAAATATTATAAAAATATTACAACAATTTTAAGCTAATTATACCTACTCTAAGCCCCCTAATAAAATAACAAAGCCCCCCAAAATAAATAAAATGCCCTACCCTATTCTAAAATAAAAATTGAAAAGCTCTTTTACCTTACCAGCCCTTAAATGGCCTTTTGCGGGGCATGCCCCAAAGAATTCTGCTCTTTTGCGTGTAAAAAAAAACATACAATACCCCCCCAACATTACAACCCACCACCCACATACCCCTAATCTAACCCAAACCCCCCTTAAATAAAACACTAAGCCCCTGAAGATCTTCCTACCTTATCTTCACCACGCCGGGTATCTCGATCTGTCCAGAAGAGGGTCCGAAGTCTTCCTCCTATCCGGGCGATGTCTTCATCCAAGCGGGGGCTGAAGAGGTCCATCATCCGGCTGAAGTCTTTATCCAAGCGGGGGCTGAAGAGGTCCATCATCTGGCTGAAGTCTTCATCCAAGCGGGGGCTGAAAAGGTCCATCATCTGGCTGAAGTCTTCTATCAAGCGGCATCTTCAATCTTCTTTCTTCCGGCTCCATCTTCATCCCGCCGACGCGGAACATCCTTCCTCCACGACAAACTCCCGACGAATGAAGGTTCCTTTAAGGGACATCATCCAAGATGGCGTCCCTCGAATTCCGATTGGCTGATAGGATTCTATCAGCCAATCGGAATTAAGGTAGGAAAATTCTGATTGGCTGATGGAATCAGCCAATCAGATTCAAGTTCAATCCGATTGGCTGATCCAATCAGCCAATCAGATTGAACTCACATTCTATTGGCTGTTCCGATCATGGATGGATGCTCCGCGGCGGAGGAGCGAAGAAAGAAGATTGAAGATGCCGCTTTGCTTGAAGACATCACCGGATGGAAGAAGACTCTCTGCCACTTGCTTGAAGACATCGCCGATGGAAGAAGACTTCACTGCAGCTTGCTTGAAGACATCGCCCAGATCGGATTAAGAGTTCTGCCCGGCGGGGTGAATACAAGGTAGGGAGAACTTCAGGGGGGTAATGTTAGGTTTATTTAAGGGGGGTTTGGGTTAGATTAGGGGTATGTGGGTGGTGGGTTGTAATGTTGGGGGGTGGTATTGTGGGGGGGTTTTCAGGCAAAAGAGCAGTTTTCTTTGGGGCATGCCCCGCAAAAGGCCCTTTTAAGGGCTGGTAAGGTAAAAGAGCTAACTTTTTTAATTTAGAATAGGGCAGGGAATTTTTTTTATTTTGGGGGGCTTTATTATTTTATTAGGGGGCTTAGAATAGGTGTAATAAGCTTAAAAATCTTGTAATATTTTTTTTATTTTTTGTAATTTAGTGTTTGTTTTTTTGTGTAATTTAGTTTAGATTATTTATTTGTATTTTAGTTTAGATATTTGTAGTTTATTTAATTTATTGATAGTGTAGGTGTATTTGTAACTTAGGTTAGGATTTATTTTACAGGTAAATTGGTAATTATTTTAACTAGGTAGCTATTAAATAGTTATTAACTATTTAATAGCTATTGTACATAGTTAAAATAAATACCAAGTTACCTGTAAAATAAATATAAACCCTAACATAGCTATAATGTAATTATTAATTATATTGTAGCTATCTTAGGGTTTATTTTATAGGTAATTATTTAGATTTAAATAGGAATATTTTAATTAATAATATTAATATTAGATTTATTTTAATAAGAGTTTAGTTAGGGATGTTAGAGTTAGATAGGGTTATTATACTTAATATATATAATATAATAACGATATTAACTATATTAACCCTAATATAATTAGGGTTAATATAGTTAATATATATATAATATAATAACTATATTAACTATATTAACCCTAATATAATTAGGGTTAATATAGTTAATATAGCTGGCGGCGGTGTAGGGGGATTAGATTAGGGGTTAATGTGTTTAATATAGGTGGCGGCGGTGTAGGAAGATTAGATTAGGGGTTAATACATTTATTATAGGTGGCGGCGGTGTAGGGGGATTTAGATTAGATGCAAAAGAGCAGTTTACTTTGTGACAAAGCCCCACCAAAAGCCCTTTTAAGGGCTGGTAAAAGAGCTGAATTCTTTGGGGCATGCCCCGCAAAAAGCCCTTTTAAGGGCTGGCAATAGAGCAGTTTACTTTGGGGTAATGTCACGCAAAAAGCCCTTTTAAGGGCTATTTGTAGGGTTAGACTTAGGTTTAGTGGTAGGGATAGTTTAGTAATTTAGGGGTTAAATAATTTAATATAGGTGGCGGCGGGGTAGGGGGATTAGATTAGCGGTTAATTAATTTAATATAGCTGGCGGCGGTGTAGGGGGATTAAATTAGGGGTTAATAATTTTAAAATAGATGGCAGCGGTGTAAGAGGCTCACTTTAGGGGGTAGATTAATGTAGTTGGTGGCGGAGTAGAAGCTCACATTAGGGGGTTATACTTTTATTGTAGGTGGCGGCGGGGTCCGGGAGCAGTGGTTTAGGGGTTAATAACTTTATTAGGGATTGCGGCGGGGGATCGCGGTTGACAGGAAGATAGACATTGCGCATGCGTTAGGTGTAAGGTTTTATTTTGCAGATCGCGGGTGACAGCTAGATAGACATTGCGCATGCGTTAGGTGTTAGGTTTATTTTGTAGCTAGTTTAGGGAGTTACGGGCTCCAATAAACAGCGTAAGGCTTACTACGGCTGCTTTTTGTGGCGAGATGAAAATGGAGTAAGATTTCTCCATTTTCGCCATGTAAGTCCTTACGCTGTATATTGGATACCAAACTGCGGTGGTTTGGTATACCTGCCTATGGCCCAAAAAACTACGGGCGACGGCAGAAATATACGGGCGTAACTTCTAGGTTATGCCGTATATAGGATACCAAACCAGCGCAAAATTCAGCATCGTCGGCATTTGCGGGCGACGCTGCATATCGGATCGGGCCCCTAGCCGATATTATTTTAGCCAGTATTATGGCTATATTAGATATAAGCCCGTATATAAGGTTTTCCTGAATATAGTAGATCTGCCTAATTGAGGCTTCATTGTATAATAAGCTTGAATTAGGATACTTTTAATATAAGTATATTAGGCTATATTATATAATGAACCCTTATTAATGGGACAGTCTACACCAAAAAAAATGTGTAATGACTAAAGTCAATTGGAAAGTTGTTCAAAATGTCATGCCCTATCTGAATTATGAAAGTTTAATTTAGACTAGACTGTTCCTTTAAGGTTTATTAAATATGAGTATTTTAACCGGTATTAGGTTATTTTGTGTTTTAGTATTTTGGCCTGTATTAAAGGATTACTGTAGTTTTATTCTTGGCATATATAACAATTATATAAATTGGGTTATAATGTTCAAAGAAATAATTTGCACCTATTTGCAGTTTCAAATGATCCTTCTAATATATATAAAAAAAAAATTAAAAATTTAAAATCTTCTAATGACGTAGTCTAAGACAGCCCACAAATATGGGCTGTACAATCGTCCGTATATTCAACCAATAATATTGAGCTTTTATAAATCAAATTAAAACCTTCAGTCGGCATCTCGCACATGCACAATCTGATTAGAGCTATAAAAAAATATTTCTTTCTTATGCCCACACAATAATAAGTTGCTCATTATGCTAGGGAGATTCTATATGCGAACATCACTCACCTTATTAGCGCAACTCCGTCTCCCGCTCTGGTGATGTATTCTCTGACGTGTCAAAAGCTTGCGCAGACGCATCTCGGATAATGTCCGCCATATTGGTACCTGAGTTCTCATGCAAGATAGGGCTAGGTGATCAGGAACCCACGGAGTGGGTTTGGAAGTCAGGATTACTTTGTGAATCAATTGCAGGCAAACAGTAAGTTATTACAAAGTATGTGACATTAATAAGTGTCTTATTTTTTAAAAGTTTTATCTATTTTTCAAACTTTTTTTTAGAGTTCAGTGTCCCTTTAAGTTGTATGATATAATAGTCTATATTAGGTTTTTCAAATATACTGTATATATTAACCCTTCTTAGGCTTTTCTATATAACTATATTTTAAGCCTGTTTTAGGCTATTTTAAATCTAGCTATATTAAGCCTGTATTAATTTGTGCGGCGGTATCTGGTGACGCTATTTAAATATCTGATAATAATAATAAAAATAAGGCTCTATTAATTCATCTACTAAGGCTATATTCTGTAACTATTTTAAGCCTATATTAAGGCTCTATTAAATATAACTTTATTTAGCGTGCGTTTAGGCTATTCAAAATTCAAGTTTTAGCCTGTTAAACTTTTCCTTCTTCCGAAGAGGTCTTTTTGCTTACATTTTTTTACCTTAGCTGTCACCCCATAAGTAAATCCTTCCCCCCTCTTTTGAAGTGGATCATAAACCCTCTCAACACACTCCAGAACTGTCTCCTATACTTCAATCTCTTTTAGCCCAGTATGAATGTCACTTTTGCCCTCAAGCAGCTTTGGAAGGCCTCACACCCCTCTCCCGGGCATCTCACTTAGGAGTATTGTTTAATCTGTTATGTACTAACCAACTTCTTTCTTAGTACTCCTCTAATCCTTTTACCTATTCTTTCCTTTTGAGGCATAGTCTAGTCGAAGGTGAATATTGGATTGATTTTCACTATACTATCTCTTTAATGTATTTTCTGTTTTCCTCCTCCGGTGTTGTGCTGAGAGTCCATGCTGATGCGTGTCTGACTAGCTCCAGTCAATCATGCAAGTCGCTGCTCAGCGCGACACTGGTTTCTCATTGTGGTTTTATTTACTTTATTTTCCTTATTTTATTCTTTCTTTGAAAATTTATTTTCCTTGTGTATTTCTCTTTTCTATCCTCTTCCTTCTTCTAAGTAGTTTTTTGACTTTGAAAGTTTGTATCAGCCATGGCCAACATATTAAATCATCCGTAAGCCCTTTTCAGAGGTATCCCTTAATTCCTATGAGACTTGTTCTAAACTCTATAGCTCAATATCAGAGTCTCTTGTATCCTCGCAAATTGGTTTGGGAAGAGCCTATATTTCCCAGTCTCACATAGAGACATAACTCCAGCTCAAAGGCTGTTAGACCCTTCCCTGGGCTTTTCACATAGGGGTAATAGAACCTCCTCCCCAGAGGTAAAATGGGGTTTAAAGAACCCTCCTTTCCCAGGGTTTTCAAAAGGGACATCAGAGCTTCGACTCTGAATTTTTTTTTGTTTAAATTGTTCATTTTGTTTTGAAATTTTTTATGTAAGTGCTTTAAAAATGCAAAATATGAACCCTCCTGTCTTGCCATAAAATTCAGATTATTATAGCCTATGGTGAATAAATAATCTTGATTTTATTAAAGACAGGAGGCAAATTTTTCCCACCCCTCTTTTCCCTCCCAATATATATTAATAAGATTTTGTTTTGTGGAAATTTTATCTAAATGATGTTATTTCTGTTGATTTTCCTTTACTAGGATTGTTGTTACTCCGTTCCTGGGTATCGCTGTTCCATTTTGGTCTAGGATGGATATTTTGGAGTTTGTTCTCTTTATGACTGGTTCCACTGTCTTATGATCAAAGAAAAGAGGCAGTGCTGGACTTGTTCATTACAGTTTATTAGGCTGCTGTGTGCTGATTGGTGCAGTCTTGTTACTATGCTATTATTATTTTTTTCTCTCTATGTTTTCTTTGCTGCTGTTTGGATTCAGTGAAGATTTGATGCAAAATATTTGCCTCCTGTCTTTAATAAAATCAAGATTATTTATTCACCATAGGCTATAATAATCTGAATTAATCTACCCTAACTATTATACTAAATTACATTAAACTATATTAAACTAATAATCAATCTACCCTAACTGTTATACTAAAACTACATTAAACTACAAATTAAATTAACTATATTATATATTTAAACACCTAACCCTACTCAAATAATTTAAATCTACAATAAAAATTTACAAAATTACAAAAAACTAACAACTAAGTTACAAAAAATAACAAACACTAAATTACAAAAAAAAATAAACACAAAGTTACACAAAATAAAAAATAAATTATCAAAAATTTAAACTAATTACACCTAATCTAAAAGCCATATGAAAATAAAAAGCCCCCCCAAAATAAAAAAAACCCTAAACTACAATAAACTACCAATGGCCCTTAAAAGGGCCTTTTGCGGGGCATTGCCCCAAAGAAATCAGCTCTTTTACCTGTAAATAAAAAATACAAATGCCCCCCAACAGTAAAACCCACCACCCACACAACCAACCCCCCAAATAAAAACCTAACTAAAAAAACCTAAGCTCCCCATTACCCTGAAAAGAGCATTTGTATGGGCATTGCCCTTAAAGAGCATTTAGCTCTATTGCTGCCCAAACCCTTACCTAAAAATAAAACCCACCCAATACACCCTTAAAAAATCCTAACACTAACCCCCGAAGATCAACTTACAGTTTATGAAGAGCCGACATCCATCCTCAATGATACGTCAGAAGTCCTCATCAAAGTCGGCAGAAGTCTTCATCCAAGCTGCAAAGTCTTTATCCAAGCCTGCAGAAGTCTTCACCCAAATGGCATCTTCTATCTTCATCCATCTGGCGTGGAGCGGCTCCATCTTCAAGACATCCGACGCGGAGCATCCTCTTCTTATGACGTCATCTTTGGAATGAAGGTTCCTTTAAATAACGTCATCCAAGATAGCGTTCCTTAGATTCCGATTGGCTGATAGAATTATATCAGACAATCGGAATTAAGGTTGAAAAAATCCTATCGGCTGTTGAAATCAGCCAATAGGATTTAGCTTTCATCCTATTGGCTGATCCAATCAGCCAATATGATTGAGCTTGCATTCCATTGGCTGATTGGAATAGCCAATAGAATGCAAGCTCAATCCTATTGGCTGATTGGATCAGCCAATAGGATGAAAGCTCAATCCTATTGGCTGATTGCAACAGCAAATAGGATTTTTTCAACCTTAATTCCGATTGGCTGATAGAATCCTATTAGCCAATCGGAATCTAAGGGACGCCATCTTGGATGACGTCATTTAAAGGAACCTTCATTCCGAAGAAGACGTCGTAAGAAGAGGATGCTCCGTGTCGGATGGATAAAGATAAAAGATGCCGTCTGGCTGAAGACTTCTGGGGGCTTGGATGAAGACTTTGGCCGCTTGGATGAAGACTTCTGCCAGATTCGATGAGGACTTCTGCCGCTTTGTTGAGGATGGATATCGGCTCATCAGAAACTGTAAGTGGATCTTCGGGGGTTAGTGTTAGGATTTTTTAAGGGTTTATTGGATGGATTTTTTTTTTAAGTTAGGGTTTGGCAGCAATAGAGCTAAATGCCCTTTTAAGCGCAATGCCCATACAAAAGCCCTTTTCAGGGCAATGGGGAGCTTAGGTTTTTTTAGTTACCAAGGTAACAGTTCAGACCAATTATTGTGATGATCTGAGACATAGCAATGGAGGAACTGTTCCAGAGCTTGATTAGACCATTCCACAGCCGCAATATTGAGGGTGATATGCAGAGGAGAAGGAAAGCTGGATCCCCATTTGAGCACAAAAGGAGCGCCAAAATCTGGAAACAAACTGGCTACCCTGGTCTGAGACTATCTCCTTGGGTAACCCATATAAACTGAAGACCTCCCAGGAAAAAACTGAAGCAAGCTCCTGAGCGGTAGGCAGCTTCTTCAAGGGAATGCCATGTGACATTTTAGAAAAACAGTCAACCTCCATTAGGATAACAGTATTGCCATTGGAAACAGGAAGCTTGACAATGAAGTCCATGGAAAGATGCATCCAAGGACACTCATCATATGGAATTGGTTGAAGAAGACCCACAGGAAGACGTCGAGGAGTTTTGTTCTGTGCATAGACTGAGCAGGAGGCAACATATGCAGCAAAATCAAAACAAAGACCTGGCCACCAGAATTGTCGAGTGACAGACCAAATCATTTGGTGCTTGCCCGGGTGACCTGCGGCTTTAGGATAGTGGTAAGTGTGCAATTGTTAAGTTAGAAGATTCTCAGGTACAAAGAACTTACCACTAGGTTTCTCAGGAGGTGTATTGGTTTGTGCAGCCAGGATCTCCTACCCCAAGGGAGAAGTCAAATTAGTACGTATGGTGGCCAAAATATGGTCAGGAGGTACAGCTGGAGTAGGTACAGACTTCTCCTTGGACAGAGGTGAAAATTGTCGAGAGAGGGCATAAGTCCTAATATTCTTACTACCAGGCAGGTAGGAAACCACATAATTAAACTGAGACAAAAATATTGCCCATCTGGCCTGTCGGGGCAACAAACGTTTTGCTTCAGATAGATAAATTCTTGTGGTCAGTAAGAATGAGCACTGAAACGCTAATACCCTCAAGAAGATGCCTCCATTCCTTGAGTGCCAAAATTTTGGCCAGTAATTCCCTGTCGCCAATTTCTTTGAGAAGAAACTGCATGGATGCAAGGAACTGTCAGATGTAGGACATTGAGACAAGAGGGCACCTAATCCAGTCTCAGACGCATCGACCTCAAGAACAAAAGGCAAGACAGGGTTAGGATGAGCCAGACCTTGAGCGACAGCAAAGGCAGTCTTAAGACTCTCAAAGGTCTTAATGGCAGTGGGTTACTAATTGAGTGGATCATTCTCTTTACAGGTCATGTCTGTGATAGGCGTGACCAAGGAAGAAAAGTTTTTTTTATAAACTTTATATAGTAATTGGCGAAGCCCAAAAAACGTTGAATAGACCGAAGATCAACTGGGCGAGGCCACTGCAGAACTGCAGACAACTTGTCAGGATCCATGGAGAACCCTGCAACGGAGATTGCATAACCTAGGAAGGTTAATTGAGTCTGATGAAACTCACATTTCTCGAGTTTACAAAACAGGCCGTTCTCATGTAGTCTCTGAAGTACCCGTGTGACATCAGAACGAATAGCCTCAAGTGTGGGTGGGTGTATGTGGATGTCGTCTAAGTACACCACAACACACTGTTGCAACATATCTCATAGGGCATCATTAATAAATTCCTGGAAAATAGAAGGAGCATTACATAGGACAAATGGGGAATACAAGTTGTTCAGAGTGCCCGCTCATGGTGTTAAATGCTGTTTTCCATTCATGACCCTCCTTGATCCTAACAAGATTGTACGCTCCCCTCAAATCAAGTTTAGAAAAGACAGCAGCTCCCTTGAGGTAGTCAAAAAGTTCCACAATAAGCGGAATAGGGTAAGCATTCTTAATGGTAAGACGATTAAGACCCCTATAATCGATGCATGGTCTTAACTCACCACACTTTTTCTTCACAAAGAAGAATCTAGCCCCTGCAGGAGAGCAGGATTTGCGGATGATCCCCGTGACAGAGCATTGGCAACATACTCCTTCTTAGCACAATTCTCTGCAACAGACAGAGGGTAAATCTGTCCCGAAGAGGAATGGCTCCAGGTTGCAGGTCTATGGCACAACGTTGAGGAGGCAACGTATCGGCATGCACCTTGTCAAAAATGTCTATGAACTCTTGTGACTCCTCTAGCAAATGAGATACCAAAGAAGTGCACAGGACTTTGACTGGTTTCCGAAGACAAGTGGAAATACATTACGAAGACCATGACAACATTTCAGACCTGAGCCAGTCTAGACTGGGATTGTGCTTTTGGATCCAGGGATAACCCAGAACAACTGTAAAATGCAGAGAGCTTATCACCTGGAACTGGAGGGTTTCAAAATGGAGAGCACCAACAGCCATGGATAACAGAGCAGTTTCATGAGATATGACTGCTGGCTGAAGGGGCCTGCCATCAATGGCTTCAATAGCAAGCAGTACGGACCGAGGCAATACAGGAATGGAGTGCTGTGATACAAAAGCATTGTCAATGAAATAGCCCACAGCACCAGAGTCAACAAGAGCCTGGGTGACTATGGAGGAGGACAACCATGACCAAAGGTTTCTCCTTTAATGGTTCCAGAGATAAGGATAAACCACCCAAGGTCTGCCCCGACAGGACCTTAGGTGCAAGCATTTCCCGGCCGTGTAGGACAAGACTTTAAAAGGTGACCCTGTAACCCACAATAGAGGCAGAGACATCCCTCCTCCTAACGGCTCTCTCTGCCGCGGAGAGACATGTGAATCCCAACTGCATAGGCTCAACAGTACCTGGTGACTCGGGACCAGGAGGCATGGGAGGAGAAGGAGGCATTGGTGGGAACTAGAGATGTCCCGAATAGTTCGCCGGCGAATAGTTCCCGGCGAACATAGTTTGTTCGCGTTCGCCGCGGCGGGCGAACATATGCGATGTTCGGTCCGCCCCCTATTTGTCATCATTGAGTAAACTTTGACCCTGTACCTTACAGTCAGCAGACACATTCCAGCGAATCAGCAGCAGACCCTCCCTCCCAGACCCTCCTACCTCCTGGACAGCATCCATTTTAGATTCATTCAGAAGCTGCATTCTTAGTGAGAGGAGGGACAGTGTAGCTGCTGCTGATTTAATAGGGAAATCGATAGCTAGGCTAGTGTATTCAGTGTCTACTACAGTCCTGAAGGACTCATCTGATCTCTGCTGTAAGGACAGCACTCCAAAAAGCCTTTTTTAGGGCTAGAACATTAGTCTGCTTTTTTTTTTTTCCTGTGTAATCTAATTGCAGTTGCCTGCCTGCCAACATGTGTGTCAGGCTCACAGCGTATACTGTGCCCACTCGCCCAGTGCCACCACTCATATCTGGTGTCACAATAGCTTTTTTGACTATAATATAATAGCAGTCAGTTTCCTTCACACGTGTGCGTTTCAGGACCTGCCAGGGCACAGTGTCACACCAGTGCAACTCATATCTGGTGTAACAGTAGTGTACATTTAAAAAAAAACAAACACTTTTTTGACTGTGAAATAATAGCAGTCAGTTTCCGGCACACATGTGCATTTCAGGGCCTGCCAGGGCACAGTGTCACACCAGTGCAACTCATATCTGGTGTAAAAGTAGTGTACATTAAAAAAAAAACTAGAAATTTGACTGTGAAATAATAGCAGTCAGTTTCCTTCACACGTGTGCGTTTCAGGGCTTGCCAGGGCACAGGGTCACACCAGTGCAACTCATATCTGGTGTAACAGTAGTGTACAATTAAAAAAAACAACACTTTTTTGACTGTGAAATAATAGCAGTCAGTTTCCTTCACACGTGTGCGTTTCAGGGCCTGCCAGGGCACAGTGTCACACCAGTGCAACTCGTATATGGTGTAACAGTAGTGTACATTTAAAAAAAAAAAAAAAAAAAAACTTTTTTGACTGTGAAATAATAGCAGTCAGTTTCCTTCACACGTGTGCGTTTCAGGGCCTGCCAGGGTACAGTGTCACACCAGTGCAACTCATATCTGGTGTAACAGTAGTGTACATTAAAAAAAAACTAGAAATTTGACTGTGAAATAATAGCAGTCAGTTTTCTTCACACGTGTGTGTTTCAGGGCTTGCCAGGGCACAGGGTCACACCAGTGCAACTCATATCTGGTGTAACAGTAGTGTACAATTAAAAAAAAAAAACAACACTTTTTTGACTGTGAAATAATAGCAGTCAGTTTCCTTCACACATTTGCATTTCAGGGCCTGTCAGGGCACATTGTCACACCCGTGCAACTCATATCTGGTGTAACAGTAGTGTACATTTAAAAATAAAAAAAATAAAAACTTTTTTGACTGTGAAATAATAGCAGTCAGTTTCCTTCACACATGTACGTTTCAGGGCCTGCCAGGGCACAGTGTCACACCAGTGCAACTCATATCTGGTGTAACAGTAGTGTACATTAAAAAAAAACTAGAAATTTGACTGTGAAATAATAGCAGTCAGTTTCCTTCACATGTGTGCGTTTCAGGGCCTGCCAAGGCACAGTGTCACACCAGTGCAACTCATAACTGGTGTAACAGTAGTGTACATTTAAAAAAAAACAAAAAAAAACTTTTTTGACTGTGAAATAATAGCAGTCAGTTTCCTTCACACGTGTGCGTTTCAGGGCCTGCCAGGGCACAGTGTCACACCAGTGCAACTCATATCTGGTGTAACAGTAGTGTACATTAAAAAAAAACTAGAAATTTGACTGTGAAATAATAGCAGTCAGTTTCCTTCACACGTGTGCGTTTCAGGGCTTGCCAGGGCACAGCGTCACACCAGTGCAACTCATATCTGGTGTAACAGTAGTGTACAATTAAAAAAAAAAACAACACTTTTTTGACTGTGAAATAATAGCAGTCAGTTTCCTTCACACGTGTGCGTTTCAGGGCCTGCCAGGGCACAGTGTCACACCAGTGCAACTCATATCTAGTGTAACAGTAGTGTACATTTAAAAAAACAACACTTTTTTTACTGTGAAATAATAATAGTCAGTTTCTTTCACACGTGTGCGTTTCAGGGCCTGCCAGGGCACAGTGTCACACCAGTGCAACTCATATCTGGTGTAACAGTAGTGTACATTTAAAAAAAACAACACTTTTTTGACTGTGAAATAATAGCAGTCAGTTTCCTTCACACATTTGCGTTTCAGGGCCTGCCAGGGCACAGTGTCACACCAGTGCAACTCATATCTGGTGTAACAGTAGTGTACATTTAAAAAAAACAACACTTTTTTGACTGTGAAATAATAGCAGTCAGTTTCCTTCACACATTTGCGTTTCAGGGCCTGCCAGGGCACAGTGTCACACCAGTGCAACTCATATCTGGTGTAACAGTAGTGTACATTTAAAAAAAACAACACTTTTTTGACTGTGAAATAATAGCAGTCAGTTTCCTTCACACGTGTGCGTTTCAGGGCTTGCCAGGGCACAGCGTCACACCAGTGCAACTCATATCTGGTGTAACAGTAGTGTACAATTAAAAAAAAAAACAACACTTTTTTGACTGTGAAATAATAGCAGTCAGTTTCCTTCACACGTGTGCGTTTCAGGACCTGCCAGGGCACAGTGTCACACCAGTGCAACTCATATCTGGTGTAACCGTAGTGTACATTTAAAAAAAAAAAAAAAACACTTTTTTGACTGTGAAATAATAGCAGTCAGTTTCCTTCACACGTGTGCGTTTCAGGGCCAGCCAGGGCACAGTGTCACACCAGTGCAACTCATATCTGGTGTAACAGTAGTGTACATTTAAAAAAAAAACAACACTTTTTTGACTGTGAAATAATAGCAGTCAGTTTCTTTCACACGTGTGCGTTGCAGGGCGTGCCAGGGCACAGTGTCACACCAGTGCAACTCATATCTGGTGTAACAGTAGTGTACATTAAAGAAAAAACTAGAAATTTGACTGTGAAATAATAGCAGTCAGTTTCCTTCACACGTGTGCGTTTCAGGGCCAGCCAGGGCACAGTGTCACACCAGTGCAACTCATATCTGGTGTAACAGTAGTGTACATTTAAAAAAAAAATCAACACTTTTTTGACTGTGAAATAATAGCAGTCAGTTTCCTTCACACGTGTGCGTTTCAGGGCCTGCCAGGGCACAGTGTCACACCAGTGCAACTCATATCTGGTGTAACAGTAGTGTACATTTAAAAAAACAACACTTTTTTGACTGTGAAATAATAGCAGTCAGTTTCCTTCACACGTGTGCGTTTCAGGGCCAGCCAGGGCACAGTGTCACACCAGTGCAACTCATATCTGGTGTAACAGTAGTGTAAATTAAAAAAAAAAACTAGAAATTTGACTGTGAAATATTAGCAGTCAGTTTCCTTCACACGTGTGCGTTTCAGGGCCTGCCAGGGCACAGTGTAACACCAGTGCAACTCATATCTGTTGTAACAGTAGTGTATATTTAAAAAAAACAAACTTTTTTGACTGTGAAATAATAGCAATCAGTTTCCTTCACACGTGTGCGTTTCAGGGCCTGCCAGGGCACAGTGTCACACCAGTGCAACTCATATCTGGTGTAACAGTAGTGTACATTAAAAAAAAAAAAGCTAGAAATTTGACTGTGAAATAATAGCAGTCAGTTTCCTTCACACGTGTGCATTTCAGGGCCTGCCAGGGCACAGTGTCACACCAGTGCAACTCATATCTGGTGTAACAGTAGTGTACATTTAAAAAAACAACAACACTTTTTTGACTGTGAAATAATAGCAGTCAGTTTCCTCCACACGTGTGCGTTTCAGGGCCTGCCAGGGCACAGTATCACACCAGTGCAACTCATATCTGTTGTAACAGTAGTGTACATTTAAAAAAAACAACACTTTTTTGACTGTGAAATAATAGCAGTCAGTTTCCTTCACACGTGTGCGTTTCAGGGCCTGCCAGGGCACAGTGTCACACCAGTGCAACTCATATCTGGTGTAACAGTAGTGTACATTTAAAAAAAAAAAAAACTAGAAATTTGACTGTGAAATAATAGCAGTCAGTTTCCTTCACACGTGTGCTTTTCAGGGCCTGTTAGGGCACAGTGTCACACCAGTGCAACTCATATCTGGTGTAACAGTAGTGTACATTTAAAAAAAAACAACACTTTTTTGACTGTGAAATAATAGTAAATAAATAATAATAGTACATTTAAAAAAAAAATACAATTTTGACTGTAATAGATTGAATAGCAGTTAGTTGACTGCAAGCGTGTGTGTCAGGCCTACAGCGTCTACTCTGCTAACTTCTGCCAGTGCACAGTGTCACTCATATCTATTGTCACAGTAGCTTGCACGCATAGTACAACTAATCGAAAAAAAAATGACAGGCAGAGGCAGGCCACCCCGCAGGGGCCGTCGTGGTCGTGGTGCTGTGATTCCCTTTGGCCCTAGAATAATGCCCAGAGTTCAGAGGCCACGTACCCTGAACTCGAAAAGTTCTGAGGACATAGTTGACTGGCTAACACAGGACACCCAATCTTCTACAGCTTCCGCTCGGAACCTTGACGCACCATCCTCCTCCAGCTTTGCTTCAGGCACCTCTCAAGTTACAAAAATAGAAAAGGCAGCACCAGCATTAAATTAAAAAAAACTCCCTTTATTCACTTACAGGCAAAACAGGTGTGACATAGAATGAACGCCTGACGCGTTTCACGCCCCCTAGTGGCGTTTCATCAGAGACTACAGGTGTTCCTAAACATGGCCCTCTTATACTGGGACATATTAATTGCATATTTAACCCCTTAATGTCAAAAACAAGCAAACATTAAAAGTATATGTGTTTAACATAAAATATGCTACAGTGTACATTATCCTATATCCATTAAAACTGAATAAAATAGAAAGAACAGTTATTAAATTTTATTTGCAGGGCTGTTTTGGAAAATGACCTCTAATCATGTTGGTATCTGAGTATTTGAATATTTCTCATATCCCCTATACATAAATCCTGGGGAATTATATTTGATAGATTTTTAAGGTGGTATTACAAATATTAAGATACATACAATAAAGTTCTACAATAGACTATTAGTTCCATATAAATTACCCCAAATGTTCCCATTATCTGAATATTCTTATCAGGTCATTAGGAACTATTTTTGATACTAAAATGTATCTAGATAATTTTTCATAATAAGCTACATGTTTATGTAGGATATTCCTAATCAATTCTTTAAATGTGAGACTAAAAGGTATCTGTCAAATTACTACATGACTCCCTCTTATGATATCTTTTCTATTTATTGCAACTTGGTAAGACAGTCCTTATGCCAGATACTACCTTTTTAATAGTTATATGAAGTAGCTTATGTCCCATTCAAGGTTTAGGCCATCAGGAATTCTGGTTTTAAGTTGGTAAATCCAGTATAATTCCTTCCTGTCCAAAATTTTGTACCTGTTCCCACCTCTGAAAGGGACCTTTGCCACATCAATAATTTTAACCCTAAAATTTCCTTCATTAGTAAAATGAAATAGGTTAAAATGCCTTGCCACTGTGGAGTCTTTACAATAGTTTTTAACATCATTGGCATGTTCTCTTACCCTCACATTGACCTCTCTCGTCGTTTTTCCTACATATTGGATTTTGCAAAAATTGCATTCCAACAAATACACTGCAAATTTAGTTTTGCAGTTAGCATAAAATGAAATATTATACTCCTGTCCATCTACTGTAGATCTAAATGTAGTGGCCCTTTCCATAATATCACATGTCAGACATGTTCTTGCTCCACATTTGAAACAGCCTGGTTTCTTTAGCCAATTCATCCCAGCAGGCGGATGAACTCACTGAGAGATTGACCGCCAGAGGCTATGACCGCACAAAATTGGAAAAGACAAAATATGATGTGGGATTGTTGAAAATGAGGACTTTAACCATGGGAGGCAAAGACTCTTCTCTGCAATTCGATAAGAGCATTGTTTTCACGACAGAATACACCAACCAGTTTTTTGATATAGTTGGAATATTGAAGAAGAATTTGTCAATATTAAGTGGTGATAATATTCTGCAAAACTATGTTTCGAATTGCAGGTTTGTGTCCAAAAAGCCTGTGACTTTGGCTGCTAAGCTAGCTCCCAGTATGGTCACGAGTAGTGATATCAATAGGGGAGAGAATTGGCTAAAGAAACCAGGCTGTTTCAAATGTGGAGCAAGAACATGTCTGACATGTGATATTATGGAAAGGGCCACTACATTTAGATCTACAGTAGATGGACAGGAGTATAATATTTCATTTTATGCTAACTGCAAAACTAAATTTGCAGTGTATTTGTTGGAATGCAATTTTTGCAAAATCCAATATGTAGGAAAAACGACGAGAGAGGTCAATGTGAGGGTAAGAGAACATGCCAATGATGTTAAAAACTATTGTAAAGACTCCACAGTGGCAAGGCATTTTAACCTATTTCATTTTACTAATGAAGGAAATTTTAGGGTTAAAATTATTGATGTGGCAAAGGTCCCTTTCAGAGGTGGGAACAGGTACAAAATTTTGGACAGGAAGGAATTATACTGGATTTACCAACTTAAAACCAGAATTCCTGATGGCCTAAACCTTGAATGGGACATAAGCTACTTCATATAACTATTAAAAAGGTAGTATCTGGCATAAGGACTGTCTTACCAAGTTGCAATAAATAGAAAAGATATCATAAGAAGGAGTCATGTAGTAATTTGACAGATACCTTTTAGTCTCACATTTAAAGAATTGATTAGGAATATCCTACATAAACATGTAGCTTATTATGAAAAATTATCTAGATACATTTTAGTATCAAAAATAGTTCCTAATGACCTGATAAGAATATTCAGATAATGGGAACATTTGGGGTAATTTATATGGAACTAATAGTCTATTGTAGAACTTTATTGTATGTATCTTAATATTTGTAATACCACCTTAAAAATCTATCAAATATAATTCCCCAGGATTTATGTATAGGGGGTATGAGAAATATTCAAATACTCAGATACCAACATGATTAGAGGTCATTTTCCAAAACAGCCCTGCAAATAAAATTGAATAACTGTTCTTTCTATTTGATTCAGTTTTAATGGAAATAGGATAATGTACACTGTAGCATATTTTATGTTAAACACATATACTTTTAATGTTTGCTTGTTTTTGACATTATGGGGTTAAATATGCAATTAATATGTCCCAGTATAAGAGGGCCATGTTTAGGAACACCTGTAGTCTCTGATGAAACGCCACTAGGGGGCGTGAAACACGTCAGACGTTCATTCTATGTCACACCTGTTTTGCCTGTAAGTGAATAAAGTGAGTTTTTTTTTAATTTAATGCTGGTGCTGCCTTTTCTATTTTTGTATGCTGGATTGTGGCAATTGATTCATTGCCAATTTTAGGCATTTCACCCAGTCACCGCATGACCTTTCTGTCTAACTTTGCCAATACCACGGCGGCGTCTGTGACATCATCACCCTGAGCCACAGTCCGGACCGGCATGGGAGTTTGGAGCGGCCGCTTGCCTCATACCTTCACCTCTCAAGTTACCACTCGCCCGCCTGCCGCCACCACCAACACTAGCACCACAGCTGCTTCACTTGATCTGTCACAGGAGTTATTTACACATCAGTTGGAAGAAATGAGTGATGCGCAACCATTATTGCAAGAGGATGTAGATAACAGGGATATGTCTCAGTCAGGCAGCATTACACACATGGACGTACGGTGTGATGATGATGATGTTGTACCCGCTGCTGCTTCCTTTGCTGATTTGTCAGATACAAATAAAGCGGTTGATGATGATGATGCGTCCGTGGATGTCACGTGGGTGCCCGCTAGAAGAGAAGAAGAACAGGGGGAAAGTTCAGATGGGGAGACAGAGAGGAGGAGGAGACGAGTTGGAAGCAGGGGGAGTTCGTTGCAAGGAGCTAGTGGCACAGTCAGACAGCATGCATCGGCACCCGGGGTCAGCCAGACAGCACGCCAATCAACGCATGCTGTTGCCACCACCAGAATGCCGTCATTGCAGAGCTCAGCAGTGTGGCATTTTTTTGTGTGTCTGCCTCTGATAACAGCGATGCCATTTGCAACCTGTGCCAAAAGAAACTGAGTCGTGGGAAGTCCAACACCCACCTAGGTACAACTGCTTTGCGAAGGCACATGATCGCACATCACAAACGCCTATGAGATCAACACATGAGTACAAGCAGCACACAAACTCAAAGCCGCCATCTTCCTTCTGGTACAGCATCTCTCTCAACCATCCGCCACTCCGTCTCTCGCCTTGAGCAGTTCCTGCTCATCTGCTCACAGTCAGGTGTCTGTCAAGGACATGTTTGAGCGTAAGAAGCCAATGTCACAAAGTCACCCCCTTGCCCGACATCTGGCTTGTCTGAACTCTTAGCCCGCCAGCTTTTACCATACAAGCTGGTGGAGTCTGAGGCGTTCCAAAAATTTGTAGCTATTGGGACACCGCAGTGGAAGGTACCCGGCCGAAACTTCTTTGCACAAAAGGCAATCCCCAACCTGTACTCGATTGTGCAAAAGGAGGTAATGGCATGTCTGGCACACAATGTTGGAGCAAGGGTCCATCTGACTACTGATACCTGGTCTGCAAAGCATGGACAGGGCAGGTATATCACCTACACTGCGCATTGGGTAAACCTGCTGACGGCTGCCAAGCATGGAATGCGTGGCTCTGCAGAGGATTTGGTGACACTGCCATGACTTGCAGGCAGGCCTGCTGCCACCTCCTCTACTCCTCCTACACCATCCTCTTCCATAACCTCCTTGGCTGAGTCCTCTTCTGCTGCTGTGTCTTGTTCCACATCAACGGCATCCCCCCAGCTCCCCAGGTACTATTCCACATCCCGGATATGGCAGTGTCACACCATCTTGGGGTTGACTTGCCTGAAAGCAGAGAGTCACACTGGACCAGCACTCCTGTCCACCCTGAACGCACAGGTGGATCAGTGGCTGAATCCGCACCAACTGGAGATCAGCAAAGTGATTTGTGACAACGGAAGAAATTTGTTGGCGGCATTGAATTTGGGCAAGTTGACACATGTGCCGTGCATGGCACATGTGTGTAATCTGATCGTACAATGCTTTGTGCATAAGTACCCAGGCTTACAGGACGTCCTGAAGCAGGCCAGGAAGGTGTTTGGCCATTTCAGGCGTTCCTACATGACCATGGCACACTTTTCAGATATCCAGCAGCGAAACAACATGCCAGTGAGGCGCTTGATTTGCGAAAGCCCGACACGTTGGAATTCAACACTCCTAATGTTCAACCACCTGCTCCAACAAGAAAAGCCGTTAATGACTATTTGTATGACCGGGGTGCTAGGACAGCCTCTGCAGAGCTGGGAATTTTTTGCCATGTTACTGGATGCTCATGCGCAATGCCTGTAGGCTCATGCGTCCTTTTGAGAAGGTGACAAACCTAGTCAGTCGCACCGAAGGCACCATCAGCGCCATCATACCATTTGTTTTCTTCCTGGAGCATGCCCTGTGAAGAGTGCTGGATAAGGCCATAGATGAGCGTGAAGAGGAAGAGTTGTGGTCACCATCACCACCACAAACAGCCTTATCAGCATCGTTTGCTGGACCTGCGGCAACGCTGGAAGAGGATTGTGAGGAAGAGGAGTCAGAGGAGGAATGTGGCTTTGAGGAGGAGGAGGAGGAGGAGGAGGAAGACCAAGCACAACAGGCATCCCAGGGTGCTCGTTGTCACCTATCTGGTACCCGTGGTGTTGTACGTGGCTGGGGGGAAGAACATACCTTCAGTGAGATCACTGAGGATGAGGAACGGGACATAAGTAGCTCGGCATCCAACCTTGTGCAAATGGGGTCTTTCATGCTGTCGTGCCTGTTGAGGGACCCTCGTATAAAAAGGCTGAAGGAGAACGACCTGTACTGGGTGTCCACGCTACTAGACCCCCGGTATAAGCAGAAAGTGCCTGAAATGTTACTGAATTACCGCAAGTCGGAAAGGATGCAGCAGTTCCAAAATAAATTAAAAAGTATGCTTTACACAGCGTATAAGGGTGATGTCACAGAACAACGGGAATCTAACAGGGGAAGAGGTGAAAGTAATCCTCCTCCTCCCACGACGACGCCGGCAAGGACAGGATGCTTTACAGACGTGTTGTTGATGGAGGACATGCAGAGCTTTTTAAATCCTACGCATCGCCACAGCCCTTCGGAGTCCACCCTCAGAGAACGACTCGACCGACAGGTAGCAGACTAGCTCGCCTTAACTGCAGATCTCGACACTCTGAGGAGCGATGAACCCCTTGACTACTGGGTGTGCAGGCTTGACCTGTGGCCTGAGCTATCCCAATTTGCGATAGAACTTCTGGCCTGCCCCGCTTCAAGTGTCCTTTCAGAAAGGACCTTCAGTGCAGCAGGAGGTATTGTCACTAAGAAGAGAAGTCGCCTAGGTCAAAAAAGTCTAGATTACTTCACCTTTATTAAGATGAATGATGGATGGATCCCGAAGGGACTGACAGTGGGCGATACATTCGACTAAAAAAGGCCTGATGAGATGAGCTGCCTTGGGCTAAAAATGGTCCACATGCTGCTGTATTTTATCTCTGAATGCCGGATGACTTGCGTGACTTATCCGCCACCAACTAGGGTTCAAGCCGCAACGTTTTAGGGCACTTTCTGCCTGGGAAACAAACATCAATTTTTCTGGCCGCTGCTACAGCAGCGGCTGCAACAATACCTAATTTTTCAGGCATGTGTACATGCCTAATTTTTCTGGCCTCTGGTGCTGCACTGTGGCTTCAAAAACCAAACCAAAAAAAAAGGCACATAACAGGGATTAAACTGATAGGAATAGTACTACTTAACACACCACTCCTATCTGGTGGCATATTAGATTGCATGCGCAGTGCCCCAAATTTGAAGTAGGAGGTCCGACCAGCATCTTTTTCCATCTCCCAATTCCTAAAATCAATGCCATATACACTTCCCCTGATAGGGGACATAACAGGGATTAAACTGATAAGAATAGTACTACTTAACACACCTTATAATAACGCAGAGAGAGGCAATGCAGAGAAAGGAGTCTGAAGAAGAGGAGTCAGAGGAGGAATGTGGCTTTGAGGAGGTTGAAGACCAAACACAGCAGGCGTCCCAGGGGGCTTTTTGTCACCTTTCAGGGACCCTCGGTGTTGTACGTGGCTGGGTGGAGGAAGAGACCTTCAATGACATCAGTGAGGACAAGGAACGGGACATGGCTAGCTTGGTATCCAACCTTGTGCAAATGGACTGTTTGCGGTTGTTTGCGGTGGAGTTTGGTCTGTCACTGTGAAGTGGGCGTAACCCTTACACTATCTGATCGATACAACATCATACCTGATGTTTTAAAGCACGTTATTCCAAACAATTTAGGAATTTTAGGTGATTTATGCCCTTTATGGATTAAAACCAGACTCTGCATCAACTATGTAATTTTCCATGGAAGTTTTGCCATGGATCTCCCTCTGGCATGCCACAGTCCAGGTGTTAGTCCCCTTGAAACAACTTTTCCATCACTATTGTGGCAAGAAAGAGTCCCTGTGGGTTTTAAAATTCGCCTGCCTATTGAAGTCTATGACGGTTCGCCCTGTTTGCTTGTTCGCGAACATTTGCAGTAATTCTTGTTCACCGTTCGCGACATCTCTAGTGGGAACAAAAACATAGGAGACAACGGAACAAGAGGCTTCTGCAAGCGCTACTTGAAAGTGGGCTTCTCTCTTATTCTGATGTCAATTAGGATTAAAAAAGAAACCAGTGCCTCAAGATCCTCTGGTAAATCTCTGGCAGCAACTTCAATTTTAATCGCATCAGAGAGTCCATGAAAGAAGGCGGCAACAATGGCTTCATTGTTCCAACCTACCTCTGTGGCAAGCGTATGGAATTCAATGGCATACTGAGAAACAGATCTCATACCTTGCTGAATGGACATGAGTCATTTGGCAGCAGAGGAGGATTGAGCCGGAACATCAAATACCCTTCGAAAGGAGGCCAGAAATTCAGGGCAATTAGAAATCAATTGTTTATTTTCCCACAAGGGATTAGCCCAAGTAAGAACCGTGTCAGAGAGTAAAAAGATGAGAAATCCCACCTTAGCTCTGTCAGAGGGAAACACCTGAGGTAACATCTCAAAATAAATGCCCACCTGGTTCAAAATCCCTCTGCACTGATTAGGATTGCCTCCATATCACTGAGGTAGAGGTGCAGAACCGGACATGCTCCTGGTAGGACTGGGTGCAGCAGCGGAAACAGGAGGAGCCATAACTGGTGGGACACTCTGATCCAAATGTGCAGTGTGAGTCAGAAGGGTTTGCAGGGCTAGTGCAAATTGATCCAAGTGGTGATCCTGTTCATCCATTCTGGAAATGATGGTGGGTAAAGGTGGATTATTAAAACCATCAGGATTCATGACCCATGCGTAATGTCCAGGAATCAGACTGAAACGTGCACAAATAATTACACCTTTATTGATAACAAATAATAATAAAAAGTCCACAAGTCAAATGACAAGCCAGGAGTCAAAGCCAGAGCTGGTATTCAGGCGAGCTGAGTCGGGAGCCAAATCGAGTAGTCAGATGAGCCAGGATCAGGAACTAGTCAGGAACAAGCCAGGTAATACACAGGACTTGGAACACAGGAACTAACAAACAAGTCTGAGATAATGCAAGGGCAAAAGCATACTGAACAGAGGCCCTTAAAATAAGTAGGTGTTACATCATAATCCTGGGACTACAGCCTGTCTCAAACTGATGATGTTCACCAGTTCGGCAATAAGAGGGTGCCCATATGAGTAAGCAGTGTTGCACACTCTGCATCAGATTCAGTGAGAGAGGTAAGTAAAATGGCAGCCAGCTGCAAATAGCAAATAAAGCAGGATGAAACGCTGACACAGACACTAAAACAGGCGCACACACTAGCACAGAGACACACACAATAACATAGACAGACACCCTGAAACTCTAATAAAGAAAAACACTAAAACAAATACACACACAGTCACTAACACAGACACACATTAATGCATACACTGACACACACTGGCATACACAGATAGCACAGAAACACATTAATATAGACACCCACATACACACAGTGACACTAAGAAAAACACACACTAGCACATACACACAAAGAGACACACACACAAACACTATACACATACACACAGACACTAACGCATACACAAAGACACTAACACACACACATTTCTGCATATACAGACCAAACACACATTAGCACATACACACACACAGACATAAGCACAGATACATTAATATAGACACACACGAACACAGACATACACAAAGAGACACTAACACAAACACACACTAGCACGTACACACACAGACACTAACACATACAAGTACAGACATTAATACATGCACACAGACATTAAAACAGACACTAACGCATACACACAGGAAATAACACACACAGACACACACACGGACACTAACAAACAGATAATCACACACACCAACAAACAGACACTTAGGGGTCTATTTATGAAACAGCGGATGCTGGTTCCGACCCTCTCCGCTTCAGTTCCGACTGAAGCGAAAATTAAAAAGCAGCGTTCCTAAGACCACTGCTCCTTAACTCGTCCGCCACCTCTGAGATGGCGAACAGCAATCAGCCTAATCGAATACGATCGGGTTGATTGACACCCCCTGCTAGTGGCCGATTGGCCGTGAATCTGCAGGGGGCGGTATTGCACCAGCAGTTCACCAGAATTGCTGGTGCAATGATAAATACTGACAGCGTATGCATTTATCGATATGCGGCGGATATGATTCGCTATAGCGGATCATGTCTGTCCGCAGCTACATGAATAGGTTGGCGATTCCCTTAAGGTTGACTTGTTTAGGAAACCAACAGACCCCAATAGCATACTGCATTTTGATAGTGCCCATCCATTAGCCCTTTTAAAAGCATTACCTAGAAGCCAGCTATTAAGTTTGACGCATTGCAACTGATGAAAATCTATTTAATCTCAGATTAAGGGAAATGAGGGATCGCTTTATTGAGAGAGGCTACCCTCAGACTCTAATTGAAAAAGAAATGGATGTTATATCACAGATTCAAAGAGAGAACCTTTTAAGCTCCAAAAAGGACAAAAAGTCAAAGAGTCAGCGGATGGTCTTTTTTTAACTCTCAAAGCCACCTAATACAAAACATAATTATAAAACACTGGGGCATTTTGAAAAAGGGTAAACCGAACATTCTTGAGTTTTTTTGATATGCCAATGCCAGCATTTAAAAGAGGGGTTAATATCCATCAAAAGTTAATCAGATCTGATATTGGGTCTGTAAATGCTTTTGATAAGCAAAGATATTTATCTAATAAAAATAATGGATATTTTCCCTGCCTTGGTTGTTCCAATTGTGGGAATATGACCAAAGGGTTATCATTTTTTCTTCCTAAATCTGGTAAAAGGTACACAATTAAGGGTTTCCATACTTGTAATACTCAATACGTGATATACCTTGTAAAATGCCCTTGTGGGCATGGCTATGTGGGTGAGACCACTATATCTATCAGAGATAGAATCATTGAACACAAGAGTTCATTTAGAAATAGCAATCTACTTGCCCCTGTCTTCTGTCACTTTTCCAAAATAGGACATGCTGTTAATCAGCTATGTTTCCAGATTATTCAATTTGTTCCTAGACCAAGGAGGGGAGGGAACAGAAATGTATTATTAAAACAAAGGGAATGCTTCTGGATTTCTGAACTAGGCATTATGAAACTTGATGGCATGAATAGGGATTGGGATCTTTCTGTATTCTTATAAATAAGCGTTTTTATAAATATTATATTTTTCATAAAATACATTTTTGCCTCAATTATCTTTATTTCTTTTGATGTCTTTATATTTTTTGACACTTTCTTTGTTCATGTTGTAACTATTTAATGCTGTAGGTGCTGGTTTTGATAAAAATTTCTGGTAAAGTTTTTTATTGAATTCCTTTTAATTTCAAGGATATACCTTTTTGCATCCTCTGAATTCTTTTGTATTTCTTTTGGGAATATTCTTTATTTTTATGTACATTTGGTTACTATATGACTTATAAGAAATATTTACATATGCTTCTCTTTTTTGTTAAGTTAATTGGACTCTGTTTCAGAGATCGGTTAATGTTAAGTATATGAAATGGTTAAACTTAGTAAATACTCTTTACTGCCCTCTTGTGGCGGTAGGGTATATAAAGGTACTTTGTATCAGTGTTTGTTATTGCATGATTAAGGGAGGTTTGCTCCCGAAACGCTGCTGTTTTTGTGCTCAATAAATAATTGAATACCACACTTTGCTACCATCCTTCTTTGGACATTTTTGCTGGTGCAATGATAAATAAACAGCGTATGCATTTATCGATGTGTGACGGATATGATTCGCTATAGCGGATCATGTCTGTCCACACCTACATGAATAGACCCAAAAGGCACTGAGACACACACAGACAATGAGAAAAACACAGACACGCATCCTGACCAGCAAGTTCAGTAACAGGGTTTATAGAGAGATGAATAAACAGCTGCACATAGAAGGTCTGTACTATGGTGCAATATCAACATCAATATCCAAGAAAAACAGGCAGATTATACACTATTGCTGCTGCCATTTTAAGAAAATTTTAATTTAGGAAAATATTCACACTTACCTTATCAGCTTGAACATTGACCTAAGCAGTCTGCACTTAAGTCACTTATAAAGTGCAGACTGCCGTGCAGGTGAAGGTTGTTACCATGCTGCGACACCTCCTTAACTTCTCTTGCTGTGCTAAATATAAAGCTCCAGTAGCCCCTATATTAATTCAATCCCTGGCTCTAATGACTGCTGCCATTTTTTTAAACAATTGTCCCAGCCTGCAAACGCTTTAAGAAACATATAGGGGCCGATTTATCAAGTTCCATACGGGGCTTGATGCCCCTTGTTTCTGGCAAAACCTTCAGGCTCGCCGGAAACAGAAGTTATGAAGCAGCCTGGAGGCCGGGGATGCCATAGGAATCAGTGGGAGTCTGAAAGCAGCAAAAGCTCATGTTCGATGCTGACAGATATCCCATTGATTTTTATGGTAGAAAAACACCCTAACATAAACCCCGAGTCTAAACACCCCTAATCTGCCGCCCCGACATCGCTGCCACCTACATAATGTTATTAACCCCGAAACCGACAGCCCCCCACATCACCATAAACTAAATTAAGCTATTAACCCCTAAACCTAACAACCCGCTAACTTTACATTAAAATTACAACATCCCTATCTTATAATAAATTAAAACGTACCTGTAGAATTAAAAGAAACTATATTAAACTATTAATTAACCTACCCTAACTATTATACTAAAATTACATTAAACTAGCAATTAAATTAACTATATTACATATTAAAAAACCCTAACCCTACTCAAATTATCTGCTATTAAAAATTACTAAATTACAAAAATAAATTAACGCTAAGTTACAAAAAAACCCCACTAAATTAAGAAAACAAACAAACCACAGTACCAAAAATAAAAACGAATTACACCTAATCTAATAGCCCTATCAAAATAAAAAATCCACCCCCAAATAAAAAAACCCTAGCCTACAATAAAGTACCAATGGCCCTTAAAAGGGCCTTTTGCGGGACTTTGCCCCAAATAAATAAGCTCTTTTACCTGTAAAAAAAAATATGAACACCCCCCAACAGTAAAACCCACAGTAAAACCCACCACCCAACCCCCCAAATAAAAAGCCTATCTAAAAAACCTAAGCTCCCCATTGCCCTGAAAAGGGCATTAGTATGGGCATTGCCCTTAAAATGGCATTTAGATTTTTTACCTGCCCAGACCCTACTCTAAAAATAAACCCAAACAAAAAACCCTTAAATAAACCTAACACTAACCCCCAACGATCCACTTACAGTTTTTGAAGTTCTGCTTGAAGGATCCATCCAGCCGGCAAGAAGTCTTGATCCTGGCAGCCTCTTCCATCTTCATCCATCCGGCGAAGTCTTCATCCATCTGGCTTGGAGTAGGTCCATCCTGAAGACATCCGGTACGGAGCTCCTCTTCAATACGGTCACCGCCGTAAACTGGAACTTGAATGCAAGTGAAGTCATCCAAGATGGCGTCCCTTGCATTCCTATTGGCTGAAAGGTTAAAATCAGCCAATAGGAATAGAGCTGCTAAAATCCTATTGGCTGTTCCAATCAGCCAATAGGATTGAGCTCTCATCCTATTGGCTAATTGGAACAGCCAATAAGATGAGAGCCGCTCAAATCCTAATGGCTGATTGGAACAGCCAATAGGATGAGAACTGATCAAATCCTATTGGCTGATTGGATGACATCACTTGCATTCAAGTTCCAGTTTACGGTGGCGACCGTATTGAAGACGAGCTCTGTGCCGGATGTCTTCAGGATGGACCCACTCCGTGCCTGATGGATGAAGATAGAAGAGGCCGCATGGATGAAGACTTTGCCGGATGGATGAAGATGGAAGAGGCCGCCCAGATTAAGACTTTTTGCCTCCCGGATGAAGACTTCTTGCCGGCTAGATGGATCCTTCAAGCGGGACTTCAAGAAATGTAAGTGGATCGTCGGGGTTAGTGTTAGGTTTATTCAATGTTTTTTTTGGGTGGGTTTTATTTTTATAGTAGGGTCTTGTCAGGTAAAATAGCTAAATGCCCTTTTAAGGGCAATGCCCATACAAATGCCCTTTTCAGTGCAATGGGGAGCTTAGGTTATTTTAAATAGGCTTTTTATTTGGGGGGTTGGGTGGGTGGTGGGTTTTACTGTTGGGGCTGTTTGTATATTTTTTTTACAGGTAAAAGAGCTGATTTCTTTGGGGAAATGCTCCACAAAAGTTTATTGTAGGCTAGGGCTTATTTATTTTGGGGGGCTTTTAGATTAGGTGTAATTTGTTTTTATTTTTGATACTGTGGTTTGTTTTTTTCTGTAATTTAGTGGGGGGGGGTTGTTACTTAGCGTTAATTTATTTTTGTAATTTAGTAATTTTTAATAGCAGTATTAAATAATTTGAGTAGGGTTAGGGTTTTTTAATATGTAATATAGTTAATTTAATTGGTAGTTTAACGTAATTTTAGTATAATAGTTAGGGTAGGTTAATTAATAGTTTAATATAGTTTCTTTTAATTCTACAGGTAAGTTTTAATTTATTATAAGATAGGGATGTTGTCATTTTAATGTAAAGTTAGCGGGTTGTTAGGTTTAGGGGTTAATAGCTTAATTTAGTTTATGGCGATGTGGGGGGCTGGCGGTTTAGGGGTTAGTAGGTTTTGTTAATGGTAGTGATGTGGGATTTCTAGCATAGACACTGGCAACTTAGAAGGTGAAACAACAGAAATCACTAATGATGAGTCAGAAGCAGTAGCAACTACATCTAGTAACACACCAATTGAAAGAAAGAATTTGAAATCTCTTCTTAAACTTCCTCAGCAAACCAGCACACCCAAGAAAGGGGGAAATACATATAGATACCCCAGCAGGGTCAGGAAAAACAAGAAGAAACAGCAACAATCAATCTCTCTGACTTTACATTATCCATTCATCATATCAATGTACTCAATAAAGGCTTAACCTTTGCACCTGCAACAAATTTTGATTTATTTAGCACCCTTTTAGACACTAATAAGTTTGTAAGAAAAGTAGTATTGAAAAAACATTTTTTTGGTATTGATACACAACCACATATTCCCCCTACCACTGAAACACACCCAAACACAATAGGACTTTTATTCCCTGATCTTACAGATTTAACCACTCTTACTACACTCCAACAACACTCATTTCGTTCTATTGACCACTCTCAAAGCACTATTCAACAATATTCTTTTAAGGATAAATCACTTTTTACCCAGTTAATGCACATGATCACATAATAGATCTGTTTCAAAGAACAGTAGAAAAAGAATTAACAGATCTGAGTAAATCACTACAGTCAGTCACAATAAGTAAAGCCAGAGATAATTTAAGCAACCATGAGAGAAAAGCACTAAAGGATTTACAAGACAACCCCAATATAGTCATCACTAAGGCGGACAAAGTGGGTGCCATTGTAGTTCTTAACACGACTGATTATTTAGACGAAGTACACAAACAACTAGCAGATCATGATCAGTATATGGAATTGACTTTTAACCCCACCACAACATTTGTTAACTAACTGAGAAATCACTTAGATACAGGTAAGGAAATGGGCCACTTGACGGAAGAACTTTCATCATTTCTCCTGATAGAAGCCCCTACTATACCAAGTTTCAGAATTGTCCCTAAAATCCATAAAAGCCTCACTAGACCACCGGGCAGACCCATTGTGGCAAGCCAAGGATCCCTATGTGAAAGGTTGGGTGGGTGGCTAGACCACATATTACAACCCATAGTTCAATCCCTACCTGGTTACATTAAAGATAGCGGCCACTTAATCAAACAACTCAGTACTGTTAATTGGAATTGTGAATACATCTGGCTCACAATTGATGTGGCTGCACTTTATTCAAGTATACCCCACACGACAGGCCTTAGAGCACTTCATGAAATGTTGCTCAGACATACTGATTTTGAAAGAGGTTACATTACATTCATAGTAGAAACCGCAGAATTTCTACTAAAACACAATTATTTTGTACACAAGGGCGATTATTATTTACAGAAAAGAGGCACGGCCATGGGGGCAAAATTTGCCCTGGCCTATGCCAACATTTATATGGGCTGGATGGAATTTTGCTTTATTTTTTCAACTGACTTCCCATTTAAGAATAATATCAAATTATACGGTCGTTTTATTGATGACCTCATAATTATCTGGGATAAAACACAGACGGCTAGATTTAGAGTTTGGCGGCCAAAGGGGTGCGTTAGCTACGCATGCTTTTTATCCCCCACACCTTTTAAATACTGCTGGTATTTAGAGTTCACAGAATGGCTGGGTTTTCAGTGCGTTAGGCTCCAAAAAGGGAGCGTAGAGCATAATTTGACGCCACTGCAACTCTAGATACCAGCGGTGCTTACGGAGGCGGCCAGCTTCAAAAACGTGCTCGTGCACAATTCCCCCATAGAAAACAATGGGGCCATTTGAGCTGAAAAAAAAACTAACACCTGCAAAAAAGCAGAGTTCAGCTCCTAACGCAGCCCCATTGTTTTCTATGGGGAAACACTTCCTACGTCTGCAACTAACACCCTAACATGAACCCCGAGTCTAAACACCCCTAACCTTACACTTATTAACCCCTAATCTGCCGCCCCCGCTATCGCTGACACCTGCATATTTTTTTTAACCCCTAATCTGCCGCTCCGTAAACCGGCGCTACCTACATTATCCCTGTGTACCCCTAATCTGCTGCCCCTAACACCGCCGACCCCTATACTATATTTATTAACCCCTAATCTGCCCCCCTCAACGTCGCCTCCACCTGCCTACACTTATTAACCCCTAATCTGCCGAGCGGACCGCACCGCTACTATAATAAAGTTATTAACCTATAATCCACCTCACTCCCGCCTCAATAACCCTATAATAAATAGTATTAACCCCTAATCTGCCCTCCCTAACATCGCCAACACCTAACTTCAATTATTAACCCCTAATCTGCCGACCGAATCTCGCCGCTACTGTAATAAATGGATTAACCCCTAAAGCTAAGTCTAACCCTAACACTAACACCCCCCTAAGTTAAATATAATTTAAATCTAACGAAATAAATTAACTCTTATTAAATAAATTATTCCTATTTAAAGCTAAATACTTACCTGTAAAATAAACCCTAATATAGCTACAATATAAATTATAATTATATTATAGCTATTTTAGGATTTATATTTATTTTACAGGTAACTTTGTATTTATTTTAACCAGGTACAATAGCTATTAAATAGTTAAGAACTATTTAATAGCTAAAATAGTTAAAATAATTACAAAATTACCTGTAAAATAAATCCTAACCTAAATTACAATTAAACCTAACACTACACTATCAATAAATAAATTAAATAAACTACCTACAATTATCTACAATTAAACCTAACACTACACTATCAATAAATTAATTAAATACAATATCTACAAATAAATACAATTAAATAAACTAACTAAAGTACAAAAAATAAAAAAGAACTAAGTTACAAAAAATAAAAAAATATTTGCAAACATTAGAAAAAAATTACAACAATTTTAAACTAATTACACCTACTCTAAGCCCCCTAATAAAATAACAAAGACCCCCAAAATAAAAAAATGCCCTACCCTATTCTAAATTACAAAAGTTCAAAGCTCTTTTACCTTACCAGCCCTTAAAAGGGCCCTTTGCGGGGCATGCCCCAAAGAATTCAGCTCTTTTGCCTGTAAAAAAAAAAAACATACAATACCCCCCCAACATTACAACCCACCACCCACATACCCCTAATCTATCCCAAAACCCCCTTAAATAAACCTAACACTAAGCCCCTGAAGATCTTCCTACCTTGTCTTCACCATGCCAGGTATCACCGATCGTTCCAGGCTCCGAAATCTTCATCCAAGCCCAAGCGGGGGATAGACATCCATCATCCGACGGCTGAAGAAGTCCAGAAGAGGCTCCAAAGTCTTCATCCTATCCGGGAAGAAGAGTAGATCCGGACCGGCAACCATCTTCTTCCAAGCGGCATCTTAATCCGATGAGGACCAGCTCCATCTTGAAGACCTCCACCGTGGACCCATCTTCTTCTTCCGACGACTTCCCGGCGAATGACGGTTCCTTTAAGGGACGTCATCCAAGATGGCGTCCCTCGAATTCCGATTGGCTGATAGGATTCTATCAGCCAATCGGAATTAAGGTAGGAAAATTCAGATTGGCTGATGGAATCAGCAAATCAGAATCAAGTTCAATCCGATAGGCTGATTCAATCAGCCAATCAGATTGAGCTCGCATTCTATTGGCTGTTCCGATCAGATTTCGATGAAGATTTCGGAGCCTGGAACGATCAATGATACCTGGCATGGTGAAGACAAGGTAGGAAGATCTTCAGGGGCTTAGTGTTAGGTTTATTTAAGGGGGGTTTGGGTTAGATTAGGGGTATGTGGGTGGTGGGTTGTAATGTTGGGGGGGTATTGTATATTTTTTTTTACAGGCAAAAGAGCTGAATTCTTTGGGGCATGCCCCGCAAAAGGCCCTTTTAAGGGCTGGTAAGGTAAAAGAGCTTTGAACTTTTGTAATTTAGAATAGGGTAGGGCATTTTTTTATTTTGGGGGTCTTTGTTATTTTATTAGGGGGCTTAGAGTAGGTGTAATTAGTTTAAAATTGTTGTAATTATTTTCTAATGTTTGTAAATATTTTTTTATTTTTTGTAACTTAGTTCTTTTTTATTTTTTGTACTTTAGTTAGTTTATTTAATTGTATTTATTTGTAGGAATTGTATTTAATTTATTTATTGATAATGTAGTGTTAGGTTTAATTGTAGATAATTGTAGGTAGTTTATTTAATTTATTTATTGATAGTGTAGTGTTAGGTTTAATTGTAACTTAGGTTACGATTTATTTTACAGGTAAATTTTGTAATTATTTTAACTAGGTAGCTATTAAATAGTTATTAACTATTTAATAGCTATTGTACCTGGTTAAAATAATTACAAAGTTGCCTGTAAAATAAATATTAATCCTAAAATAGCTAAGATATAATTATAATTTATATTGTAGCTATATTAGGATTTATTTTACAGGTAAGTATTTAGATTTAAATAGGAACAATTTATTTAATAAGACTTAATTTATTTTGTTAGATAAAAATTATATTTAACTTAGGGGGGTGTTAGTGTTAGGGTTAGAATTAGCTTAAGGGGTTAAACAATTTATTAGAGTAGCGGTGAGCTCCGATCGGCAGATTAGGGGTTAATACTTGAAGTTAGCTGTCGGCGATGTTAGGGAGGGCAGATTAGGGGTTAATACTATTTATTATAGGGTTATTGAGGCGGGAGTGAGGCGGATTAGGGGTTAATACATTTATTATACTAGTGGTTAGCTCCGGTCGGCAGATTAGGGGTTAATAATTGTAGGTAGCTGGCGGCGACGTTGTGAGGGGCAGATTAGGGGTTAATAAATATAATATAGGGGTCGGCGGTGTTAGGGGCAGCAGATTAGGGGTACATAGGGATAACGTAGTTGGCGGCGGTGTACGGAGTGGCAGATTAGGGGTTAAAAATTTTAAATATAGTGGCGGCAATGTGGGGGGACCTCGGTTTAGGGGTACATAGGTAGTTTATGGGTGTTAGTGTACTTTAGAGCACAGAAGTTAAGAGCTTTATGAACCGGCGTTAGCCCAGAAAGCTCTTAACTACTGACTTTTTTCTGCGGCTGGAGTTTTGTCGTTAGATTTCTAATGCTCACTTCAGCCACGACTCTAAATACCAGCGTTAGAAAGATCCCATTGAAAAGATAGGATACGCAATTGACGTAAGGGGATCTGCGGTACGGAAAAGTCGCGGCTGGAAAGTGAGCGTTAGACCCTTTAATGACTGGCTCCAAATACCAGAGGGCGGTAAAAACCAGCGTTAGGAGCCTCTAACGCTGGTTTTGACGGCTACCGCCCAACTCTAAATCTAGGCCAGAATGAGCACACCATTGAGCAATTTATGACTTACATCAAGAGTAACCAACTAAATTTAACTTTCACACACAAAAGTGATAATCATTCTATTGATTATTTAGCCCCGAAACTTAGTGCAAATTTATCAAATTTGACAATACTTACATCTACATATAGAAAACCCACATCAAAAAACACCATCTTAAGGGCAGACTCAGGCCATGTCCCACACCTCAAGAGGGGCATACCGAAAGGCCAATACTTAAGGCTTCGTAGAAATTGCTCTAATCTTGAAATGTATAGGCAAGAAGCTAATGAACTAACTAGTAGACTAGCGAATAGAGGCTACAATAGATTTAAACTTAATCAAAATTAATAAAGAAGTAGAAAAAATACAGAGAAATACGTTATTCCAAAAAAAGGAGAAAACACAAAATGAGGAAACCATTGTTTTTTCCACTCAGTTTAGTAGGCAATATCACAAGATCTGCAAAGTAATTAAGAATAATCTAACCATATTGAAGAGTGATGACATATTGAAACAGGTAGTCTCTAAAGGAATTAAATTTGTAGCAAAAAAAGCTCCATCAATTGGAGACTTAGCAAACAAGAAATTCTCAGAGAAACCACAGACACAGACTAATTGGTTGAGCCTTAACCCTGGCTCATTTAAATGTGGCCATAGGCCTTGTAAAAGTTGTGAGTTTACTAATAAATCTAACACTTTTACTTCAACCAATACTAATGAAACCTATACTATCAAACAGAGGATAGACTGCACTTCACAACATGTAATATACCTCATTACATGTCAATTTTGCTTCCAGCAATATATAGGCATCACTACACGCCTTTTAAAAGACCGTATTAGGGAGCATTTATTATCTCTTACTGAAAAAGAAGCTAGATCCCCCGTGGCGAAACATTTTCGCCAACATGGCATTGGTACTGCTTACTTCTCATTCCAGGGAATAGAGAGGATAGTTAAAGATGCCAGAGGGGGCGATAGAACTGCTAAGCTCCTAAAAAGAGAAGTCTTTTGGATAGTCAAATTAAACACTAGATACCCTTATGGGATTAACAGACGACTGGATGTGGACCTATATGTGTAGACCATTTCTGGTCTACAATGTGGGCCCGCAAATAGCAATACAAAATTTCAAACAAATATTTGGACACACCTGGGTCTTTCTTGGACCAATTAGATGAGTTCTAATTTAGATATTTACGAATCCAGCATGGCCCAATCTAGCATTATTCCAGGGTTCATACTAAAGATACTCCCAGAGTTTATTTCAAACACTGTTGAACGTAAGGTATACATGATCTTACTTAACACCCCATACACATCATCAAGCTGACCCCCCTATATTCTTGCATAATTCAGTGGTCTACTTAGCTACACATATATTTACATAAATATATACATAGAGATAGTGTATAGCTTAAGATATCTTTGTATTCTAACAATAATAAAATTAACTAGACTGGAAGTTTTTTCCCCGGATTGATTACCTAATATATATCTCAAGCCGTACTCTATTCTTCCTTTGAATAGAACTTTCTTATCTTTTAGCCTTTCTTTGATAAATTAATTATTATTTTTCCTAATAGACTTGTGTTAATAACACTTATCAAGCTAGAATAGACATTTAGATTTATATTCTCTATTCCACTTTTATACACATATATGGTAGGAAATTTATTTTTATTTATTTTTATTTATTTTACTTGTCATAATTTTTTCTATTATTTATTATCAATTTTTTATATTTTCAGTTATTATTATCTCAGTGGTATTTTCCTTTATTGTTATTTTTTTATACTATTTCTAATGTTTTATTGCTTATTGTATTTATTTATGTTATTACATCTGAGTACCACCCTGTGTCACCACTGATCCAATATTTAACATTAATTGTCCTCAATATATGAGGAGGATTTTACAATTGATGTCGCTTGGTTAAGTTTCAGTGATGCCACACTGATTGGTTTAAACCTCAGTCCCTTTATGAGTGGTGAAAATTTAGTTTAAAAGGCTTGCACAGTCTTACTTCATTAGCCTCCGATGAAGCGCATCCACGCATGCATGAAACGCGTCAGGCGTTCCTGACGGTGACCTATACGTGTAACAGTTTGGTCTGAAAATAAACCTTTGATTCTCCAGCAAAATCTACATTTGAGCCAGCGTATCTTTTCTTTGCTTGTAGGTTAATTAATAGTTTAATATAGTTTCTTTTAATTCTACAGGTAAGTTTTAATTTATTATAAGATAGGGATGTTGTAATTTTAATGTAAAGTTAGCGGGTTGTTAGGATTAGGGGTTAATAGCTTAATTTAGTTTATGGCGATGTGGGGGGCTGGATTTTTAGGGGTTAGTAGGTTTAGTTAATGGTAGGGATGTGGGAGGCCAGAGGTTTAGGGGTTAATAACTTTATTTAGTGGCGGCGGGGTCCAGGAGCTGCGTGATAGGTGTTAAACATTTTAGTATAGTGGCAGCGTTTAGTTTAGTTTATAAAAAAAGTTGGTAAAAAAACGAATAGCACCGAGATTGATGATTGCTAGTTAACAACAGTCCTATGCTCATCGCCCCGTACTTGGTGCGCGGATTTTTGCCGTCTTTTTTTATAAATATGGAGATTGTTTTCAGGTCCACAGCCGCAATGTTAGGCGAGCATATTGGTGCCGGCGATTGCAGCATAGTGGAGGCTTTGATAAATATCCCCCTAGATCAATACTTTGAGTTGTCTACTGAAAAAAAATATGTATATAGTTTTGATAGGTAAATATAAAAAAGGCTCTATTTCTGCTTAAATGTAGTGATGGCAAAATGCTAAAAAATGCTCTGCTTTTGGGGAAGTTTTTGTCTGAAATGCCCGGTTCTCAAGGGGTTAAATACATATATATATACATAAATACAAACTTATATATCTATATATCTATACATCTATATATCTATTGGAACTGATACCGGAAGCAGCCTTTTGTCGGGAGCCTCGCTTTGGGTACAGCGTACACAGCTTTGGAGAGTCAGCCGAACAGCTCTGAAGTGTCGGCTTGTCCAATATTGCACTGGATGTGCAATTCCCTTTGTGAGTATATTATCACCATCGTTCTGTCATTAGTGTCTGCATAGAACTTGCTGCACCAAGAGCGCCTCTCGTTTTGTTGTCTTTCAGGACTTGTCTATTATCACCATCTTATTGGAGAGAGCTGCCCACTGTCGTTATACATCTAACCATTTATGTTTGGACTAATTCATTTATGGAAAACACAATTGTTGATTAATATATGCATGGTTACTTTATGCTGGATTATCATTACAATCATAGCAATATACCAAGTTACTATTTTATTTTTTAGTATATTTTTTATTTTTTCATTTTTCCATTTTATATGATAGATCATAATATTTAATATTTTATTTAATTAAGTAGATAGTATCTGGCTATACACTATCATTTTCCCCTCTCCCCCTCCCCCTCCTCTTTTGGTGCACCTCCTTATCAGACACACTCACTTGTCAAAGTTTGGTGTCTAGTGGTTTTTGCATAATTTAATTTGCACTTGAGCAAACTTATTTTCTTTCAACTTGTAATACACAAACAAGTTATCGTGGTCACGGTATTGGTTATTGAGACCCAATCTAACAATAGCATGCCAGTTGTAATCTAGTGCATAGTTTGTGTATTTTTAAATCAATTTTAGTTAAAGGGCCATGATACCCAAATGTTGAAACACTTGAAAGTGATGCAGCATAGCTAGAAAATATAACCTGAACATCTCTATGTAAAAAAGTAAGATATTTTACCTCAAAAATGTCCTAATATTCACAACCCATTGTAATGGACTTCTAAACAGCAAATTAGTATGTCTGTCCCTGGACAGCTAAGTGAGTGAGCTTACATGCACACTCATCTTATTCCCCTATTCAGTTTAAGGAAGTTTACTATGAAATCTCATGAGAGTTAAGTGAAATCTTTTGAGATCACAGTAAAAGAGTTCATGACCTCAGCACTGCTGATGCTGATTGGCTGCTGTTCATTTCTTCATTATTATTTTTTTACACAGAACTTACTCTGTTGAGCTAAGGAAATTGTGAGGTAAAATAAATCTCTTCCTTTCTTACATAGAGATGCTCAGGTGATATTTTCCTGTCAGCTGTTTACAGTTATACTGCATCAGTTTCAAGTGATTTAGCATATAAGTATTATGTCCCTTTAACACATTTTTTAAAAGGTTCTTATTTTCATATTAGAGCTCACTTAGGGTTAGATTACAAGTGGAACGCTATTTATTGCTCCAGTTCACATATTAACCTGGAATATCGCGACCACGTTAGCATATTCCCACATAGACTTCACTAGAGTGAAAACAAGTCATGCAAACCCTATCGCGTTTCCTCAAGTGTGCTAACCGAACATGAAAAAAAATATTTCACAATCCAATTACCTTTATATAGCTGAATATGTTCTATTTATTTTTAAATGTTCGGGGTGTTAGAAAAAAATGCCTTTAAATAGCAGTCTATGGGAACTGTGTGTTCCCTGTAAATATATATGTACAGTATATGCTTATATAAATATATAAAAAAAATATATACATATATATATATACAGTAAACCGGTAAATTTTCCCCTTTACGGGTACACATTAAAGTAATGCTCCACTTGTAATCTAGCCCTACCGGCTATGTTAAAATAGAGCTCAACTTGTAATCTAGCCCAATATTGCTAACATTTATACATTCCTCTTGTAATCCACCCCAATAAGTCTATAAGAATCAGCCTTTAAAAGAAAAAAATTAACATTCAAATGTTGATTCTTGGAATCCTACATCCTTCTTGGATTTACAATAAAATATTGAAATAGTCAGTTGTGGAACTACTAGAGTCACAAAGGTCCAGATGCAACTGGGCCCTGGAGGTCCGCCACTCAGTGGGGGCCAAGGTAGCTGCAGCTGAGATACGTGCCCTTGGGTTTGTTCTACAACTATCACTCAGCAGCTCAGCTAAAGGCAAGGCAGTCATTGGTATTGCAGTTCTGCAGAAGCCTCTGACTTGAGGGAGCCCATGGCCCTCCCTTAAGGGTGCCTTATTGCAGGTAAAAAATAACATCCCCTTTGACAAGGCACCCCCGCATCATCATCCCCGGGCCCCTAATGCATGTAAAAAAAAATCTCCTTTAAGAGTATGCTTGCCTACTTGATAGTTAGGGAAACTTCTCCTCCTCAGAGCAAGCTTCAGATGGAAGTGGCCAACTTTTTGCCGAGGAGCAGAGTCTGAGCGCAAGTAAGTAACTGTGTGCGTAGTGCTATCTGTGTATCTCATATATTACATTATGGCTAGCTTTACTTACATACCATTTAGAGTGGTGCAATGATGCTTAAAGGGACAGTCAAGTCCAAAAAAAACCTTTCATGTTTCAGAAAGGGTATGTAAGTTTAAACAACTTTCCAATTTACTTTTATTACCAATTTTGCTTTGTTCTCTTGGTATTCTTAGTTGAAAGCTAAACCTAGGAAGGCTCATATGATAATTTCTAAGCCCTTGAAGGCTGCCTCTTATCAAATGCTTTTTCATTTGCTTTTCACAACAGGGGAGAGCTAGTTCATGTGAGCCATATAGATAAAATTGTGATCATGCCCGTGGCTTGTGGCAGATACTGCACTAATTGGCTAAAATGAAATTCAATAGATAATAAATAAAATGTCATGTGATCAGTGGGCTGTCAGAAGATGCTTAGATACAAGTTAATCACAGAGGTAAAACATATATTAATATAACAGTGTTGGTTATGCAAAACTGGGGAATGTGTAATAAAGGTATATCTATATTTTTAAACAACAAAAATTCTGGTGTTGACTGTCCCTTTAAACTGTGGTGCACTATGTATGTTACACAAGCAGATAGAATAGTGTTTGAGTTTACTGCCAGTGTAAAATGTGAATTTACAGACTTGGTACCACAATACTTTCTGCAGTGCCACGTTGAGTTTAGTTTGGTTTGGGTGGTAGTAAATGTGTGTGTGTACTATGTGTGTATCTATGTGTGTGTATCTCTGTGTGTGTTTGTGTATCTGTGTGTGTGTGTCTATCTATGTATCTGTGTGTGCATGTTTATCTGTGTGTGTGTGTGTGTGTGTATCTGTGTCTGTGTGTGTGTATGAGTGTGTCTATCTGTGTATGTGTGTCTGTGTGCCTGTGTGTATGTATATTTGTGTCTGTGTGTGTCTATCTGTTTAGGTGTGTGTGTGTGTATATCTGTGTGTGTATGTATCTGTGTGTATGTATATTTATGTCTGTGTGTGTTTGCATGTATCAGTGTATCTATGTGTGTGTATCTATATGTGTTTCTGTGTGTGTGTGTGTATCTGTGTGTGTTTATCTGTCTTTGTGTGTCTGTGTGAGTTTTCATGTATCCGTGTGTTTGTGTATCTGTGTGTGTGTCTATCTGTCTTTGTGTGTCTGTGTGTGTTTTCATGTATCTCTTTGTGTATCTACAATATGTGTGTGTGTATCTGTGTGTGAGTGTGTGTATCTGTGTGCGGGTGTGTGTATCTATGTTCGTCTCTGTGTGTGTCTTTCTTTGTGTGTCTGTGTGTGTTTGTATGTATCTGTGTGTGTGTGTCAATGTGTGTGTATCTGTGTGTGTGTGTGTGTGTGTGCATGGGTGTGTCTATCTGTGTATCTGTGTGTATGTATCTTTGTCTGTGTGTGTGTGCATGTGTGTCTATGTATCTGTGTGTGTATCTGTGTGCCTGTGTGTGTGTATGTATATTTGTGTCTGTGTGTGTCTATCTGTTTATGTGTGTGTGTATCTGTGTGTGTCTATTTGTGTGTGTGTCTGTATTTGTGTGAATGTATCTGTGTCTGTGTATCTGTGTGTGTATGTATATTTGTGTCTGTGTGTGTGTGTGTTTGTATGTATCAGTGTATCTGTGTGTGTGTGAGTGTGTGTATCTATGTGTGTGTGTATATCTGTGTGTGTCTATCTGTCTTTGTGTGTCTTTATGTATCTGTGTGTGTGCATCTATATCTGTGTGTGTATCTGTATCTGTGTGTGTGTCTATCTGCCTTTGTGTGTGTGTGTGTTTGTATGTATCTGTGTGTGTGTGTGTATCTATGTGTTTGTATGTATGTGTGTGTATCTGTGCATGTGTGTCTATCTTTGTGTGTCTGTATGTGTTTGTATGTATCGGTGTATCTGTGTGTATGTATCTGTGTGTATGTATCTGTGTGTGTGTGTCTATCTGTCTTTGTGTGTTTGTGTGTGTTTTCATGTATCTCTGTGTGTATCTACAGTATGTGTGTGTGTATCTGTGTGTGAGTGTGTGTATCTGTGTGCGAGTGTGTGTATTTATGTGTGTTTCTACCTGTATTTGTGTGTCTGTGTGTGTTTGTATGTATCTCTCTGTGTGTGTATCAATGTGTGTGTATCTGTGTGTGTTTGTGTATCTGTGTGTGTGTCTGTGTGCATGGGTGTGTCTATCTGTGTATCTGTGTGTATGTATCTGTGTCTGTGTGTGTGCATGTGTGTTTATGTATCTGTGTGTGTGTATCTGTGTGCCTGTGTGTGTATGCATATTTGTGTCTGTGTGTGTCTATCTGTTTATGTGTGTGTATCTGTGTGTGTGTGTGTGTGTATGTATATGTGTGTCTGTGTTTGTATGTATCGGTGTATCTGTGTATCTATGTGTGTGTGTGTGTGTCTATATCTGTGTGTGTCTATCTGTCTTTGTGTGTATGTTTGTGTTTTTATGTATCTCTGTGTGTGTATCTATACAGGGAGTGCAGAATTATTAGGCAAGTTGTATTTTTGAGGATTAATTTTACTATTGAACAACAACCATGTTCTCAATGAACCCAAAAAACTCATTAATATCAAAGCTGAATAGTTTTGGAAGTAGTTTTTAGTTTGTTTTTAGTTATAGCTATTTTAGGGGGATATCTGTGTGTGCAGGTGACTATTACTGAGCATAATTATTAGGCAACTTAACAAAAAACAAATATATACCCATTTCAATTATTTTTTTTTACCAGTGAAACCAATATAACATCTCAACATTCACAAATATACATTTCTGATATTCAAAAACAAAACAAAAACAAATCAGTGACCAATATAGCCACCTTTCTTTGCAAGGACACTCAAAAGCCTGCCATCCATGGATTCTGTCAGTGTTTTTATCTGTTCACCATCAACATTGCGTGCAGCAGCAACCCCAGCCTCCCAGACACTGTTCAGAGAGGTGTACTGTTTTCCCTCCTTGTAAATCTCACATTTGATGATGGACCACAGGTTCTCAATGGGGTTCAGATCAGGTGAACAAGGAGGCCATGTCATTAGATTTTCTTCTTTTATACCCTTTCTTGCCAGCCACGCTGTGGAGTACTTGGACGCATGTGAGGGAGCATTGTCCTGCATGAAAATCATGTTTTTCTTGAAGGTTGCAGACTTCTTCCTGTACCACTGCTTGAAGAAGGTGTCTTCCAGAAACTGGCAGTAGGACTGGGAGTTGAGCTTGACTCCATCCTCAACCCGAAAAGGCCCCACAAGCTCATCTTTGATGATACCAGCCCAAACCAGTACTCCACCTCCACCTTGCTGGCGTCTGAGTCGGACTGGAGCTCTCTGCCCTTTACCAATCCAGCCAAGGGCCCATCCATCTGGCCCATCAAGACTCACTCTCATTTCATCAGTCCATAAAACCTTAGAAAAATCAGTCTTGAGATATTTCTTGGCCCAGTCTTGACGTTTCAGCTTGTGTGTCTTGTTCAGTGGTGGTCGTCTTTCAGCCTTTCTTACCTTGGCCATGTCTCTGAGTATTGCACACCTTGTGCTTTTGGGCACTCCAGTGATGTTGCAGCTCTGAAATATGGCCAAACTGGTGGCAAGTGGCATCTTGGCAGCTGCACGCTTGACTTTTCTCAGTTCATGGGCAGCTATTTTGCGCCTTGGTTTTTCCACACGCTTCTTGCGACCCTGTTGACTATTTTGAATGAAACGCTTGATTGTTCGATGATCACGCTTCAGAAGCTTTGCAATTTTAAGAGTGCTGCATCCCTCTGCAAGATATCTCACTATTTTTGACTTTTCTGAGCCTGTCAAGTCCTTCTTTTGACCCATTTTGCCAAAGGAAAGGAAGTTGCCTAATAATTATGCACACCTGATATAGGGTGTTGATGTCATTAGACCACACCCCTTCTCATTACAGAGATGCACATCACCTAATATGCTTAATTGGTAGTAGGCTTTCAAGCCTATACAGCTTGGAGTAAGACAACATGCATAAAGAGGATGATGTGGTCAAAATACTAATTTGCCTAATAATTCTGCACTCCCTGTATCTGTGTGTGTGTGTATGTATCTATGTGTTTGTATGTATATGTGTGTGTCTATCTATCTTTGTGTGCCTGTATGTGTTTGTATGTATTGGTGTATCTGTGTGTATGTATCTGTGTGTGTATGCATATTTGTGTCTGTGTCTGTGTGTGTTTGTATGTATCAGTGTATCTGTGTTTATGTATGAAGAGGGGCCTTCATGGAATCTTGCACCGTAGCTCTGAGGTCTCTAGTAATGCCTCTGCAAATAGTGTCATTTGTTTAAAAGGAAACTGCTTGTTGCTCATACATTCATCTACCCATTCAAATGAACTAACATGGCCAACAATTAATATTGCAAAAAAACAAATTGCCTGAAACATTCACCATTCCTTATTTAAAATGAGACATGTTTGTTATAGAATATATTGTAGGCTTTATTGATTAAGCCTCATCCCTTGACAAAGATCAATATCCATTGTGAACCAGGTATTGAATTTTGTACATCATTTTTAATAATGAGAGGAATTTTCTCAGCTCACAAAAGGTGGTGATAATAAACTGTGTCCTATAGAGCACAAAATCATTCTTTAATCATTTTCTTTTTACTTTATTCCTGAACAGCTAATGACCCACACACTCAGCACATTCCGTTCAGTACGTTCACACAATAATTGACACAACTACAGAGCATTGGGTGAAAAGGCAGCAGCCACATTTATTAACGTATAACTTATAGTTAACAACCATCAAACCTCAGTAATAGTTATTACTAACCCAGGGTGCCGCCTTCCAAATAGCCACACGTGCCTTCCACTGGCTACTGCCAGGCACCCCCCCCAATCTATAACTCTCCCCCATCTTCAAGGGAGGTAACACTTGCTGTTGAACTCACCTCATAAGGCCAGCACCCGCCACAGCACGACCTACGGTTGAGCACCACTCACACGGGCTAAAGCCTTTTGCACCCCTTGACAACCTCAACCTTAAAATAGGGAGGGAGGGAGCTTCTTCCCGCTTAAACTAAAATGCCTAACAGCTTCCGCTGACCACCCTTCTTATATTCTCCTCCTTAACACCTCCCCTTAACTACTAGCTTCCTAGCAACCCATTTTCTCCATGGCCTACAATGTGGTCACTAACCCCTCTTGACCCACACACTTGGCACATTCCATTCACACAATAATTGACACAACTACAGAGCATGGGGTGAAAACGCTGCAGCCCACATTTATTAACATATAACTTATAGTTAAAGTAAAGGTAAAGTTTTGTGTCTTTGAAAAGCCCTATTCATTGTTCAATATCATTACAATGCAGTCGCTAACTTTTTTTCACGGTTCAAGCTATAATTTTAATGATATATCATTTTTATTTTGTCTACTGTTTCTTTGCAGACTCCTCCCAGCTGCTACTTCATTGTTTCTGTGTTTCATCTTAGAGAGCTGTCCCACCCGCTCTCTACGTCGGCTGATTGCGCATGCACGAATACAATTTATTCTGCGCATGCGCAACTTTCACCCGATACATAGTATTCAATGATCCAAAATATTCTATACTATTCTATACTATAGTGTTAGAGATTGCAGACGTACAATATTGTTTGTGGAACCCCTTTTGAAGTTTTTCAACTCACTTGGACCACGATCGATGTGTAAGCTGCTGTTTTCTGCAGAATTGGAAGATAAGTCACATGGAGCATGTGCGTCTCATGAACGAGCATGGTGAGGAAGTAAGACAATTGAAGTCAGACACATGCGCTCAGTACTCATGTGACGTAGTAGTGGATGGGCTGACCACCCTGGGGGGAAAACGATAATTGGAGGACACTATATAAGTCAAGTGTCAATCAAGTATTGCAAAATGCCGGACAGAGGAGAAATAGTTGTCATCTGCTACTTATAAGGTAAGGTAGTAATCTAAGTTATATAATAAGATATATAAAAAACAATTAATGAAACTTGAGCTGATTTTAGATAAACTTTAAGAGGTCGTTAACAAGTGTAGTTAACTTTACTTTAACTTTAACAACCATCACACCTAAGTAATAATTATTAGTAACCCAGGGTGCTGCCTACCAAATAGCCACATGTGCTTTCCACTGGCTACTGCCAGGTACGCCCCCCAATCTATAACTTTCCCCATCTTCAATGGAGGTACCACTTGCTGTTGAACTCACATCATAAGGCCAGCACTGGCCAGAGCATGACCTACAGTCGAGCACCACCCACACGGGCTAAAGTCTTTTGCACCCTTTCCTTCAGATTGAAATTGAACAAGTGTAAGCAAACTTCGCTGAGATGCACTCCATCTTTCAGAAAGAAACATCTCTCCGATTCCCTCTCAAATTTCACATGGCAAATGCAAAAGTCACCCAACTGTGCTACAGAAACCCAAATTGTTCTATTCACCTTTCTTCTTTATGTATCAAGCCTCCTGACATCCCAAGCTTATCTCCAAACCAATCTTGTCTCGATTTCAGACCAAACAATGATCAATTGCGGGACCAGCTCTTTCAATCTCCTCATTCCCCACCTAATACCAACTCCTTCTGAGACATAAACCCTAAATCATTCCCCCTGCATGAAGTACCAGGATAGTGGTAAAATATACAGGCGCTACTCACTTGTAGTAGCTGGGGGATGCCTCCAGGCAAAATTCTAGATTGATGCTATTCTAAGCAAGCACTAAATATACTTTTAAGCACTATATGTACTAAGCATGGAATCTGGAAATAATTTAGCACTAAGTGTACTATGCACAGATTATATGAACAGGAGTTTTAAAAAAAGGTAGTAAGAATGATGTATTTTTACTTAAAAATTAAATTTATGCACAGAATGTCAAGTATATAAATTTATTGATCTGTCAAATATAACATACATAAAAATTGTCTCGACACATTTACATAAAAACCTTATAAAAAATGGACGTCCAATTTCTCTAAAAAATAGTCTCTGAATTATTGTTAAAAGTACTGGACAGCTTGTGTCTGCTATGGATGCTTTTGTTTCAACACTGTTATAAGTTCCCAAGGGTGTAATTCATTCAGTTGTGCTCGGCGGCACTTATTGGATATCACAAAGTTTTTGCATCAGGTGTGGCTTCTGCCGAGATGCCTCTTAGCCTTTGGCTTACCTTTGATATTCGACCGAGACAGTGGTTCTCTGTTGTGAGCTGGCTTCTTTGTGTGCGGTCTCTGTGGGCGTGGTTATCTTGTCACGCAATGCATTGGCTGTGATCTCCATTAGTAGTATTCTTCAGCCTACATTGGTAATCCTCTGTTGATGGTAATCCTCTGTTTGTTAGCAACGTCTCAGTATCAGATGTATGTGATACTGAGACGTTGCTAACAAACAGAGGATTACCATCAACAGAGACGTTGCTAACAAACAGAGGATTACCATCAACAGAGGATTACCATTAACATTAATACACTTGAAATAGAGGTATAAAAGATTCATCAACACAGTGCAGTACAATTGTACAACTGTGCAACTATACAAAGAAGATCACCTGCGTTTTTGTGAAAAGATTTGTTTGGAAGCAGAGGACTGCGTGGAAAAAAGACAGAAAATATCCATCAAAATTGTGGAAGCATAATTGCGCTGAAATAAGAGCGTAAAAGTTATTCAAACAGTCCTCTACCAGCAAAGGACACAAAGTGGCAATTACTGCTATATAGGAGATAACAAAAAAATTAAAGGACCCTAACCTACACTGAAATATAGCCAAGGAGCGCGGTTAAAATACTGCCACCACAAGCGGATAAAACACCGCAAAGAAAAATACAAACGGCAAGCATACAGAAATTAACCATAAGGATAAGCAAAAATACCAAAGTAGGCTGAAGAATACTACTAACGGAGATCACAGCCAACGCATCACGTGACGAGATAACCACGCCCACAGAGACCGCACACAAAGAAGCCAGCTCACAACAGAGAGCCGCTGTCTCGGTCGAATATCAAAGGTATGCCAAAGGCTAAGAGGCATCTCGGCAGAAGCCACACCTGATGCAAAAACTTTGTGATATCCAATACGTGCCGCCGAGCACAACTGAATGAATTACACCCTTGGGAACTTATAACAGTGTGGAAACAAAAGTATCCATAGCAGACACAAGCTGTCCAGTACTTTTAACAATAATTCAGAGACTATATATTTTTTTAGATATCCAAAAACTTTGTGATATACAATAAGTGCCGCTGAGCACAACTGAATGAATTACACCCTTGGGAACTTATAACAGTGTTGAAACAAAAGTATCCATAGCAGACACAAGCTGTCCAGTACTTTTAACAAAAATTCAGAGACTATTTTTTAGAGAAATTGGACGTCCATTTTTTATAAGGTTTTTATGTAAATGTGTCGACACAATTGTTATGTATGTTATATTTGACAGATCAATAAATTTATATACTTGACATTCTGTGCATAAATTTCATTTTTAAGTAAAAATACATCATTCTTACTACCTTTTTTTAAAACTCCTATTCATATAATCTGTGCATAGTACACTTAGTGCTAAATTATTTCCAGATTCCATGCTTAGTACATATAGTGCTTAAAAGTATATTTAGTGCTTGCTTAGAATAGCATTGATCTAGAATTTTGCCTGGAGGAATCCCCCAGCTACTACAAGTGAGTAGCGCCTGTATATTTTACCACTTTGCTGACACTTTTCCTCCTGTATTGGGATTATTTTAGAGGGAATTCCTTGTACATGGCAGAGGGGTGAGGACTCTAGCGCCAGTCTAATACCATATCCATAAAACATGAAGTACCAGGATGTCAGGAGGCCTATACAACCTGGCATAGTTGAACTCCTGACTCCGTTATCGCTGCCGCATTCCTTGCCCAGTAAATGTATGAATGACCCACTATCCAGCAGTGGAGTGGACCTGCTGGGAAACAAAAACTACACTCTCAGATTTGGCTTCGAATACCACCTGAAGCATCCCAATTTCCACCTCCCCACACGCTTCACCACATTCTCACCCATGCTCAATTCATACGCCTCCTTTGCTGCCCCAATTATAAAGAAATGGCAGCCAAATCCTTTTGGGTCCACACCCACTAACTCCAATATGCTCAACTCAAAACCGCCACAAACTGAAACTTTGATAACACACTGCCATTCTCATGCCTCAACAAGGGGCCCCCACCTTCCAGTCGACAGCTCAAATAGTCCCCCACTGCTTTAACTGGGCAACATTCACCCCCAATAGCGAACAATTTTATAAATCCTCCCTTTTCCTTCTTGGTCCGTCTTAGACTTTCTCGACCAAATCAACAACTCTGAATCACACACCACAACCTCGTTCACCCAAATACCAAACGAATCCCTTCTATTTATCCCAACTAACTCCAAGACTCTAAACGTCCTGACAAATGCCATAACAAAAGCGTCTCGAAACAGCAAGAACTCAAACTCTGAAGAACACACTCTAGGTAACACCCAAACTATTTTCTGCAATATGAAAAAAAAACTACGGACGCCTCTTGTCCGCTACATTCTGTCCCTACAGATCCCTTAACAGCCAATTTGATTAAAAAATATTTCATCAAATCACCCCACCCTAACAACTTAAACACAAAGGCTAACGCTGCCACTTGCTTCTTTACCATAGCTTCCTTCCATTCCTCAATTCAGTCAACCAGGCAAGACAGTCTCCTGCCCTTTTGACAACCCACCACTATAACTGGCCATTCTCTCAAACCATCTCAACCACACTTGTACATATGCCTTCCATGTATTGTGGGCTAAAGTTCCTCTGCCACAATTCCCTCGGGCACCTCACCCTTTCCGCCTCCACCTCCAGAGTCGCGTTCCGGAATCTCTCCCACTGTAAACATGAAAGAGAGTCAGCAATTATGTTCAGCTTCCCAGGCACATGCACAGCCCAAAAGAAAACATTTCCCCTCAAGCACTCCAACACAAATACCTGAAGGTGCCGGATCACAGGGACCGACTTCGCCGTCAGCTTGTTGATGGTAAAAACAACTCCTAAATTATCCAAAGGAAACATCACCTTCTGGTTCCCCAAAATCTCCTTCCAAACCATGACAGCCACCACCAATGAAAACAATTCCAGGAACAAAAAGTTCCTTGTCAAGCCCCCCTCTTTCCAACTTGTGGGCCAGGTATACGTGCAGCATTTTCCATTCAGATATACTCTGAACCCAAGGGCCCCAGAAGCATCTGTATACAGGTGCAGCTCATCATCCAACACTGCCACATCCTGCACAAATGACCATCCATTAAACTCTTCCAAAAATATCAACCACACCCTTACATCTCCTTTTAACTCCTTAGACAGATGGACACTGTGATACGGAGCTATCAGGCCCGCTGTTGCCAAAGAAAGCCACCTCCCAAAAAACCTCCCTACCGGGATCATCCTACAAGCGAAATTTAGCTTCCCAATGAGGGACAGCGATTCCCTCAACGTCACCTTCCCCTTACTCAGAACCCCCGCAATGACAAATCTCAAATCCTCCATCTTCTCCATCTGAAAATAACACTTCTAACTGAATTAGAATCCCCAAAAAACTCAGAGTGGTAACAGGACCCTCTGTCATCTCATCCACTATAGGAATCCCGAACTGCTCAGCAGTGTCTATGAATGTTCCCAACAGGAGTTCACAATCCCTCGAATCAGCCAACCCGACAAACAAAAAATCATCCAAGTAATGGACTACCGAATTCTGCTCTGCCCTTTCCTTCAGCACCCATTCCACAAGTGTGCTAAAATTCTCGAAGTACGCACACAAAATTGAACAGCCCATGGGTAGACATACATCCACAAAGAATTCCCCTTGAAAATAGCAACCCAACAAATAATGACAAACCGGGTGCACCGGGAAGAGCATAAAGGTAGCCTCCACATCTACCTTTGCCATTAACGCACCCCTACCCGCTCTTCTGACCACACTCACCTACTTGTCAAAAGACGCATAACACACCGCCATCAGGGTCAATCCCATCATTCACCGAAGTCCCTTTTGGATAAGAAAGATGATGAATCATCCTGATTTGACACTCTGACTTTTTTGGGACCACACCCAACGGGGAAACTTGTAAATTATGCAAAGGCGGGTCCTTAAAGGGGCCCGCCATTCTAGCCAATGCTACCTTCTTCTCCAATTTAGCTTTTATCACCTGTGGAAACTGCAATGCTGACCTCAAGTTACCCAAAATTCCCAAACCTCCATCTTCAGAAAAAGGAATTTGAAACCCCTAACTAAACCCTGAAAGCAACTGCATCTGCCACCTTCCCTCATTTCCTACCATACCGTTTTAGCCATGGCAACATCTCTTTTACCCTCACCCCTTACCCTTACCCTCTCATGTTTGTACTTGCAAGCAGACCCAAACCTGCATGTTCCCTCATTAAATTGGAAACACAAGCCCTTCCGAATTGCCACTGCCATTGATCCAACTCCCTATACCCCACTGCTTCCTGCCCCCAAACCCCGAAAGGACTGACCCCTTAAAGGAGTCATGAGTTCTAACAACACACCCATCCCACGATTGTCCCACCTCATTGGACAAACCGCCATCCTCTGGCAAAACTGCTCATCGTAACACCACCAGACTAAGCCCCCATATGTCCAATGAGCTCCTGAAATTTCATCAAAATAACAGAACATTGCTGAGCAATGTTCTGAGAATTTCTCTCCAATCACACTGGTCAATATACAAAAGGCCTTAGACCAGTTGGCAAATGTTTTTGGCAACTTTCTCCACCTCTTCTTTCTGTCTTCCTCCTCCTTCTTCCCCTGTTCCACTTTTGGATCCTCCTTAACCTCAACAAAATGATCTAATGGGAGCAAAGAGAATAATTCTACAAACTCCCTCTTCCATATCTTATCTTTTACCTCCTTGCTCAAATGAATCCCTAATAGACCCAATGAGCATAAGCATGGCCTCCTCAAGGCCTGATCCGCCACTTTCAACACCTCCCCAGACGCAGCCAGGGCTGCAGCCCCATTTGCTGCAGAGTTGGGGGCCACCCTCCCACTGCCCAATTTCGACACCTCAGCCCGCTCCACGCCAGCAGGGACCCATGCCCCTGCCGTTCCAGCATTCCTGCTCCTTGTCACTGCCCCTCCTTTCCCTTTCTCCTCCAACTGAGATACCAGCTCCTTCACTGCCCCTCCTTTCCCTTTCTCCTCCAACTGAGATACCAGCTTCTTCAATACTTTCAGCACCGACTCATGCACACCCCTCTCGCTCTCCATGTCACCCCCTTCCTTTCTAGTGGGCCCTGCTGTCTCACTTGCCAGTCTTCCATGTAGTTGAATCCTTGTCTGCTGTGCCAGAACTCCTGACTGTCTCTTACCTTCTGCCTTCCATGTCTCCACATGGTCCGTTCGCCTGCCTTCTCCTGCCAGTAGAATTAGATCTCTCTCTCCTTCTGTTTTCTGCCATTGCCTCAAGCCTGACCCATGTAGGCGACGTTTGCCCCTTCCTCTCTCTGTAGGGCCACTGAGGTGTCCAGGATCTATCCCTCCGCCGTTCATCCTGTCCACTGCTCCTGTCCTCGCTAACTCACCTATGAAAGGCAGGGGCCAATCTCTGGGAAGGGGGAGAAGCAGTAAACCTGTGGCCAACCCTTACCTCTCTACTCTTCCTAACCCTATCCCGCCCTGACCTACTCCCCCTATTCCCCACCTGTTCTCAATCTCTCCCATTATCCCCTGTCCCAGGCACCAGTGAACGTAGCAGCTGCATCAAGGTAGCCAGGTCTACTACCTGCGCCGACTGCTCCGGTGTTAGTGGCAGCTCTACTGTATTTTCGTTCCCTGTGAAGTCACTTAGGTTTCATCCCCTGCTGTACCTCAGGGATGCCGTCCAACTCCTCCCAATATGTGGGCGAATAATCAAATATATACATAATACCCCATGCCTGCTCATACCCACCTCTACTACTGATCTCCCCGCTATGCCTACAGGCGCATAACCCAGCCCTTGGGTCCCTAAACCAGGCCTCTGCTTACCCCCCTACCAGATGCTCTACCTCCCCTCCTCTCACTTCCTGCACCAATGCTTCCACTGCATTACCGATCCTGTCCTGCCTTTCAAACCCCTCATCCTTCTCCCCACTCCGCTCCATGCTTACTTCCTGTGTCACCAACACCTTGTCCCTCCACACACTCCTAATCCCATCAGACCTCACACCGTTGCCTACCCTCATCCCTTGTCCCCTTGACCGCTGCCTATCACTCCCCTCCTGCCTTCCATGCCCCTCATCTGTCATTATCACACCCCTACCATGGACCATCCCTCCCCCTTCATCTCCACTGCCCTGTCTCTCTCACCACCAAATGCGCTACCTGCCAGCTCAGCCTCCTGCACTCCACTCCGCTCAGCCTCCTGTTCTCCACTCCTCCATGAGGCCTCCAGATCCCTGCCACTCCTCTCCTGCGCTGTCTCATTGATGACATCACCGCTCCCGGCCAGACGTTTTCTTTAGTGCCCTCTGCTGGACTTCGCCTCCACCGCAGGAGAAACTGCTAGGCTGCCAGCCCTCCTTTTTCTCCCGCTCAGGCTCCTCATGTTCGTAGCCACTGGGTCCTTCTCCTGCCGGCTCCTGGACCGTATCTTGCTCCTGATTGTGGGGCTAAGCTGCTCCGGTGGCTGTGATCTATGCAAGGCCTACTGTGCAACTTCTCATGCTCCAGCCACCACTTCTCCAGCACTGCTGCCTCCTTCATCCCCTTCAACCAGTCTCCGCTGAATCTAGGTAAGACCCCTTCTCTTCTCTAGGCCCCTAACCTGCTCCAACAACTCACTAATGTTATCCTTCTAATTGAGCTTCTTCCCGCTTAAACTAAAATGCCTAACAGCTTCCACTGACCACCCTTCTTATACTCTCCTCCTTAACACCTCCTTTTAACTACTAGCTTCCTAAAAACCCTTTTCTCCGTGGCCTACAGTGTGGTCACTAACTCCTCCTGTCAATGCTTTCCTTCTGGGGTTCGATGTATGGTCTTGAATCTGGATATTTCCTCTAAAAGGAAATGTTGTTTAATTTAGTATTTGGCTCTCCATAAATATTTGATACCTTTGGGTCCCTGAATGCTACTCCAACAAAACAGCTCTCTGTTAACACCCAAGGGGCGAATATCCCTTTAGCAGACAAAGAGATCCTCATTTCACAGAATACCTTGTTCAGATTCCTTTTACCCTACATATGGTATACATAGATTCAACAGTAGAAAATAAGAAGTGGGGTTCAGTAACATTAAAGTCCACACTTCTTATATTCACAAAGTGTCCCACTCTAACACTCTCTCCCCAATAATTCAAGATAGTACTCCAGGGTACCTTGCTTACCGAACTCCAGGCATCTTTGTATCCTGTTTAACTGTAGTGAATGCTGCAGTGTAGAGGTGCTCTGTATCTCAATGGTATTTGATCCACGATCAGCTTACCCTGCTCTCACTGATGTCAGCATCTCAGCTTCTCTGATTTTCTTGGTGCGTCATTCACAAGTGCCGCGGGTGACGTCAGCGTTGGGGGAGGGTTTAAGCAGAATCACCAGGTGGTTCAGCGGTGCTCTGCCGTAAGGAATGGGATCAACAGTTTATCATATCATACTTTGAAATGAGTCCGCTTGGCACTCCGGTATCTAGCTTAAGCATCCAGTAAATTTCCCTCTTGGCTAGAAGCTGATCTAAATTACCACCTTTCTTGGGCAGCAATACTTTCTCTATGGCATACCATCTGAAAGTGTTTATGTTACCATTATGATTTCTCGAAAAATGTTGAACCAGTGGTGTGGATGCTTTGCCCACATTGATAGTAGACAAGTGCTATCTTATTCTGGATCTCATGTCTCTAGACGTGAGACCCATGTACTGTAATTTACACAGAGTGCAAGTAATCAGATAGGTTACATAGCTTGTGGTACACTTGAGGTATGACTGTATGTCAAAGCTTTTGCCATTGGCAGATAAAACTAAATTGTTAGTGATATGTACATATTCAAAAGGCTTACATAGATTCAAGACATAGGTGTCATGTTGATCATCCAACTTATATATCCAAATACTGGACATACATTTTGTGTAAAAAGTGACCACATATTGCTGTTGTGAAACAATTATTTTATTAAGATTGCTTTTGGTCTCATTTAATATGTGTGACATATGTTTACTCTTCAAAGGGATACTATAACAAAATATTTCTGTCATCCATATAAAAGACCAGCATTTTTTTTGTTTGCGCGTAACAGAAATATTGCACGTATTATGAGTTAAAAGTAAACGAGTTTGCTTAAGGGCAATCAAATTTTACATGCATTGGATTAGTGTAACTTAAGAGCTCTGGTTAATTGTTACAAGAGAAAAAAGTTGCACAAAACACATAAAAAAAATGCATTAAAAAGTTATAAGGACTCAAAGATATTAGGTCTCAGGTGTTGGAAAAAAAAGGCCTGCAAAGGGTCTTAACATAGAGATACATACATACACATGCCTAAATAAAAAGTATGTATATGTATGTATATATGTATATGTGTATGTGTATATATATATATATATATATATATATATATATATATATATATATATATATATATATATATATATATATATGTTTGTGTGTGTACATATGTATGTATGTATTTACATGTGTAGATATGTATTTACAGAAATATATACACATTTAAAAACACATAAATAACAATGTATACATATATAGGGGGTAGTTATCAAGCCGTCTACTTTTCTAGCTTCGCCGGCCCAATACGTCCGCCTAAGCTCGCCTACCTTCGCCGCCGCGGACCTTGAATACGTTCGCCTAAGTTATCAAATAAAGCTGTCAAAAAGCCGCGGGGCGATGAGCAGCGGACTGTGACAGTTATCACTCATCCGATCTCGCTGCCCTTCGGCTTTTTCCCAGCTTTATTGCTAGCCTGTCACTAAGCACTCACACTAAACTACACTGTTCTACCCCCTATACCGGCGCCCCCGGAGGCCCCCGCAACTAAATAAAGTTACTAACCCCTAAACTGCCGCTCCTAGACCCTGCCGCAAGTCTTATAAATGTATTAACCCCTAAACCGCCGCTCCTAGACCCTGCCGCAAGTCTTATAAATGTATTAACCCCTAAACCGCCGCTCCTAGACCCCGCCGCAAGTCTTATAAATGTATTAACCCCTAAACCGCCGCTCCCGGACACCGCTGCCACCTACATTATACCTAGTAACCCCTATCCTGCCCCCCCTATACCGTCGCCCTCTATTATAAAATTATTAACCCCTATCCTGCTGATCCCGCACCTCTCCGCAACTAAATAAATAGTTTAACCCCTAAACCGCCGCTCCATGAACCCGCCGCAACCTATAATAAATTTATTAACCCCTATCCTGCCCCCCACTACGCCGCCGCCACTGTAATAAAATGATTAACCCCTAAACCTAAGTCTAACCCTAACCATAACGCCCCCCTAACTTAAATATTAATTAAATACATCTAAATAAATTAACTCTTATTAACTAAATGAATCCTATTTAAAACTAAATACTTACTTATAAAATAAACCCTAATATAGCTACAATATAAATAAGAATTATATTCTAGCTATCTTAGGATTTATATTTATTTTACAGGTACCTTTCAATTTATTTTAACCATGTACAATAACTATTAAATAGTTATTAACTATTTAATAGCTTACCTAGCTAAAATAAACTGAAATTAACCTGTAAAATAAAAACTAACCTAAGTTACAATTACACCTAACACTACACTATACTTTAATAAATTATTCCTATTTAAAACTAAATACTTACCTGTAAAATAAACCCTAAGATAGCTACAATATAAATAATAATTATATTCTAGCTATCTTAGGATTTATATTTATTTTACAGGTAACTTTGTATTTATTTTAGCTAGTTAGAATAGTTATTAAATAGTTATTAACTATTTAATAACTACCTAGCTAAAAGAAATACAAAATTACCTGTAAAATAAATCCTAACCTAAGTTACAATTAAACCTAATACTACACTATCATTAAATTAACTAAATAAACTACCTACAAATAACTACAATGAAATACAATTACATAAACTAACTAAAGTACAAAAAATAAAAAAAGCTAAGTTACAAAAAATAAAAAATTAAGTTACAAACATGTTAAAAATATTACAACAATTTTAAGCTACTTACACCTAATCTAAGCCCCCTAATAAAATAACAAAGCCCCCCAAAATAAAAAAAATCCCTACCCTATTCTAAATTACATAAATTTCAAAGCTCTTTTACCTTACCAGCCCTTAAAAGGGCCATTTGTGGGGGCATGCCCCAAAAAGTTCAGCTCTTTTGCCTGTAAAAGAAAAATACAACCCCCCCCCAACATTAAAACCCACCACCCACATACCCCTAATCTAACCCAAACCCCCCTTACAAAAACCTAACACTAATCCCCTGAAGATCATCCTACCTTGAGTCGTCTTCACTCAGCCGAGCCACCGATGGAACTGAAGAGGACATCCGGAGCGGAAGAAGTTAATACTCCAAGCGTCACTGAAGAAATCTTCCATCCGATGAAGTCATCATCCAGGCGGCGCTGAAGAAGTCTTCGATCCGGCCGATGTCATCTTCAAAGAGGCGCTGAAGAGGTCTTCTATCCGGGCGAAGTCATCTTCCAAGCCGGGTCTTGAATCTTCCTTCCGCCGACGCGGAACCACCTTCTTCACCGACGGACTACGACGAATGACGGCTCCTTTAAGGGACGTCATCCAAGATGGCGTCCCCTCAATTCCGATTGGCTGATAGGATTCTATCAGCCAATCGGAATTAAGGTAGGAAAATCTGATTGGCTGATGGAATCAGCCAATCAGATTCAAGTTCAATCCGATTGGCTGATCCAATCAGCCAATCAGATTGAGCTCGCATTCTATTGGCTGATCGGAACAGCCAATAGAATGCGAGCTCAATCTGATTGGCTGATTCCATCAGCCAATCAGATTTTTCCTACCTTAATTCCGATTGGCTGATAGAATCCTATCAGCCAATCGGAATTGAGGGGACGCCATCTTGGATGACGTCCCTTAAAGGAGCCGTCATTCGTCGTAGTCCGTCGGTGAAGAAGGTGGTTCCGCGTCGGCGGAAGGAAGATTCAAGACCCGGCTTGGAAGATGACTTCGCCCGGATAGAAGACCTCTTCAGCGCCTCTTTGAAGATGACATCGGCCGGATCGAAGACTTCTTCAGCGCCGCCTGGATGATGACTTCATCGGATGGAAGATTTCTTCAGCGCCGCTTGGAGGATTAACTTCTTCCGCTCCGGATGTCCTCTTCAGTTCCATCGGTGGCTCGGCTGAGTGAAGACGACTCAAGGTAGGATGATCTTCAGGGGATTAGTGTTAGGTTTTTGTAAGGGGGGTTTGGGTTAGATTAGGGGTATGTGGGTGGTGGGTTTTAATGTTGGGGGGGGGTTGTATTTTTCTTTTACAGGCAAAAGAGCTGAACTTTTTGGGGCATGCCCCCACAAATGGCCCTTTTAAGGGCTGGTAAGGTAAAAGAGCTTTGAAATTTATGTAATTTAGAATAGGGTAGGGATTTTTTTTATTTTGGGGGGCTTTGTTATTTTATTAGGGGGCTTAGATTAGGTGTAAGTAGCTTAAAATTGTTGTAATATTTTTAACATGTTTGTAACTTAATTTTTTATTTTTTGTAACTTAGCTTTTTTATTTTTTGTACTTTAGTTAGTTTATGTAATTGTATTTCATTGTAGTTATTTGTAGGTAGTTTATTTAATTAATTTAATGATAGTGTAGTATTAGGTTTAATTGTAACTTAAGTTAGGATTTATTTTACAGGTAATTTTGTATTTCTTTTAGCTAGGTAGTTATTAAATAGTTAATAACTATTTAATAACTATTCTAACTAGCTAAAATAAATACAAAGTTACCTGTAAACTAAATATAAATCCTAAGATAGCTATAATATAAGTATTAATTACATTGTAGCTATCTTAGGGTTTATTTTACAGGTAAGTATTTATTTTTAAATAGGAATAATTTATTAAAGTATAGTGTAGTGTTAGGTGTAATTGTAACTTAGGTTAGGATTTATTTCACAGGTACATTTCTCTTTATTTTAGCTAGGTAAGCTATTAAATAGTTAATAACTATTTAATAGCTATTGTACATGGTTAAAATAAATTGAAAGGTACCTGTAAAATAAAAATAAATCCTAAGATAGCTAGAATATAATTATTATTTATATTGTAGCTATATTAGGGTTTATTTTAAAGGTAAGTATTTAGTTTTAAATAGGATTCATTTAGTTAATAAGAGTTAATTTATTTAGATGTATTTAATTAATATTTAAGTTAGGGGGCGTTAGGGTTAGGGTTAGACTTAGGTTTAGGGGTTAATAATTTTATTACAGTGGCGGCGGCGTAGTGGGGGGCAGGATAGGGGTTAATAAATTTATTATAGGTGGCGACGGTGTAGGGGGGGCAGATTAGGGGTTAATACATTTAACATAGGTTGCGGCGGGTTCAGGGAGCGGCGGTTTAGGGGTTAATACATTTATTATAGTTGCGGTGGGCTCCGGGAGCGGCGGTTTAGGGGGTAATAACTTTATTTAGTTGCGGCGGTGTAGGGGGGGCAGATTAGTGTTGTTTAGACTCGGGGTACATGTTAGGGTGTTAGGTGTAGACAGCTCCCATAGAAATCAATGGGATGTCTGTCAGCAGCGAACTTGTACTTTCGCTATGGTCAGACTCCCATTGATTCCTATGGGATCCGCCGCCTCCAGGGGTGGCGGATTGAAAACCAGGTACGCTGGGCCGTAAAAGTGCCGAGCGTACCTGCTAGTTTTTTGATAGCTAGCAAAAGTAGTGAGAATGTGCCGCACTTGTGTGCGGAACATCTGGAGTGACGTAAGAATCGATCTGTGTCGGACTGAGTCCGGCGGATCGAAGCTTACGTCACAAAATTCGACTTTTGCCGGTCTCGAGCCTTTGATAACTAAGGCGAATCAGCCTCGCCACAAATACGCTGCGGAATTCCAGCGTATTTGAGGTTGACGGCTTGATAACTACCCCCCATAGACATATGTATAAGTGCATTGAAGCCCTTTGCAGTCAAGTAGCTGAAAACATGAAAAAGCATATTTATGCAATATTCAGTAGTTTTTATCTGTGTATGTGCGGTAAATATTTCACATCAAAATGTTCTTCACATAGGGGGACATGTATTACGTTTTTTAAATAGATAGAACATAATTTATGCTTACCGGATAAATGTATTTATTTCATGGTGGTGAGAGTCCACAATCCATTACTCCTCTGTATCACTCTTATCTACCACTAGGAGGAGGCAATGATTCCCAAAACCCAAGAGCCCTATAAAACCCCTCCCACCTCACAGGTTCGTTCTGGTTAGCGCGTGGGTAGGGTGCTAGGTTTTTTCTACTTTTTTTTCTCCATTCAATTCTATGGGGTAATACGTCATTGTGCGCACAATATTCTATTTGCGCTAGAAGTAAGATGTTTGCGCTCATCAGGTTAGTGCGAGCACAATAACTTTTTACTTTTATCTCCTAATACGAGCACATGTCTGTGTTAAAGATCTTTGCAGCCTTTTTTTTTAACACCTGAGACCTCATATCTTTGTTCCCTTATAAATTTTTAATGCAGTTTTTTAAAATTATTTTTATTACAGTTTTATTTTGAGTGAAACTGTACTTTTAAATGTGTTTTTGATGCATTTTGTGCAACTCTTTAGTCGAGCTTAACAGTTAACCAGAGCTCTGAAGTCACGCTAACCAGAGCTCTGAAGTCACGCTAACCAGAGCTCTGAAGTCACGCTAACCAGAGCTCTGAAGTCACGCTAACCAGAGCTCTGAAGTCACCCTAACCAGAGCTCTGAAGTCACGCTAACCAGAGCTCTGAAGTCATGCTAACCAGAGCTCTGAAGTCACGCTAACCAGAGCTCTGAAGTCATGCTAACCAGAGCTCTGAAGTCACCCTAACCAGAGCTCTGAAGTCACGCTAATCAGAGCTCTGAAGTCATGCTAACCAGAGCTCTGAAGTCACCCTAACCAGAGCTCTGGAGTCAAGCTAACCAGAGCTCTGAAGTCACGCTAACCAGAGCTCTGAAGTCACGCTAACCAGAGCTCTGAAGTCACCCTAACCAGAGCTCTGAAGTCACGCTAACCAGAGCTCTGAAGTCACGCTAACCAGAGCTCTGAAGTCACGCTAACCAGAGCTCTGAAGTCACCCTAACCAGAGCTCTGAAGTCACGCTAACCAGAGCTCTGAAGTCATGCTAACCAGAGCTCTGAAGTCACCCTAACCAGAGCTCTGAAGTCACGCTAACCAGAGCTCTGAAGTCATGCTAACCAGAGCTCTGAAGTCACCCTAACCAGAGCTCTGAAGTCACGCTAATCAGAGCTCTGAAGTCATGCTAACCAGAGCTCTGAAGTCACCCTAACCAGAGCTCTGGAGTCAAGCTAACCAGAGCTCTGAAGTCACGCTAACCAGAGCTCTGAAGTCACGCTAACCAGAGCTCTGAAGTCACCCTAACCAGAGCTCTGAAGTCACGCTAACCAGAGCTCTGAAGTCACCCTAACCAGAGCTCTGAAGTCACGCTAACCAGAGCGTGATTACTTTCAAAACATAAAAGAAGAGAAAGGGCGCCTCCTAGTGTAGCCAATATATGATATGCTAATTCTCATAGATAAGAATTATACTCACAATTTGTGAAGGCAAAGATAATGCCTAGATAAATTGTCTGGGAACTCTGCAGTGTCCAAGTTGACTGTGCACCAATACAAGGGCAGCTCCTCCTGGAAAATATGATTTTCTGCAGTCTGAAAGTGGAAAAAATAAAGAGGGCGACTCCTAGTGCAGATGAGTAAGTAAAATTGAACCCACTTGCGGGGGCGTGTCTTGACTGCGGCCATGATCAGCAGCAACTTTGTGCAGCTCTTCAAATGAATCTACCAAAATATTGCTTATCTCCTTTTAAACTTGTTATCCAACCCTGTAATTTAATAATATAACATAGGAGAAGACACAGAGCTGAATATTGCTTTTATATTTACGATCTTATCTACTAGATTCACACTGCTTGGAGTTGAACTATAGGCCGCGGCACCATCACATTCATACATCTCCCCCTTCGGATCATCATACTATCCGAGTAAAGCAGTATTCACCTGCTACACTGCCACAAACAAGAATATCTCACAACGCTATCAATATGGAGGACTTTAATATCATATTAAGAGCGAAACTGGAGGCCTTAGGGAAGCTAGTGGATTCTAGATTTACAGATCTCTGTGACATATGCAGGGAAGCTGTAAGCCCGCGAAACACACTATCGGAAGCATCTAGAAGTACTGAAGAGGTTGCAGGCATAGTATGGACTTGGCAATGTGAGGACCTGGGACCGGACCTGACTTGGTGTGCTATGCTGAGCGGTTCTGGCCGGGAGGTCAGACGCGGTAGGCACCAGGGCACGGAGCAGCCTAAACAGACTTAACATATGGCAAATGACATAAAGCATACACCATTACCCTCAGATCTGCTGAAGTGGGATGCGGCCGATCCCCTAGGTGGTGATGAGGGCTCTGTATTAATTCAGGCAGCAAGAGTGTCGGGTCTAAAAAAGCACTTACCCTCACCTAGAACCTCAGCTTACGATATGCCACAGAGCAGCCGCAATGGGGAGTTACCCATAAGAGAGAGACTTCTGACCAGGCCTGTCATCTTGCCGGGTGCACCGCTTGAGTTTGCCGGCAGTGTTCTTGGAGCTGCATTGTACATGGAGCACTTGGCCCCTTATTATCCTGGAAGAGGCTTCGGATACCACTTACTACATAACATGGTCAAGTATTATGGAGTTGAAAGTTGTAAGATCAGGCTTGGGATCGGATAGTGTGATTCACCCTGCTAGGCAGGGGTGAGTTGGTGTCATCTGGGACCGCATAGACTGCCTTTACAAATGCCTGCCTTGAAGATATCATTAGGACATATAACTCTGAGGGGATCACCAGCTGGTGGCCTGAATACCAGCCATAGTGACTATGTAGTAGCCGCTGTTGTACTTAATTAGTCTTTAAATATTGCTCACTGTTTGTTTTTTATACTAATATAACATAAGGCTGTATACTGAAGCTATGTTACTACCCTTCCTGATTAACCTATACAGCATACTCTTGCTGATAGTACAATGATTTCACTAGTTCCTAGCCCTGAGCAGATCTACTGTAGATAGCAGGAATACTATATTAGTAATACATAGGTCTAATTCTACATCACATGCTTTTATGTTGTATGGCTCCCTATTGTATTTATCTCTATGCAATTCAAAAGAGTGCTTATATGGAATATATATAGCTAAAGGGGTATAACTAGCCAGACACAGTGTTAGTGTCAATCAGATTAGAAAAAGATGTAGGGATATTGTCACATCTTATATAATAATATTCCAGGTCTGCCTTCTATATACTACATACTGGATGTGGGGTACCTAAAATGATTTTGTATATATATATAACAGTTCTCTAATGCACTCCCATGGGGAGACGTTCCACAAATAGTCAGTGTTAACATGGTGCAAGTAATGCGTGACACTAGATATGAGGCTAGGATAGGCATTAATGTGACAAGCAGATCTTACCTAGTATGAGGAAGGGGTATTATTATTGATCATTGGGATCACAGAGACAGACTGCAGTTACTAGTCTCTAGTGATTGATAATAGACTGGTTCCCACTCTGAATAATATACTACCACAGGGTTGCTAGTCCTACTTACTTCTACTCACCTCAGTCGGAACTGGCCTGCTCCCAGTTATTTCTGTACCAAGTATCAGGTATGGCCCTTATACAGTTTCCAAATATTAGGTTACCACTTAGGCATACAGAACCTGAGTAAAAATCCCAACGCCATTTGTGTATTGTGGTAGTTCCTCCTCACATATATATGAAAAGAAATGAGTTAGAGTATTTTTTATGTGCATGTGGCATCATTAGTTCATCTTAATAATTATACCAACATTGTTTAGGTCCAAGAGAGACCATGTATGACAGTAGAGACCCTCCCCAGTTTAAGGTGAAATGAGTTAGAGTATTTTTTATGTGCATGTGGAACCATTAGTTCATCTTAATAATTGTACAAACATTGTGTGGGTCCAAGAGAGACCATGTATGTCAGTAGAGACCCTCCCCAGTTTAAGGTTTTATTAACAAGGTACAAAAGTGACCTGGTTTAGGTTGGGAGGTGTTATATTATATTATATTGAATTATAGCCTTCTTTTTGTTTTAAAAAATTTACCTCTCCTTCCATATCATATAGTATCATGCTAAATATTTTATTTGCAAATATCACTCTAGGGGACAGCTTAATTAATTAAAGAGGTATCACTGTCATCTCAAAATGTAAAAGAAAATCTAAGGTATCATAAAAATAGTCGGAATAGAGAATATGTAAGACATGATTTACGAGGGGGTCATTATATTATTTTGTATCTCCTTTTTTCCCTCTCTACTGTATAGACAGGTTATGTTACTGCACTGATTTATGCGATGTTATGTTTTACATTATGTATAGCCAAATACCTTAATAAAAAAACTTTGATTTAAAAAAAAAAATTGAACCCACTTGCTGTTCCCAACAGATGGATACTCACAGAGTGTAAAGCACACTATAGTGCAATTGAAGCATGCTGAGTATCTTGTAGTGGCCCAGCGCCCATTAGAACCAAGGTTGTTTTCAGCTACAAATTCTTTTGGCAATAAATGATGGAAAGGAGACTCCAGTATATCAAATTACTTTATAATCAAAGTATTAGAAACAATTTACAGATAATATAAATAAAATTGTATCAGTATAACACGCTACGCGTTTCTCATCGCTAACCACGCTGTTTCCTCAGGCAGGTAATTAATTACTGATTACTTTCAAGCAATCGCAAATACTTTCAACTTGTAATACATGCTCTACTTCCGAGGCGTACAAACAGCCGCAATAAACACCTTATCGCTCGTGTGCAACAGTTAGTGTGCCACTCATTCAAGAGACTTCGCCCTTTTACTAATGTATGAAAAATCTATATAGCTTTCTAGATTTAATATATTGTTTTATAAAAAGGTCTATATACTGTAACTATTTTAACAAAACAATGTTTTGATAAATATAAACTTTATGAGAACATTTCTTTCTGACAAAACTCAGAATAAAATGTGTGGGTGTAAACAAAATCACATTGCAATTCAGAGCAGTTCAATATGTTCCTAAAGGTGTTCTGATTAACAGCTACAGTACAATAAGTGACCTTTTCTACATAAGTGAAAAAAAAGTATATTGTTTTGAATCGATGAGTCACCATTATCAGCACTGGGTTAGTTATTGCCGAACCATTGCTTGTAAGGAATACATTTTTCTTATACATGAATAACCTGGGAACTCTTAAACTAAACCTGCAGAAAACCGAGCAATTTTAGACTATTAATAAATTGTAGGCATGAATTAATGTATTTCTAAGAAAGAAGTAGGGGTTTTATATGGCCCTTTTCCTCTGTGGAATTTTGTGGTGCTATACAAATATCTCATCATAACGCCACAGTCATATCTAAATATCATTTCCATTAAATAAGAAATGTATAATTTATCTGACTATAAGTCAGACTCCAAAATATCCCCAGTGTTTACTTATTTAATTTCTTAAAAATGAATGATATCAAAATCATCTGTAACATGCATAGAAATGAAAAAGTATAAAAATGTGTTCAAGAGAGGAGCACAAAGTTTTTAACGAAAGCAACTACGATCGTTATCTTGCAAAACACATTATCCTAAGAGGCCTAAGAGTCAGATTATTCCCCTCCTTCTCCTTTCATATAGAAAGTTACAGAGGCAGATGGGAACAAGCATTAATATTATGCTCTGAGGTCTTAGTAGCTATTCTTACTGACTATGACTGACTACTGAGATTATAGAAAAATTGAGCAAAAACATATCTGACCTAAATATGAAATTACACAAATGTGAATCACTAGGGAACTTTAAGACAGCCTACAAAAACTTGACAGCAGAACTAGACACCAAGGAAAAAGAAATAATACAGACAAAATGTGATAAACTAAGTAGGGACATTAAAGATTTTGAAAAAGGCTGTGTCTTTTCATGGGATGAAATGAACCCAAGACATAGAAGGAACTATCTACCTGCCAACAAAAATAAAGATGAAATAGCATCTTCAGAATGTGAATCCTCAGCAGCAGAGGACACAGATTAAACACTAGCCAACAGAACTTTATTGGTACAGAATGCTAGTGATAGACAGGCTATATTGTCAAAAAACGAGGAAGTCAAAAAATCAAAAGCAAACGAAAAAAAAAATGAAAAAGAAGGGGTGGGCAACCAAGACAGAAATGTCAGAAACAGGACCAGATGGGGTTACAAAAACAATGGGGGGACCAGGGAGGATTGGGGGAGAAGACCACGCTGGTAGAACCAGGAAATCTCCAAATTATCAATCTCTCCGATAAAACCCTTACCCCCCACCACATAAGTGTCCTAAACAGAGGGCTATCCTTTTCCCCTACACAGAATCTCAACCATTGTGAGACTATCAAAGATATACACCTGTTTATCAGGAATATAGCTTTAAGGAAACTTTATACAAGACATGACGACAGCAATTTTGACGATATAGCACTATCAAATCTATATAGTATTTCTCCTAGAACACAATAATGAAGAATCTATCACCAATTTGGACTGGCTATCCAAAATTAGAACCAAATCAACCTTTATGCCCCAGGTGACACAATTTTCACAAATTGACACAAATTTAAAAATGGTCACTAGAGACATTCTTAAACTGGAAACAAAAACAAAAACATTTTCAAATTTAAACAAACAAGAACAACTAGCATTAAAGGACATACAAACATGGTCAGACATTATTGTGAAGCCATCTGACAAAGGTGGAAGCATTGTTCTTTGGCCAAGAGACATGTACATAATTGAAGCCCTAAAACAACTAGGAGAAAAAAGATGCTATAAGCCTCTTTTTGGAGATCCAACTTTGGACTACTTGTCCACATATAAGAATATCATTGAAACTGCTATGAAAGATAACATTATCAACAACAAAGAGCTCAAATATTTGACTGTTGAGAAACCAAAAACAGCCACACTATACCTTCTACCTAAAATCCATAAAAACTGTTTGACACTGCCAGGGAAACCTATTGTCTTGGGCATTGGAAGTCTATGTGAACAAGCTTCCAGGTATATAGACTTTAGATTAAGGGATATTGTGTTGTCATTTACCTCCTATGTCAGAGACACAATGGGTGTACTACGTAAAATTGAAGGTATATTTTTAGATGAAAACACTTTACTTGTAACATGTGATGTAGAATAACTGTACACCTCAATAGACCATGCAGCAGATTATTTTCTTAAAATTGAAGCATGTAATTGTACAGAGAAAAATCAGTTCATAATACAGTTACTTAAGTTCGTCCTCAGCCATAACTATTTCGTATTCAACAACAGATTTTATCTCCAAACCAGAGGCACCGTCATGGGGACAGCATGCGCCCCAACATACGCAAATTTGTATCTTGGGTGGTGGGAACGGGAAACCGCTTTTGGAGAAAATATGGCAAAGTATGCAGAGAACATCATATTATGGCTGAGGTACATTGATTATGTCCTCATTTTATGGAAGGGTGACCTGAATACATTTCAAACGTTCATAAAAGAACTAAACTCCAATGATCTGAATCTCAAATTAACGTAGAAAATCAATTATGACAAAGTAACCTTTTTGGACTTAAAGATAACCAGGGACATGTTTGGTAAAATAGAAACTAGCCTCAACAGAACAGAAACATCTACTAATTCCATCTTACAGTTTGAAAGCGCACATCATGAGCCAACAAAAAGGGTGATCCCTTTTGGGGAATTTTTATGCCTACGACGCAACTGTTCAGAATTGGGTAACTTCAAGAGACAGGCAAAAGACCTGAAAATAAGACTAAAAGAAAGAGGTTATCCCAATTCAATACTCAAGAAAGCTTATCATAGATCACTTCATCTGGTAAGATCAGATCTTCTGGTACCAAAAAGAAAAAAGAAAAAAGATAACAAAATAAGAGTTATCGGCACTTACAATGAATCTCATAAGGAAATCACTGACATTTTTAATATAAACATTCACATACTACATACTGATGATGACCTAGCCAAACAAATGGGCCAAAGAGTCTCAGTCACATGGAGAAGAGCACCCACAATAAGGGATAAAATTATGAGAAGTAATTTCATCAAACATGGAAATAGAAGGAAAGACAACCTAAAAGGCACCTATCCATATGGGACCTGCTAATTTTGTACAGACATCTGCATAGTAGAATAAATAGAAGTGTTCCCTAAAGGAATCAGATATATAAACAATTTCTACAACTGTCATACCAAGAACATAATTTATTGTATCAAATGCGGCTGTGGGATGAGGTATGTTGGGATGTCCATCAGAGAGCTCAGAACCAGATAAGGTGAGCATCTCGGTAACATCCGGACCGCTAAAAGTGACCTGGACATGGAAAATAAAATCACAATGGTAGCCAAACATTTTCTTAAAAAGCATGGAGGAAAAGCAGACTTGAAATGCTGGATTTTACAAAAGGTAAAACCAGGCATAAGAGGAGGAAATATAGAGACTATGCTCCTCAGGGAAGATACAAAATGGATTTTCTGGTTACAGACCATGGCTCCAAAAGGTCTGAATGAGCAACTCAGTTTTGGTTCATTCCTATAGAAGGATACCAACAAACTGGAGATCCAGCCAAATAATAACACTTTTAGAGTATCAAACATCTCTCATAAAGATCACATAAATATATAAACTAGATAATCCTGCTGCCTCAATAAGCAGCGTATAAGTATAGTACTGATATGATAATGATATTTTGTAGATACATGAAATAAACTATGCCTAAAAAATATCAGAGATTATGATTGTAAGAAGAATGGATAAATCCTTGTTTATGGCACTTTTTTAGTAGCACTGTCTCTTTCCCCTCTGTCCAAACATACATATTTTTGCTTAATGTTTTTTCTCTCAATGAATAATACGCAATGCGCTACTGCGCTTCCCTTTTGTGCTTCTCTCCTTCTGACCTAATTGTATTTAACAATATTGGAATAGAGACACCTTCTATAAACTTATATAGTACATTCACTAATCTGGAATGTAATATATATATATTTATATATATATATATATATATACGTATGTCTCTTTGGTATAATTCTACATTCTATTATGATACAAACGATCGCACTATATCCTCTATATAATGAGGCATTATTAATGGTGTTAATATATATAGGGTTGTCCGTTGTATACAAACACGATTTGATAATGTGCTACAATTAATAATGATAAGTCTCAATCATTCCATGTTTGATTATCCTCTGTCAGACGGAATGTAGTGATGTCGTGAACCTAAAAATTTGGGTTCGCAAACGGCGAACGCGAACTTCCACAAAAGTTTGCGAACCAGCGAACCAGGCAAACCGCCATTTACTTCAATGGGCAGGCGGATTTTAAAACCCACAGGGACTCTTTCTGGCCACAATAGTGATGGAAAAGTTGTTTCAAGGGGACTAACACCTAGACTGTGGCGTGCTGGAGGGGGATCCATGGCAAAACACCCATGGAAAATTACATAGTTGATGAAAAGTCTGGTTTAATCCATAAAGGGCATAAATCCCCTAACATTCCTAAATTGTTTGGAATAACGTGCTTTAAAACATCAGGTATGATGTTGTATCGATCAGGTAGTGTAAGGGTTACGCCCGCTTCACAGTGACAGGCCAAACTCCTGCAGCGGGTACAACATCATCATCATCACACCGTTCGTCCATGTGTGTAATGCTGCATGACTGAGACATATCCATGTTATCTACATCCTCTGGCAATAACGGTTGCGCATCACTCATTTCTTCCAACTGATGTGTAAATAACTCCTCCGACAGATCAAGTGAAGCGGCTGTGGTGCTAGTGTTGGTGGTGGTGGCAGTCAGGCGAGTGGTAACTTGAGAGGTGCCCGAAGCTAAGCTGGAGTAGGATGGTGCGTCAAGTTTCCGAGCAGAAGCTGTAGAAGATTGGGTGTCCTGTGTTAGCCAGTCAACTATGTCCTCAGAACTTTTCGAGTTCAGGGTACGTGGCCTCTGAACACTGGGCATTATTCTAGGGCCAAAGGGAATCACAGCACCACAAACACGATGGCCACTGCGGGGTGGCCTGCCTCTGCCTGTCATTTTTTTTTCGATTAGTGGTACTATGCGTACAAGCTTCTGTGACAACAGATATGAGTGGCACTGTGCACTGGCAGAAGTTAGCAGAGTAGACGCTGTAGGCCTGACACACACACTTGCAGACAACTAACTGCTATTCAATTTATTACAGTCAAAATTGTATTTTTTTTTTTTTAATGTACACTACTGTTACACCACATATGAGTTGCACTGGTGTGACACTGTGCCCTGGCAGGCCCTGAAAAATCTGTTACACATCTACAACCACCAAAAAACAACCATGCTAAATAGTTTCTAAATTTTGTCCTGAGTTTAGAAATACCCAATGTTAACATGTTCTTTGCTTTTTTTGCAAGTTATAGGGAAATAAATACAAGTAGCACTTTGCTATTTCAAAACCACTTTTTTTCAAAATGAGCGCTAGTTACATTGGAACCCTGATATCTGTCAAGAATACCTGAATATCCATTGACATGTAGATATTTTTTTTTAGAAGACATCCCAAAGTATTGATCTAGGCCCATTTTGGTATATTTCATGCCACCATTTCACCGCCAAATGCGATCAAATAAAATAAAATTGTTCACTTTTTCACAAACTTTAGGTTTCTCACAGAAATCATTTACAAACAACTTATGCAATTATGGCATAAATGGTTGTAAATGCTTCTCTGGGATCCCCTTTTTTCAGAAATAGCAGACATATATGACTTTGGCATTGCTTTCTGGTAATTAGAAGGCCGCTAAATGCTGCTGCGCATCAAACGTGTTTTATGGTTAGCAGTGAAGGGGTTAATTAGGTAGTTTGTAGGGAGCTTGCAGGGTTAATTTTAGCTTTAGTGTAGAGATCAGCCTCCCACCTGACACATCAGACCCCCTGATCCCTCCCAAACAGCTCCCTTCCCTCCCCCACCCCACAATTGTCCCCGCCATCTTAAGTATTGGCAGAAAGTCTGTCAGTACTAAAATAAAAGGTTTTTAATTTTTTTATTTTTTTAGCATATTTACATATGCTGTGGTGTAGCATCCCCCCCTTAGCCCCCAACCTCCCTGATCCCCCCAAAACAGCTCTCTAACCCTCCCCATCTGCCTTATTGGCGGCCACCTTGGGTACTGGCAGCTGTCTGCTATTATTTCACAGTCAAAAAAGTGTTTTTTTTAAATCTACACTACTGTTACATCAGATATGAGTGGTGGCACTGGGCAAGTGGGCACAGTATACGCTGTGAGCCTGACACACACGCTGGCAGGCAGGCAACTGCAATTAGATTACACAGGAAAAAAAAAAAGCAGATGTTCTAGCCCTAAAAAGGGCTTTTTGGGGTGCTGTCCTTACAGCAGAGATCAGATGAGTCCTTCAGGACTGTAGTGGACACTGAATACACTAGCCTAGCTATCGATTTCCCTATTAAATCAGCAGCAGCTACACTGTCCCTCCTCTTGCTAAGAATGCAGGTTCCAAATGAATCTAAAATGGATGCTGTCCAGGAGGTGGGAGGGTCTGGGAGGGAGTGTCTGCCGCTGATTTTCTGTAATGTGTCTTCTGACTGTGAGGTAAAGGGTCAAAGTTTACTCAATGATGACGAATAGGGGGCGGATCGAACATTGCATATGTTCGCCTGCTGTGGCGAACGCGAACATGCTATGTTCGCCGCGAACTATTCGCCAGCAAACTATTTGCGACATCACTAACGGAATGTAAACACACACGTCATGTAAGTACGTGACGTCACAGCCGCAATATGATTGGCGGTTGTAATCAGATGTTCGGATCACACACCCCTTCCGGATTGGCTGGCGGTATCATAAATATGGACAACAAATGAGGATGCTCTGCGCCTTTGAGAAAGCAGTTGGAGAAACGCGTGTCAGGCTTCCGCACTGCTTCTCCTGTACCTACTTTGTTAAAATTAGTCTTTAACTTAATTTTGTTGGCCTTAATTGGCACCGGTCTCTTTTATATGGGGTTAAATTTAATCTCCTTCCGAAACTGCAGACACTATAATATTGCCTGGATATATTCCATACTAGATTATAGAACGTGGGTATATGTTTGCGAACCTTAGGGATAATACTGTTAGCTTTTCTCCTCACCCAGCTGTTCATAGTTTCTGAGGCAAAAATAGATACCCTATAAACTAGACCATATAGAAACTTTATACGCACCACTACTTATATGTTGTAGTAATTAATTTCTTGACTTAGGTATACATCTTTATACCACATTTACACAGGAGAAGCATATATTTAAAACTTTGTGTTCCTCTCTTGAACACATTTTTATACTTTATTTTTCATTTCTATGCATGTTACGGATGATTTTGATATAATTCATTTTTTAGAAATTAAATAAGTAAACACTGGGGATATTTTGGAGTCCGACTTATAGTCAGATAAATTATATATTTCTTATTTAAAGGAAATTATATTTAGATATGACTGTGGTGGTATGATGAGATATTTTTCTATTTAGGAACTGATTTTTATCGATTCTTTTGAATCTTACTCATACATTCATGTGATAATCACAGACTGTCTCAATCCCACTATAAAGACCACTAGTAAAACACTGATACATGCATAATTGGTTCTCCAAATCCATATTATCCCATTGTGTAATATATGTATTTGTATGTTTGATTTATTTTTAAATATTGACTAATAAAAGTTACATTTTAAATTAGTTATAGCTGTCCTCCCGGTATATGTCTTATCTGAGATGTCTCTTATTAAAAGTGTGCCACATAATACCTTCTGTGTTTTTTTCCTTTTTATTTTTCTAGATAAATTATATTTGGGTATTAGGCACTGCCTATACAGGGAAACTTAGACTTACCCTTTTAGGATAATATAAGAGACCTAATAATTCCCACTTACCTCCCTTCTGAGAGGTTTTTCACTAAAGTGATTCAGATAGAGCATGCAATTGTAAGCAATTTTCTAATTTACTTCTATTATCAATTTTTCTTCATTCTCTTTGTATCTTTATTTGAAAAGCAAGAATGTAAGTTTAGATGCAGGCCTATTTTTGGCGAACAACCTGGTTTGTTCTTGCTGATAGGTGGATAAAGTCACCCACCAATAAACAAGTGTTGTCCAGAGTACTGAACCAAAAATTGACTGGCTCCTTTGTTCAGATGCCTTCTTTTTCAAATAAAGATAGCAAGAAAACAAAGAAAAATTAATAATAGGAGTAAATTAGAAAGTTGCTTAAAAATGCATGCTCTGTCTGAATCATGAAAGAAAAAATGTGGGTTCAGTGTCCCTTTAATAGCGGGCATGACATTCTTTTTCTCATAGTAAAATGAAAATCAAACAGGATATAAAGTGGTTATAAATGTAAAGCAGGGGTGTCCAAACTTTCCTCTCCAGAGGTTTTGGAACTACATTTCCCATGATGCTCAGCTAAATAAAATGCTGGCTGAGCATCATCGGAAATGTAGTTCCAAAACCTCTGGAGAGCAAAGTTTGGACACCCCTGAAGGAAACATGGCTATATACAAATGTGTTAAGAGATATTAGGGAAAGCAAAGATCATTTAAATTATTACAAGAAAATAGTACTGACTCATCATTCCAAAAATATAAGGAAGGTATCAAAGCAAGAAAAAGAGCAATCAGATTAGACACAATTGAAAATGAACAATTGCAAAGTCAAATCCTAAAAGTTTTTTAAGTATATTAAAGGGACATTATACACTCATTTTTTCTTTGCATACATGTTGTGTAGATGATCTATTTATATAACCCATAAAGGGGTTTTTTTTTTTTAAAAATGTATAGTTTTGCTTATTTTTTAATAACATTGCTCTGATTTTCAGACTCCTAACCAAGCCCCAAAGTTTTATGTGAATACTGTCAGCTACCTACTCCAGCTTGCTCCTGCTTGTGTAAATGGTCTTTTCATATGCAAAAGAAGGAGGAGGGGGGGTCTTATTTCCCACTTGCAGTGGGCTTTCCAGCTACCTTTTCAACGGAGCTGAACTGACAGATTCTAAGTAAGTTTTTAAACAGTTTTATACTGGATTTTTGTTAATCAGTATCTGTGCATCTTATTCTTTATAGTAGTGTCTATTACATGAAGTTATATGAAAATGAGTGTATACTGTCCCTTTAATGGCAAAAAAAATCTAAGAAGGAAAATATAGGTACATTAAAATGTAAATTAACGGTGACCGGGGAAAGTCTCAGATGCTAAATCCTTTCTTTTCTTTAGTTTACACTAGAGAGCATTCAATGGAAGAAAAAAACTACCAGGATGAATTAACTGCCACCTTTGAGGTGGTGGAGATGCTATGTAGCAGCAGTCTTAAGACCAAAGCTAATTCATAAATACAGTATATATATATTTAGACGTGCATGTACAGTATATATCTCTATGCCCTATGCCTGATTTTTTTTTTCTAACACCTGCGACCTCATATCTTTTAATCCTTATTTTTGTGCAAAATATGTATATGTATTAGGGATGGGCGAATGTTTTGCAACATTCAAAAAAATGAAACTAATTTTAATAAATTCTTCATACATTCGAAAATATTTGTTTTGAAAAATTTGAAATTATATACAGTATTTGTAATAGTATTTCTAATGCTTTCTTTAAATGTAATATTAGAATTATGCAATATTCAAATTCGAAAATTTTTAATTTATATACTGTATTTCTAATAGTATTTCTATAATGCTTTATTTAAATGTAATATTCGAATTATGCAATAGTCAATCGAAATTGAAACATTCAAATTGACATATTTGTATCTATTATGTATCAATTTACTAGATTCCCTACCACATGAACTATTGAACTTCTGAATAGTATTTGTTAAATAGAAAGTTAAATTCGAAATTTCTAATTATAAACATTCGAATTCGAAAGTGACATTCGAAAACTGTAAATAGCATTTCGGTAATAACATTCGTTCTAACATTCAAATTCGGAAATTTACACATTCGCCCGTCCCTAATATGTATGTGTATATGTATATACAGTATATTAGTATATATATATATATATATATTTTTTTTGTATGTGTATTTGTATATGCAAATGTATTGTATGTCTATACGTATAAGTAAATGTATGTGTATTTGTATATGTATGTCTATACGTATAAGTAAATGTATGTGTATGTGTATATGTATGTCTATACGTATAAGTAAAGGTATGTGTATGTGTATATGTATGTCTATACGTATAAGTAAATGTATGTGTATATGTATGTCTATACGTATAAGTAAAGGTATGTGTATGTGTATATGTATGTCTATACGTATAAGTAAATGTATGTGTATGTGTATATGTATGTCTATACGTATAAGTAAAGGTATGTGTATGTGTATATGTATGTCTATACGTATAAGTAAATGTATGTGTATGTGTATATGTATGTCTATACGTATAAGTAAAGGTATGTGTATGTGTATATGTATATGGATATTTGGGCTTTATTCAGTAATACCAGTGCATGCAAATGTGAGCTGGTATTACAAGTTGAACGCAATGCGAATGCGACCTTGTGTTCACATTGCAGGGAAACTTTGTGCTCACTTCCATAGGCTCCAGTGGGCCAATGGGAGCCTCGTTCCTATGCCGTCAGACACTGCAGAGAACCTAGCGCAGTGAAAGGGGTAAGTTGCACAGCAATGGTCTTTAAAATGTAAATATATATGTATATGAATGTATACATATATATTTATGTGTTTATATACATATTAACACCTGTATATATCTGTATATAAGCATATGCATTTATATTTTCAGTTTAAAACAAAGTCCCCATAGGGCACATTGTAAAGACACTTTTCAGTGCTGTTTTTTTTTTACCACCTCAAATCCCCTAACTTTAACCCCTAAAAAAAATGTGTGCAGTTATTATTAAAAAAAATGCATTGGAAAAGGGATTATTGACATTGAAAGCCAAAGAGAAGAAAACAAGAGAAAAGGAAAAGGTTTCTGGCTTGTCTTTAAATGATGGTATTTTTCAAGTATATATATATGAGTTTTCTCAGGAAAGTAAATGTGTTGCCTTTATTATTATCTGATAGATAAATGTATGAAAACATACTTACTCAAAAGTCAAAAGAATTGCCTATTTTATGAGTTTTGGGCGCTATAGGGAAATAAATGTACGCAACAAAAGTGGCGTTATTTAATCCCCTATAGCGCAGCCATTACAAGTTTTAAAAAACCCAGCTTGTGCGTGAGATATGGGGTTTTTAAGCTCCATACCGCACACAAAACAAGTGCTGTTTTGATGTGCTTGTGCACGCTTTCCCCATAGACATCAATGGGGAGAGCGGGTCAGAAAATAGTCTAACACCTGCGATTTGCAGAAAAAGAACAAAGGCGCCACCAAGGCCTATAGTACCACCAAAACAAATGGAAAATGGCGCAGGATGTCAAATTATACTCACAAAGGTGTAGCACCCAGTGGTGCTAGTGGGGCAGACTGGAACTTCACAGTGGTCCAGCTCTCTGTATGCAACCAGCAATGATGTCCGGTCAAAGATACCTTGAGAGAGCACTCCTATGACAGTATTAGGATCTGGAATTCTCAATTGTTCAATCTCTTCTTGATAAATTATTCAATACAATTGCCCAACATCACCATGAAGAATATGAGCTGGAAAACACTTTTACAGAAGGAATGTGCCTTTCTTTACTAAAAGTTAGACAACATTCATCCACATTGGCCTCCAAATACAAGCTTTTACTGTGCAGTCATATTGGTGTGGGAGAGATCTTTAGTTTGAGAATGCAGGTGAGATGTCTACTCCTTGTACTGAACCACAGGACTGACCAGACAGAACAAATTAGCTCCTGCGATCACGGAAAGAAAAGCTCTGTAGCGAAGCCCCATTGATGTCTATGGGAAAAAAAAATACTGTTTAAACCTAGTACCCTAACATAAACCCAACATCTAAACACCCTTAATCTGCTGCCAACGACATCACTGACGCCTGCCTACAGTTAATTACCCCTAATCTGCCACTCCCGATATCGCTGCCACCTAAATAAAGGTATTAACCCCTAATCTGGTGCTCCCAATATCGCCACCACTATACTAAAGTTATTAACCCCTATTCCGCTACACCCCAACATTGCAGCCACTATATTAAAGTTATTAACCCCTATTCTGCCGCTCCCCGACATCGCCGCAACTAAATAAAGTTATTAACCCCTAAACCTCTGGCCTTCCACATCACTACTACTAAATAAACCTATTAACCTCTAAACCGCCAGCCCCCACAACGCAACAACCTAAATTAAACTAGTAACCCCTACACCTACCCCTAAACCTAACCCTACCCCTAAACCTAACTCTAACGTAACCATAACCCTAACGCTAACACCCCCTAACTTTAACATAATTAAAATAGATCTAAATTACATTTAAAATTATTAACTAACTACCTATTTAAAACTAAATACATACTTACCTGTGAAATAAAATCTAAGCTAGGTACAATATAACTAATTGTTATATTGTAGCTAGCTTAGGTTTTATTTTTATTTCACAGATAAGTTTGTATTTATTTTAACTAGGTAGACTAGTTAGTAAATAGTTATTAACTATTTAACAACTACCTAGTTAAAATAAATACAAAATTACCTGTGAAATAAAACCTAAGCTACCTTACACTTAAACCTAAAATTACAACAACAAAAAAACTACCATTACAAAAAAAAAATAACAAAATTATCCCCACTAACGTTACAAATCCCCACCCCACCCCAAAACCCACAAAATGAAAAAAAACTATCTAAAAAAACCTAAGCTACCCATTGCCCTAAAAAGGGCATTTGGATGGGCATTGCCCTTAAAAGGGCATTTAGCTCTTTTACATGCCCAAACCCCTATCTAAAAATAAAACCCACCCAAAACAACCCAAACCCAAAAAACGATCCACTTACAGTTTTTAAAGTCCCGCTTGAACGATCTTCATCCCGGCGGAGAAGTCCTCATCCAGGTGGCAAGAAGTCTTCATCCAGACGGCCTCTTCAATCTTCATCCCGGTGGTGAAGTCCTCATACAAGCGGCGAGGAGTCTTCATCCAGGCGGCCTCTTCAATCTTCATCCAGGCGGCATCTTCTATCTTGATCCCAGCAGCGTGGAGCGGGTCCATCCTGAAGACATCCGGCGCGGAGCATACTCTTCATACGGTCGCGCCCGTACACTGAATCGTCAATGCAAGGTACGTGATTCAAGATGGCGTCCCTTGTATTTCTATTGGCTGAAAGATTTGAATCAGCCAATAGAATTAGAGCGGCTAAAATCCTATTGGCTGTTCAAATCAGCCAATAGGGTTTCAGCAGCTCTAATTCTATTGGTTGATTCATCATTCAATTTATCAAGCTCTGTATGGAGCTGCTCCATAACATGTCTGCCTGCTCTGAGGCCGCGGACAGAACTCAACCCGATTGAATACGATCGGGTTGATTGACACTCCCTACTAGCGGCCGATTGGCCGCAAATCTGCAGGGTCGGCATTGCACCATCAGTTCACAAGAACTACTGGTGCAATGATAAATGGTGAAAGTGTATTCTGTCTGCATTTATCGATGTGCAGAGGACATGATACGCTACATCGTATCATGTCCACATGCACATTAATAAATATACCCCTAAAACTTTTCATCACATCGTATAAGCTACCTTAGTAGCGGGACCAACAAGTGTTACCTTCTTATGTGCTTCCTAGTCTGAGATTTTCTAATTAAACTACAAGTTTGGTGGGGTGATCCCCCTTCTGGACCGAAGGCCCATCCCAGGGGGAAAGGGGAAAGAAGAAAAAAAAAAAAAAAGGGGGAGGAGGGGGAAGTTATTAACCTAATAAATCCTTTGTGGCATCTACTATTGGTTAAGTCTTGTCTATTCCATCATAACATTTTTAATGAATTAGAGCACTTATTTTTTACATTAATATGTTCCTTTAAGACAGGACTCTTTCTCACTACAAACAGTCTTAATTACCTCTTCCTGTGTCCCCAGACTTTAATTAAACCTGACATGACCCTTTGCCTCTACTATTAACCAAAGGCAGAACTTTTACTCATTACAAACAGTCCTAATTTCCTCTTCCTGTGTCCCCAGACTTTAATTAACCTTAAACAGGACCCTGTGCCTCTACTATTACCAAAGGCAGAACTTTTACTTAGTACAAACAATCCTAATTACCTCTTCCTGTGTCCCCAGACTTTAATTAAACCTGACATGACCCTTTGCCTCTACTATTAACCAAAGGCAGAACTTTTACTTAGTACAAACAATCCTAATTACCTCTTCCTGTGTCCCCAGACTTTAATTAAACCTGACATGACCCTTTGCCTCTACTATTAACCAAAGGCAGAACTTTTACTCAGTACAAACAATCCTAATTACCCCCCCCCTGCCTTTGTTCCCAGACTTTAAGTAACACTAAACATAACCCTGCTTCAACTACTTTTAATTATTACTGACCATCCCCACAAAACACACCACAACTGTCAGGATAGGTAAAGTCCAGAGTTAGACCCAAATGCTAGAATGAGGTTAATAACACCCTAGCACAGTGAGTATATAACAGGATCTGACACTGCGACAGCTGTAGTATAATATATACTCACAGTAATAGACTGGAAGATGACACAGCAGGGTCAGAACAAGAAACTTCGTGTAGAAAGGGTTAATCAATAGAGTAATCAGGCAAGCAATGTCCAGCAACGTGTAATCAGGCAGGTAGGGGTTAACCAATAGAATAGTCAGGTAAGCAGTGTCCAGCAACGTGTTATCAGGCAGGTAGGGGTTAACCAATAGAGTAGTCAGGTAAGCAGTGTCCAGCAACGTGTTATCAGACAGGTAGGGGTTAACCAATAGAGTAGTCAGGTAAGCAATGTCCAGCAACGTGTTATCAGGCAGGTAGGGGTTAACCAATAGAGTAGTCAGGTAAACAGTGTCCAGCAACGTGTTATCAGGCAGGTAGGGGTTAACCAATAGAGTAGTCAGGTAAGCAGAGTCCAGCAACGTATAATCAGGTAGGTATGGGTTAACCAATAGAGTAGTGAGGCAAGCAAAGTCCAGCAACGTGTAATCAGGCAGGAAGGGGTTAACCAATAGAGTAGTCAGGTTAGCAGTGTCCAGCAACGTGTTATCAGGCAGGTAGGGGTTAACCAAAAGAGTAGTCAGGTAAGCAGTGTCCAGCAACGTGTTATCAGGCAGGTAGGGGTTAACCAATAGAGTAGTCAGGTAAGCAGTGTCCAGCAACGTGTTATCAGGCAGGTAGGGGTTAACCAAAAGAGTAGTCAGGTAAGCAGTGTCCAGCAACGTTATCCGGTAGGTAGGGGATAAGGGTTCAGAATAAACAGGCACAGATTCAGGAATAAATTTGTACTCACAAAAGCCCACGAGTAAAACAAACAGGCACCGTTGAGAGGAGACGCCGGAATAAGAAGGCCTCCTGACGTCATCGGAAGGGCCGACAGGAACAGGGTTGCTAGGCAACCAATGAAAGCGCTACCGAGCTGTAGAAAGAAGCGATCAGCAGCTGAGCGATCGCGACAACAACCATAAACACTGCAGGGGAATAGGCAAAGCAAAAGCGCATCTTGATTCTAGGTGAAAGCTCAATAAACTTTAATTGGATAAAATGTTGTGCTTGTACTTACTAGAAGCATAAATATAAAAGCAACATATAGGAGTCTCTCTGTCTCATAGTCCCTCCTCCCGTCTTTATCCTTCGTGACACAGACGTGGCACAGACTTCAGGGCTTCTGTTTGACCGGGGGACTACTCCTGATCACACTCCTTCTCTTCTTCTCCTCTATGTGTGCGCTTTTGTTTTCCCTATTTCCCCTGCAGTCATTTTCAATTTAAGACCGCCGGCAACATGTTCAGGTTTTCATAGCAGCACCTTGATTCGGAGTATTGTGATATGCACGGAAGGGAGTGTATTGTTTCCATCGTAAGCCTTTCAGCTGCCGTTGCGGAAGGAGACAAGTAAATATTTGAGCTTTTTTGAAAAGTGACTTTGAACATAGTGTGTGGATATACAAACGATACTATTTTGGGGTGCACTGTGTTTAGTATTTGATTACACACTTGATATTAGGCTCTCTTTGTTATTTTTGCGCTACTTAGTTTGTTTTTTTTGTACAACCATAAGAACGTTATTCTTCATTGTAATGCTCCCAACATCAATCAGACCATGTCCATTACATTTTCTATATCCTTTTTCAGAAATACCCCTAATAGTAGCATTAATCCACTATAAGTGTGATCTGTGCTTGATTTACCTACATAAATATACCCCCAAATTTAAAGAATATTTTTATAATCCCTAAATTGTAATTATTCACAATTCCCAACAATCATCCTCTCTTCAAGAACATCCCGCAAATGATTTAAGAAAAATAAAGTTCTTTGTAAAAATAAACAAGCAAGCAAATAATAAACAAGCACAAACATTTTCACATATGGTGGGACTGTCAGACCATTCAATCATATTTGGATATTGTACATTTGATAACAGAAAAACTACTAAACTGTTCTATCCTGAAATCCCCAGCAATGACAAAATTAAGTTTCCGTGCTTATTCCGTAATGCTCTAATAAGAGTATCAATTAATTCTGCCAAAAAACTAATATCCAGATATTGGAAAAAAAACACAACCCCCAAAGCCCATAGATTTGATCAGCCTTTTGCTAATATGGAATTCTTCTGGGATGTAAAGCAGGCCCTCTTTCATTGCCTTTAACCTTATAATTTATAATCCATACTACATACAAAGTGCAATCTGATAACATTATTACTGACACATTCAAACACTGGTAAATATAATATTATATATTAAATAAATATAATATATAAATAGAATCTGCAGGGCATGCTCTACCATGGGATCAAGTGGGTCCAATGGACCCAGGCAGCACTTGATAAGGGGCAGCACTTCAGTGACTGAGTCAGTCACTTTTAGACCCAGACCACTCCTGTCCTTTGCATAGGGAAAGTCACAGGCCCCCAACAGCATAACCTCATCATGCACAAAGACATAGAACAGGTCAGGGTGACATTAAAGGGACAGTATACACCAATTCTTATATAACTGAATGTAATAGACAATAGTATATATCATAATATGCACAGATACTGATATAAAAGTAAAGTATAAAACCTTTTAAAAACATACTTGGAAGCTTCCAGTTTAACACTTGATGAGGTTAGGTCACGCAGTAAAAGGGACTGGGAAAGCAGGAACAGCAGACACTCCCCCCATACCCCTCCCCTTCATATGAAAATACCCTTTACACTAACAGGGTCATGCTGGAGTCTGTAGATATCAGTATACATCTAAAATGTTGGGGCTTTGTTAGGAATCTTAAAGGCAGCAAAATATTATTTAAAAAAATAAGCAAAACTTTACATTTTTACAAAATCACCCCCAGAAGGGCTGTAGAAATGAATTATCTTCATAACATTTATGCAAAGAAAAATCTAGTGTACAATGTCCCTTTAAAGGTGGGACCAGTGTATCTCTTGTCTAACGTCCTTCCCGCTTATTGCGCAATTGTGCATAAGCATTGGTTGCATGCAGGTAGGCAAGCTTAGTAAGGTCAGCAGCTAGGCTAATAGATTGATATGCTAATCCGTAAGGTTACTACAGGGGGCCTCATTGCATTACCAGACCCAGACAGCACAATATCTTGAGCCGGCCATGCCATGGCTATACCTAGGGATCCGTCCATCGAAAGTTCCACATTATATATAACATACCCAACTCCTTGAATCTTTTATCTACTATTAATGATATTTCTTCCATGACAAAACCACAACTTGAAGGATCCATCCAGCCGGCAAAGTCCTCATCCAGACGGCACCATAAACTGGAACTACAATGCAAGTGACGTTATCCAAGATGGTGTCCATTGCATTCCTATTGGCTGAAAGATTCCACTCAGCCAATAGGATTAGAGCTGCTAAAATCCTATTGGCTGTTCCAATCAGCCAATAGGATTTGAGCAGCTCTCATCCTATTGGCTGCTCCAATTAGCCAATAGGATGAGAGCTCAATCCTATTGGCTGATTGGAACAGCCAAAAGGATGAGAGCTGCTCAAATACTATTGGCTGATTGGAACTTTTCAGCCAATAGAAATGCAAGGGACGACATCTTGGATGACATCACTTGCATTAAAGTTTCATTTTACGGCGGCGACCGTATGAAGAGAAGCTCCGCGCCGGATGTCTTCAGGATGGACCTGCTCCTCGCTGGATGGATGAAGATGGAAGAGGCCGCCCGGATGAAGACTTCTTGCCAGCTGGATCCTTCAAGCAGGACTACAATAACTGTAAGTGGATCATCTGAAGTTAATGTTAGGTTTATTTAAGGGTTTTTTGGGTGGGTTTTATTTTTAGATTAGGGTCTGGGCATGTAAAAGAGCTAAATGCCCTTTTAAGGGCAATGCCCATACAAATGCCCTTTTCAAAGCTATTGGGAGCTTAGGTTATTTTAGTTTTTTTATTTGGGGGTGGGTGGGTGGTGGGTTTTAATGTTTGGGGGTGTTTGTATTTTTTTTAAAGGTAAAAGAGCTGATTTCTTTGGGGCAATGCCCCACAAAAGGCCCTTTTGAGGGCCATTGGTAGTTTATTGTAGGCTAGGTTTTTTTTTATTTTTTTGGGGGGGTTATTTTGATAGGGCTATTAGATTAGGTGTAATTCTTTTTTTATTTTTGATGTGTTTTTTTTCGTAATTTAGTGTTTTTTATTTTTTGTAACTTAGCGTTTATTTTTTTGGGCAATTTAGTAATTTTTAATAATGTTTAATTGTATATTTAAATAATTTGAGTAGGGTTAGGGTTTTTATTATGTAATTTAGCTAATTTAATTGGTAGTTTAATTTAATTGTAGTATAATAGTTAGGGTAGGTTAATTAATAGAACTTGATGTAAAACAAGGAACCCCTAAGGGAACCCAGAGCGAGGTGCGCTTAGTAAACCAAACAATCAAATTAGTGCACAAACCATATGGTTCCCGTGGGATCGGGCAGTGAGTTCAGAAACAATTGGAATATAAGGTGCAGGCGGCAAAGCTCCTCTGGTCCTCGGAGTGGAGGTTTCTGAAAATTATAAGTGAAAAAGAGGGCGCCACATAGCGTGATACTGTTGTTGTAAAATCAGAAGGCAGAATATTCAAAAAGGCTTACCAAATGGCTTTGCACCGTTCTGTGACCGGTGCTATCAGGCAGACTAACACTCTCAGTGGTTAGTACACTGGGTGGCCTCAGCTGAACTGCAGACAGGTGGATCTCAGTGTTGCTTGATTGCAGTAAATCCACTGCAGTTTGCGACACATGGTCTATACAGACGTTTGGTTTACTGCAATCAAGCAACACTGACCTCCACCTGTCTGCAGTTCAGCTGAGGCCACCCAGTGTGCTAACCACTGAGAGTGTCTGCCTGATAGCACCGGTCACAGAACGGTGCAAAGCCATTTGGTAAGCCTTTTTGAATATTCTGCCTTCTGATTTTACAACAACAGTATCACGCTATGTGGCGCCCTCTTTTTCACTTATAATTATAGGTTAATTAATAGTTTAAAAATAGTTTTTTTTCGTTTTTTTTTAAATCAAAGTTTTTTATTGAAGAAATACAAGATAGATATAGCAGTAACAAAGCATGCATTTTGTGTACATTTGATGAGTGCTACATGAATTAAAACAATTATCTCGTACTCATCTCTCATCTGTTACAATACAACTAATAAAAGTCATACTCCAGTATTTCCTCTTTTTTCATTACATCATATGTTATAACACTTTAAGTTGGTTAAAGTCTTTTACATCCAGAAAATCTTATACAACTTATAGTATGAAACATTAAAAATAGTAAGAATGTATTAATTATCAAGTGACATAGTGTAGGAGAACATAACAAGTAGCTCTTATTGTAACAAGAGAAGGCAAAATCAATAAGTGTCATTTTTCATTTACCTCTCAATTTGTCATTAAAGGGAAAAGAAGAAAAAGAAAAAAAAGGGGGGGGAGGAGATATAGGGGGGGGGGTGAAGATACTGGACGTGTCGTCAGGGTTACTATTGTCTATTATCAGTTATGCTTTCCTAATCAATTGCCGAACAGTTCTATCCAACCTTCCCACACCATAAGATGTAGGTTAATCTTCCCGGCTAGGTTATATACATATTGCTCCATGTGTTTCATGTGATTGAGTTGATCTATGACATTCTGAGTGGAAGGAGAAAGCTCCTGTTTCCATTTCCGAGCAATGATTAATTTGGCAGCTGTAAAAAAATAAATCAGGAAAATTTTTCTCGGTAAGGGCATTCTAGGAGCGCCCAAGTGCAGCAGAACAAGGGCCGGTGAGAAGGGTAGATTATAATGCAGATCCCCCAGGAGTTTCATACAGGTTCTCCAAAATAGCCTGATCTTGGGGCATTCCCACCACACATGCATCCAGAAACCTATCCATCCACAATTTCTTCAGCAAGCTGGAGAAGAATTCGGATAATATTGATGAAGTCGCTTAGGTACTAAATGACATCTGTAAACTATTTTATAGTGTAATTCCCAGAGGGTAGCACAATGAAGATATTTTTTGGCAAACATCATCTCTCTGTACCAGACACTTAACTCGAAAGTCTCTCGTAGATCCCCCTCCCATGCTAATTGTGATACGGCTTTCATTGGTGTTTGTTCATTAGTTAATAGAGAGTATAAAAAGGACATCAGCCCCTTAGGTTTATGGTCCGTGGTCCAACATAGTTCCCATTTAGTTCTTTCTCTCCAATTACTAACTTGTAATCCCCAACTCCTTAAAAAACCAAGTAGTCTGAGTGTTTCTAAATAGTATTTTTTAGGTATACAGTATTTCAGCATAAAAGATTTAAGAAAAGATTGATCTATACCTACACTAATGTCCCCAGCCAATATATCACCTAGTTCTAACCAGATATTCATGTGCATCTCTTGGAGACACCATGCTATGCTAACTATCGGATGGATGGGAGACGGATGTGGGGCTATGTGTGTTCTATGTCTGTTTCTGTCCCAAAACTTAAGGGCATCCAAGATTATTGGTTGTGTTATTCCCAGATTACTTCGATAGTGGGCAGGAATCCAGATCAAATCTGTCAGCTTCATGTTCAGCGGGATGATCTCTCTTTCAACATCTTGCCATCTGAGGCTGGAGTCTGCAGTACTCCACCCCAAAATGTGAGAGAATCTAGCCGAATCATGATATGCTAGTATGTTAGGTAAAGCTAGGCCTCCCTGTTTGGTCGCTCTTTGCATAATATATCCCGATACTCTTGGTTTCTTGCCCCTCCAAATATAAGCTGAAATCATACTCAGTAATCGATTGATTATTGATCTGGGAATTTGTATAGGAATACATCTAAAGAGATATGTAATTTTCGGTAAAAAGGACATTTTTATTGAGGCGATTCTCCCTGTCCACGAAATTTCCGAGTATTCCCATGACCCCAGAAGCTTTTGAAACTCTTGCATTCTATCTGTGAAGTTTCTTTTTACAACTGTGGCCATATCCGGGCTTAGATAAACCCCCAGGTGTTTTATACAGTTATCCATCCATTTAAAGTCATACCTTCTTTTAATATTTGATATTACTAAATCTGGGATCTCGATTGCTAATGCTTCGGTTTTGGACATATTTAATTTATAAAAGCTTATTTTACCAAATAATCTAATAACATCCATAAGGGGTGGTAAAGACGTCTCGGGGGAGGTCAGTACTAAGGTGACATCGTCTGCGAAAAGCGCAATTTTATGTGTGGAGTCTCTAAAAGTTATACCCTCTATTTTTTCGTTCCGTCTGATTGCTTGGGCTAAGGGTTCAATGGCAAGTGCAAACAACAGGGGTGACAAAGGGCACCCCTGTCTAGTTCCATTAGACACCAACATTTTTCCTGACTGTAAGCCCACTCCTCTCACAACCGCTGTAGGGTGAGAAAATAGTTTATTTTAATTCTACAGGTAAGTTTAAATTTATTTTAAGATAGGGATGTTGTAATTTTAATTTAAAGGTTTAGAGGTTAATAGTTTAATTTAGTTAATGGTGATGTGGGGGGGCTGGCGGTTTAGGGCTTAGCAGGTTTAGTTAGTGGTAGTGATGTGGGAGGCCAGAGGTTTAGGGGTTAATACATTTATTTAGTGGCGACAGGGTCCGGTAGCAACAGGATAGGGGTTAATAACTTTATTTAGGTTGTGGCGGGGTCCGGGAGCAATGGGATAGGGGTTAAACATTTTAGTATAGTGGCAGCATTTAGTGATAAGGTATAAATAAAGTTGGTAAAAAAAATGAATAGACACAAGATTGTTGACTGTTAGTTAACAACAGTCCAATGCTCATCGCCCCGTACTTGGTGTGCGTCTTTTTGCCTGCTTGTTTTATAAATAATGATATTGTATTAAGGTCTGCAGCTGCGATGTTAGGCGATGTTAGGCGAGCGTATTGGTTCCGGCGAATGCAGCATAGTTGAGGCTTTAATAAATATCCCCCTTGGTCCTGTTCATCTGGTGATGAACTCAGCCTAATTCCTGACATCCATCTTTAAGACATCTACTGCAAGTTTGGTTTCAGATTTTAAATAAGGTAAATTTCTCTGCTGAGAGTAAAACTCCTCAGATGCACAAGAGCTCTGTTCTGTGTCTACAGTAACTGCATGAATCCTAAAACTATAATCTTCAAAAACTACTGCGCATGTGGTCCGGAAGACAGTTTGCAGCAGAGGTTGGGACTCACAAGGCAATTAGTACAGAGTAACAAAAAAAAAACCTTGCACAGTTATTGACTTTAAAGAATGTTTTTGGGTTTTTTAACAAACCAAAAATTACAATAATTAAATGCATGAGAAGAGAATGCATTTTGGATTCTTATGCCTCTTTAAGTACAGAATAAATCAACAAGTGCATGCATATTTTTGAACGGCAACAGGGGCAAAGCTAATTTTCTTCCAGAACTTGATTTTTCAAAATGATAAATTGTGTTTTCCACAGTTTACTTTACATTGACTAAATTAGGAGAGTTCTGTTTGTTGTTTACTAAATAAAGTAAAGTATGTTTTATGACACATAATAAATTATAGTGCAATATATGGTAATTATCTTCTGAGTGACAGTCATTTTTGTCAACTGCATAAAAAAAACAACAAAAGCTGTTTAAAAAATAAAATTCTCTATTTAAATGCATACTAAAAAACTGTAATTAATTCTTCTGCCTAATGTCTACATTTTATCTTGAATGGGTAATGTTAATGTATTCATAACTCTGTTTAGCTCTATAAAGATATACTTGGTGTATTTTTCTTTTTGGCAAACAGTAGGCAAATCCTTAAGGCAAGTATTTTTATAACATTTGAATCAGTTTTAAAGAATATATCCCTTAATTAGATAGCATTGTGACAACTATAACTTTAAAATGCTCTATGTTCTCTCTAAGCTAATAAATCTACCTTTTTGGAGGTCATATAAGCCAATTAGCCTGATTTTGTTTTCATATTTCTCAGTCTGACTGTCAGTTTGCCTTAATGTCTTTTTGTCACAATTCCTAAAACTTTGCATAAAAGTGCACTTAAAAGTAAATATTTGAACTAGTGATACAAAATAAAATGCTGGTTTGGGTGAGGTTTAAATGAGATGACCAAATCTATTGGTGCATGGTATCATTTATTTGAAATGTACTAGACTTGGACTCGGTTTTCATGACACTGGCAGGTGAGATTCAAGTGGCATGAAACCCAAACCTGCTCTCTTATAATTCAGACAGATGGGCATATTTATCAAAGTGCGAGCGGACATTATACAATGTAGCGTATCATGTCTGCTGCACATCGATAAATGCCAACAGCATACGCTGTCGCCATTTATCATTGCACCAGCAGTTCACTAGAACTGCTTGTGCAATACCGCCCCCTAGCAGGGGGTGTCAATCAACCCAATCGTATTTGATTGGGTTGATTTCTGTCCGCCGCATCAGAGCAGGCGGAGAAGTTATGGATCAGCGTTTTTTAGACAAGAGGCGTCAAGCTCCCTTGGGAGCTTGATAATTCAGCCCCAGAGAATAAAAAAAAAAAAGTTTCCAATTGACTTTTTTTATTAAATGTACTTTGTTCTCATGATATTCTTTGTTGCAGAGATACCTAGTTAGGTAGTGTGCACAGGTCTGTAAAACTACATGACAGGAAATAGAGCTGCCATCTAGTGCTCTTGCGCATGTATTACATTCTAGCAAAACTGCTGTTTTATAGTGCTGCAGACGTGCATGCTTCTAAGCACTCCTCTCTGCTTTTCAACAAGGATACCAAGAGAATGATGACTTTGTTTAATATAAGTTAATTGGAAAGTTGTTTACAATTGTATGCACTCACTGAATGCTGACAGAAAAAAAACTGGGTACCGTGTTCCTTTAAATGACATTAAACACCTGTTCCCTTGTTTAGACCGCCCAATGCTGCCGAAATTGGAAAAACTAATTCTATAACTTGCAAATGCTGCTGATCAAACAGCTGGTCTAGACGCTGTAGCTTCGGCCTCCCTAAGGATATGCATAAGTTTTACATAACAACAAGAGGTGTTTGATGTTCCTTACAGACCTGGACCAGTTTATGGTATTAAATCCCCATTTTACATATAAGTGTAGGGATAGTGCACCGGTAACTGTTTTCCCTTGTGTGTAAAATGTATTTGAATTTTGCCGTGGCAGCAACCCATTAAAACTGTGTCCATGTGCGCAGACTTTATATTGTTTTTTTTATTCTGAATTATTACTAAGCAGCCTCTGATGTGTATGGCCTTGTAAGAATTAACTGTCACCTAGATTACAAATTTTGCGCTATAGAGGGTGCGAAACGAACGCAACAAAAGTTGCGTTATTTCACCCTCCATAGCGCTGCCATTACGAGTTTTGAAAAAGCCGCCTTGTGCCTGCGATATGGTTGCGATGGGCTCCATACCGCACAAATTACAAGTGTTGCTTTGACGTGCTCGTGTAAGCTTTCCCCATAGACATTAATGGGAGAAAGTGCTAGAAAAAAAACTAACACCTGCAATCGCGGAATGAAAAGCTCCGTAACGCAACCCTATTGATGTCTATGCGGAAAAATAAGTTACGTTTAAACCTAACACCCTAACATTAACCCCAAGTCTAAAAACCCCTAATCTGCTGCCCCCGACATTGACGACACCTACATAAACTTATTAACCCCTAATCTGCTGTCCCCGACATTGCCGCCACCGAAATAAATCTATTGACCCCAAATCTCCCGGTCCTGATATTGCCGCCACTAGAATAAAGTTATTAACCCCTATTCCGCCACTCACCAACATCACCACCACTAAATAAAGTTATTAACCCCTAAACCTCTGACCTCCCACATTACTGCCACTAAATAATCCTATTAACCCCTAAACCGACAGCCCCCATATCGCAAAACACTAAATTAGACCATTAACCCCTAAACCTAACAACATCCTAACTTTAAATTAAAATTACAAGATCCCTTTCTTATAATAAATCAAAACTTACCTGTGAAATTAAAAAAAATCTGTTTAAACTATAAATTAAACTAACATTACTATTATACTAGAATTAAAGGACCAGTCAACACATTAGATTTGCATAATCAACAAATGCAAGATAACAAGACAATGCAATAGCACTTAGTCTGAACTTCAAATGAGTAGTAGAATTTTTTATAACTAATTTCAAAGTTATGCATATTTCCACTCCCCTTGTACCATGTGATAGCAATCAGCCAATCACAAATGCATATACGTATAGTCTGGGAATTCTTGCACATGCTCAGTAGGATCTGGTGACTCAAAAATTGTAAATATAAAAGACTGTGCACATTTTTGTTAATGGAAGTAAATTGGAAAGTTGTTTAAAATTACATGTTGTATCTGAATCAAGAAAATTTAATTTAACCTGAGTGTCCCTTTAAAATAGCTATCAATTAAATACATTAAATTACAAATTAAAAAACACCTAACACTACAATTACAAAAATAAAAAATACTAAATTACAAAAAATAAAAAAATACTAAAGCACAAAAAATAACAAACACTAAATTACGAAAAATAACAAACAAAATTATCCAAAATAAAAACAATTACACCTAATCTAATAGCCCTATCAAAATAAAAATAAAAAACCCAAAATAAAAAAACCTATCCTACAATAAACTATCAATAACCCTTAAAAGGGCCTTTTGTAGGGCATTGCCATAAAGAAATCAGCTCTTTTTCCTGTAAAAAAAATACAAAGACCCCCTCAACAGTAAAACCCACCACCCAACCAACCCCCCAAAATAAAAAACCTAACTATAAAAAAACCTAAGCTACCCATTGCCCTGAAAAGGGCATTTGTATTGGCATTGCCCTTGAAAGGGCCTTCAGCTCTTTTTAATTGCCCTAAAAAAGGGCATTTAGCTCTTTTAAGAAACCCAAAACCCTAATCTAAAAAAGAAAACACCCCAAAAAAGTTTTAAAAAAACCTAACACTAACACCTGACGATCCACTTACAGCTTTTAAAGTCCGGACATCCATCCTTATCCAGGCGGCAAGAAGTCTTTATCCAGGTGGCGAGGTCTTCATCTATCCAGGTGGCATCTTCTATATTCATCCCGGCGGAAAAATATACTACGCTTCATCTAGTACAATAAAAAAGCAAGAATTAGCAAACATACTCTATCCAGACAGAAAAGTGGTGGAGGACAGGGACTCCACAATCTGATATCATACTATTATGCTGCTGGAATGGCTCAGATAACACACTGGTATGATATCAATAGTGACATTCAATGGGTACACCTTGAAGCACACATTATACACACTGACAACATCTCCCAACTAGTGATGTCGCTAATAGTTCGCCGGCAAATGTTCGGTCCGCCCCCTATTCCTCATCATTGAGTAAACTTTGACCCTGTACCTCACAGTCAGAAGACACATTACAGCCAATCAGCAGCAGACCCTACCTCCCAGACCCTCCCACCTCCTGGACAGCATCCATTTTAGATTCATTCGGAAGCTGCATTCTTAGTGAGAGGAGGGACAGTGTAGCTGCTGCTGATTTAATAGGGAAATCGATAGCTAGGCTAGTGTATTCGGTGTCCACTACAGTCCTGAAGGACTCATCTGATCTCTGCTGTAAGGACAGCACCCCAAAAAGCCCTTTTTAGGGATAGAACATCAGTCTGCTTTTACTTTTTTTTTTTCCCTGTGTAATCTAATTGCAGTTGCCTGCCTGCCAGCGTGTGTGTCAGGCTCACAGCGTATACTGTGCCCACTTACCCAGTGCCCCCACTCATATCTGGTGTAACAGTAGAGTACATTTAAAAAAACAACACTTTTTGACTGTGAAATAATAGCAGACAGCTGCCAGTACCCAAGATGGCTGCCAATAAGGCAGATGGGGAGGGTTAGAGAGCTGTTTTGGGGGGGATCAGGGAGGTTGGGGGCTAAGGGGGGATGCTACACCACAGCATATGTAAATATGCTAAAAAAATTAAAAAAATGTAAAAACCTTTTATTTTAGTACTGGCAGACTTTCTGCCAGTACTTAAGATGGCGGGGACAATTGTGGGGTGGGGGAGGGAAGGGAGCTGTTTGGGAGGGATCAGGGGGTCTGATGTGTCAGGTGGGCAGCTGATCTCTACACTAAAGCTAAAATTAACCCTGCAAGATCCCTACAAACTACCTAATTAACCCCTTCACTGCTAGCCATAATACACGTGTGATGCGCAGCAGCATTTAGCGGCCTTCTTATTACCAGAAAGCAACGCCAAAGTCATATATGTCTGCTATTTCTGAACAAAGGGGATCCCAGAGAAGCATTTACAACCATTTGTGCCATAATTGCACAAGCTGTTTGTAAATAATTTCAGTGAGAAATCTAAAATTGCGAAAAAATTTAAGTTTTTTTTCAATTTGATCCCATTTGGCGGTGAAATGGTGGCATGAAATATACCAAAATGGGCCTAGATCAATACTTTGGGTTGTCTACTACACTACACTTAAGCTAAAATTAACTCTACAAGCTGCCTACATGCTCCCTAATTAACCCCTTCACTGCTGGGCATAAAACACGTGTGGTGCGCAGTGGCATTTAGCAGCCTTCTAATTACCAAAAAGCAACGCCAAAGCAATATAAGTCTGCTATTTTTGAACAAAGGGGATCCCAGAGAAGCATTTACAACCATTTATGCCATAATTGCATAAGTTTTTTGTAAATAATTTCTGTGAGAAACCTAAAGTTTGTAAAAAAGTGAACATTTTTTTTTTTATTTGATCGCATTTGGCGGTGAAATGGTGGCATTACATATACCAAAATGGGCCTAGATCAATACTTTTGGTTGTCTACTACACTACACTTAAGCTAAAATTAACTCAACAAGCTCCCTACATGCTCCCTAATTAACCCCTTCACTGCTGGGCATAAAACACGTGTGGTGCGCAGTGGCATTTAGCATCCTTCTAATTACCAAAAAGCAATGCCAAAGCCATATAAGTCTGCTATAATGGCATGTCTGGCACACAGTGTTGGGGCAAGGGTCCATCTGACCACTGATACCTGGTCTGCAAAGCATGGTCAGGGCAGGTATATCACCTACACTGCGCAATGTGAAGCGGGCGTAACCCTTACACTACCTGATCGATACAACATCATACCTGATGTTTTAAAGCACGTTATTCCAAACAATTTAGGAATGTTAGGTGATTTATGCCCTTTATGGATTAAAACCAGACTCTGCATCAACTATGTAATTTTCCATGGAAGTTTTGCCATGGATCCCCCTCTGGCATGCCACAGTCCAGGTGTTAGTCCCCTTGATAAATGGAAATAAAACAAATAGAATTAGCGCCAAGGGTGATTACCCTTAAGCTTTATACGTGAGGCCTCCTAGCTGGCCTCAAATGAACTGCCAAAATGTAAAAAATGTGTATAAAGCGCCTAAAAAGGCTGGGTAATATCTGGCCCAATGTACTGACCAAATCAGGTATAAGTTAAAAGCCCATAATAAATGAGATAGAAGTTTAAAAGCCCATAATAAATTGATGATGAATTGAAATAGAATTAAAATGTTATTAAAATATAATTAAAATATTAATTTATTACAGGTATATGACATAAAAACAAGCATAAGCACAAAAATAAAAAATAAAAATGAACCGTGGTACAATGTGGATGAGATAAAAAAAAATCCGGATCTTATAAGTCTCCATATACTGTCCAATGAATGTCCAATGAATTGTCCAATGGGTAAAGTCCAAGAAATAATAATTATCCAATTAGTAAGAGTCACAAAAAGTTTTCTCCAAGTGTTGGCTATAACAAAACTGATGTGATGAAGTAAAAAATTAAAAATGTGAAAAATGTGAAAAATATATGATACGTGAAAAAATATATATATATAAAAAATTATAAAAAAGGGAAAATATGTGAACATATATATATATATATATATATATATATATAAATATATATATATATATATATATATATATATATATATATATATATATATATATATAATAAAAAAATCACAAAACATGTGGTGAAAAAATGTGTGTGAAAAAAAGGTAGTGGAAAAAATAATAACAGAAAATTGTACTGAAAAAAAAAAAAAGCGTGTGGAAAAAATATATTGAAAAAATATATTGAAAAAGTGAGAACAAAAAACAATCCTCTAAAAGTGATCCTAGTAGTGGTTTTATCTTTAAATCTTATTTGATGGAGTGCCCTATAAAAAATAAAATAACATAGTGTAGATCGTATAGATAAAATTACAATTATTAGAAGTTTGCTTACCCACTGTCGACGCGTTTCGGCCCCAATGAGGCCTTTTTCAAGACATACAATTGTGTCAGAGTTGGCAGCTATGCCTTTAAGGATAGGTTACTTAAGTCTGCTCCTCCCCCTTCCACCTGCCGATTAATGTTTAGTATACTGAGTACTCAACTAGAGAAGACACCAAACTAAACCTCCAGGCTACAATCTAACTGAACTATTAGTTACCAAAACTGAAAGCTCATCTTACTGCAGGAGCTATTACAGAAATCACCTTGTTCCGCATCTACCTGCTGAGCCACTCTAGGCTAACAAATATCCTCCGGTTCCAACTGGTATCTATTACAGCCAGGCTTTCATTGTTGCAAACAGTGACAGGACTTACTTTGTGCAGCCTCTCCTCTCAGTACTCCGGAGCTTCCGCGGTTGTCCGCTTTTGCTACAAACACAGCCGAAGTCTTTCCAGCGTTCACACGCTGCCTGTCAGGTATTCCACCTCGCTGATTGGCGCTTCGCACCACACCCTCTGTCTGTGTCTACAGACGCTGCAGCGGCACCATCTCTCCCCTCTCAAAGCAATCACACACTGGCTCCGGATTAATCAACTCACGCTTATTCACAGTGAGCTCATAGGCTGCAACGTTAATATCTCCTGACTCAGCACAACTACACGCTAAAGCTGTTTTACTCAATACCCTATCCTTGTTAATGGGCAATTATTACTACTAAGGACAGTGTCTACTACAATACAGTTCCTATACTGAACTACATCACACCTACAGCCTTTAATATACAAGGACAGTATTCATAACGAACTTTATACTATAGGCTTCCTTGCCTGTCTCCTGTAACAAGGATTACAAGAGCACCTCATAGGTTGTTACTACTGGGTACTGAATCTGCAGTTGTGATCTACTAATATTACATTGGGTAACCTTGTACACCCTAACATATTAATCGGCCCTATACATGGATCCAGCGGATTTGCCCACTGTAGTTTATAACCTCACCCAAACGGTTGAACAACTGACACAAGGTTTGAGAGAATTACAAGTTCAAAATGACTGAGCAGCTGTAAGGGACAGCACACCGGAACCTCATGTCTGCTTACCTGAGAGATTCACTGGGGACAGGAAACTTTTCAGGCAATTCAGAAATGCCTGCTACCTACTGTTTCAAATGAAACCTAGAACATACCATACTGAGAGGCTCAAGGTGATGACTGTCATATCCTTCCTCACTGGAGAGCCTAGAATTTGGGCAGACACCTTCCTAGAGAACGATGACCCAATACTGGGGTCACTTACAGATTTCTTCACTGAGATGAGTGCCTTGTATGAAGATACACATAAACAACTTACGGCTGAAGCAAAGATGCGCTCCCTCAGACAGGGCAGACGCCCTGTGGAAGAATACCTCTCAGAGTTCAAACTCTACACCAAAGATTCAGAGTGGAGTCAGGTAGCCCTACGCAATCAATACCGCCTAGGCCTATCTGATGCTCTCAAAGAAGAACTTGCCCGTATTGAGATACCAGCAACACTAGAGAGCTTGATGGCCCTTACAATCCAGATAGACAGGAGACTCCGAGAGAGGAAATCCGAGCGCCAACATTCCGAGGGTGCTCAAAAGTATTACACTACATCTCCACCTTCCAAGGAGACTGCCACCCCCATGGAAATTGGTTTCACTAAGGGACCATTAACCTTAGAGGAAAGACACCGCAGACAGCAGAAGGATTTATGCATGTACTGCGCATCCCCAGCACACAAAGTGAAGGAATGCCCACTACTACAACGCCAAAAGAGAAGTAAGCTAAGAAATATTAACCATTGCTTAACTAATAAGATTGTGAATGCAGCTTACTGTACCATATCTCTCTTTTTACAGTGGGATCAGCGAGCTCTACAAACTGAAGCTATCATAGATTCGGGAGCTTACTCCAATTTCCTTGATCTATCACTTGCAAAAAGAAATAAAATACCACTAGTTGTAAAAGCAAATCCAGTCTCTATCCGTGTTATTGATGGTACTTTAGTCAACTCCGGTCCAGTAACACATCACACTATACCACTCAAGGTAACATTAGGTAAGGGCCATACTGAATACATCACGTTCGATATACTTCCATCTCCTCTTTTCTCAGTCGTATTAGGTCTCTCATGGCTCCAGAAACATCAACCTAATATCTCGTGGCACACTCTTAAAGTTGAATTGGATTCCCCATACTGTATGGAATCCTGTTATCCTCATCAACAACAGGTACTCCTTTCTCAAGATACTATACCATCGGAATATCATGATTATCTAGATGTATTCAGTAAGAAACAAGCAGAACACCTACCGCCACATCGGATATATGACTGCCCGATAGAGCTTCTACCTGGTTCTACCATACCCTATGGACATATTTATCCACTTTCACAACCCGAATTAGAGCACCTCAAGGATTACCTGGACGAAAACCTTAAAAAAGGTTTTATCAGACCTTCCACTTCCCCTGCAGGAGCAGGGATGTTCTTCGTAAGAAATAAGGACAAGTCCTTACGACCCATCATAGATTACAGGGAGCTGAATAAGAGGACAAGGAAGAACAGATACCCTCTCCCTCTTATTCCAGAGTTAGTGGAAAGACTAAGCAAGGCAACCATCTACACAAAGCTCGATCTCAGGGGTGCCTACAACCTGGTCAGAATCAGGGAAGGCAATGAGTGGCTCACTGCCTTCAGGACTCGCTATGGGCTCTATGAATATATGGTAATGCCATTCGGGCTCTGCAATGCCCCTGCCACGTTCCAATATTTCATTAATGATATCTTCAGAGATCTATTGGACGTGTGCCTCGTTATCTATTTGGATGATATCTTGATCTATTCAGACAATATACAGGACCACCAGAAGCATGTGCGCTGGGTTTTGGATCGACTAAGAACCCATCAGCTGTACGCTAAGCCTGAAAAATGTTCTTTCCACACTCATGAAATTACATTCCTTGGTTACAATATATCCTCCTCAGGGATACGTATGGAAGATGGAAAAATAGAAGCCATTCAAAAGTGGCCTATTCCTACCAACAAAAAAGATGTACAACGTTTTCTTGGCTTTGCAAATTTCTACAGGAAATTTATTAAAGGTTTTTCCAACATAGTCAAACCCTTAACCAGTCTTACTGGTTCTCTGACACCTTTCAGATGGAATCCGCAGGCTCAACAAGCTTTTGATCTCCTCAAGAGATCCTTCACAACCGCTCCCATACTTCAGTTCCCAGATACCAAACTCCAATTCATCCTAGAGGTAGATGCTTCCGACTATGCCTTGGGGGCTATACTGTCACAACGGAAATCCCCAAATGATCCTATACATCCAGTTGCCTACTATTCTCGACTCATGACTCCTCCTGAACGGAACTATCCCGTGGGCGAAAAGGAACTACTAGTTATCAAGGCCTCATTGGAGCACTGGAGGCATCTACTGGAAGGGACTTCCTACCCTATTCTGATTTACACAGATCATCGGAATTTGGAATACCTTCAATCAAGCAAGACTCTATCCGCCCGCCAGCTACGTTGGAGTCTGTTCTTTACCAGATTTCAGTTTCATATCACCTATCGTCCTGGCAAAAAGAACGGTAAGGCAGATTCTCTCTCCAGACATCTCCGACCTCCAGATCAAGTCATACCAGACCAACCCATCCTTCCTCCTGACCGGTTCTTAGGTGTTCTGAAGGATTCCTATCACTCCCTACGCTCTTGCCAACATAACGATACCACCTACCCAAAAGATCTTCAGGAAGTGGATTCAAATGGTATTGGTCATGTACGTGGTAAAATATATATTCCACCCACTTACAGGAATGACATACTTCGTCAACATCATGAATCACCACTTGCAGGACATCCAGGTGTTGAGAGAACCATCAAACTCATCAAGAGAAATTATTGGTGGCCAAACTTACACCAAACTGTCCACCATTTCATCAAAACCTGTCAGATTTGTGCCGTTTCAAAATCTGACAGAGCTAAACCTTATGGGTCTTTGTTATCTCTTCCTATACCAGACCGTCCTTGGCATACCATTGGTATGGACTTTATAGTCGATCTCCCTCCTTCCAACCATTCCACCACCATAATTTTAGTAGTGGATATTTTTACGAAAATGGCTCATTTTATTCCGTACAAAAAGCTACCCACAGCATCTGAAACAGCAGCACTGTTCTTAACCCACGTAGTTCGTCTCCATGGGTTACCTTCCATAATTATTTCTGATAGAGGTACCCAATTTACCTCCAGGTTCTGGAAACAGCTATGCTCCTTGCTCAAGATAGAACATCGCTATAGCACTGCTTACCATCCCCAAAAGAATACTTCAGGTTGTTTTCTGCAAGGCACCCTGAGTACACCTATGCCCCCCATGCATAGGTTTGCCAGGATTTTGGGAAGGTTATGTTACAATTTTATGACTTGTGATTTTAGTTATTAAAAATGAGAGTATTTCTTCTGATAGGCCTATCTTTAGTTTGGGGCCTATCGCATACCCCACTTTTATTTATTGCATTCAAAGTGTATATTTTTTAAATGTTGACACCCCAAGGTATTGTATATGGTGTGCTTTGATGCCTTTGAAGCAACCGTTTTAGCCCAAAAAATTGGAGAAAGTGTATGGTGGTAATTTTTCAATTTTCATTTTTACAGACACATTGCTTTTTGACTATGATTTAGGAGAGACTGTTGTAAGTTATTACAAAAACATACTTCAGGTTGTTTTCTGCAAGGCACCCTGAGAACACCTATGTCCCCCATGCATAGGTTTGACAGGGGTTTTGGTTAAAAAAAAACAGGCCCAATTTTAGAAAAAAATAGTAGTGAAATGTAAAAATCTGGCACAGTAAAAGTAAAAAAAACAAAAAAACATCTAACTGTAAACATAACCAAAAAAAAAAAAAAATATATATATATATATATATATATATATATATATATAACAGCAAATGTATTTATTTTTTAAAAAATTGACCATTGTATGGTACCGCTTGAAGCAGTCCCCAATGCAGAGTGCATGCTATCCAAGGGAATGGTGTCCCTTCTCTTCCCCCTCTTGGTACAGACTCTGCATTTTTTTTTGTGGTTTCTGCTTTGCGGCAGTAGGGGGGATTTTAAAAATAAAATGGGTAGCCCCAACTCTGCTCTCTCCCATCACCGCCCGGGGAGCAGGTGCATCATGGTACAAAATCCCCGTAATAATCTGGAGCTGAAACTGTAAAAAAGTATTTTTAACTCTGGGGTTTGCTTTTTTGAACAACAAAAAAGCGTTGTGGGTTGCAATCTGCATTAGGTAAATTGCAACCTTTTTGTACCAGGCCTTTGTCTTCCGCATAATTAGGTAGGGCTGCAGCAGCTGATCAGCCAGATCAACCCCACCCATATGCCGATTATAAGACTTGATGCACACTGGCTTCCTTATGATCTCAGCTCTGCCACGTACAGAAGCCGCCACCGTCCTCTCTGTGTGGATGGTGGTAAGAAGGTATACATCCTTCTTGTCTCTGTACTTAAGTGCCAACAGCTCCTCTTGGCACAGAGCTGAGGTCTCCCCCCTTCGTAGCCGGGTGCGTACAAGCTGTCCTGGGAAACCTGCGCGGTTCTTTTTAATTGTACCGCAAGCTACTGTATCAAAGCAATACAGTAGCTTGAACAAAAGGACACTTGTATAAAAATTGTCTAAGTACAAGTGATACCCTTTGTTCATTAGGGGTAATATCAGGTCACAGACAATCTTGCCAGTGGTTCCCATATGTTCTGGGCAACCTGGAGGGTCAAGTTGACTATCCTTTCCCTCATACACCCGAAAGGCCTGAGTATACCCATGCTCGCTGTCACAGAGCTTATACACCTTTACCCCATATCTGGAGCGCTTGGAAGGAATAAACTGCTTGAATCCCAGCCTTCCCTTATACTTCATTAGGGATTCATCAATGCATATATTCCTTCCAGGTGTATAAGCCTCTGCAAACCTGGCAGAAAAGTGGGTTATCAGGGGGCGGATTTTATACAGCCTGTCAAATTGGGGATGCTCCCTAGGGGGGCACAGGCTGTTGTCGCTGAAGTGCATGAAATGCAGAATCATTTCATACCTCTTTCTTGACATAATCTGGGAGAAAATGGGGGGTAGAGCAGATGGGGCTAGTACTCCAGTAGGAGCGAATGGAGGGTTTCTTTATGATGCCCATCAGCATGGTCAATGCCCAGAATTTTTTGAATTCTGGCACATTGATGGGGGCCCATTGCTGCTTTGCCAAATATGTTCCAGGCTTTGCAGCACGGAACTGATGGGCATATAAATTAGTTTGGGCGACAATGTTCCCCAATACATCATCGCCCAGAAACACTTCCAGAAACTGCTGGGGGCTAAAACCTGCCACATCTATATTTATGCCAGCATTTGCTGTGAAGGGTGGGATATCTGGCCTCTGGAGATGAGGTGTTACCCACTCTTCAGCAGCAATGGCAGCAACACGCCTCCTTCTGGCAAGGGGGCTAGCAGGGGGGCTGGTAGGGGGTCTAGCAGCCACAGATACATCACTATCAGTTGAGACTGCATCTAGTGATGTATCTGAGCATATGGCAGGGTCAAAATTGGGGACTGAGTCAGACATAGAGGCATCTGACTCTGACGCAAGGATGGCATACGCCTCCTCAGCACTATATATTTTCTGTGACATTTTTGTATCTGTCACAGAAAAAATGTACTAAATTTTTTTAAATTAAATTAATTAACTACATTAATTAACTAAATAAACTAGCAAAAAAGTACTGCTATGCTACTGCCAGTGATTTATAGCGATCACTGGCAAGCTAGGGGTTAATGGCTCTGAAAATTAATTTAAATTAACTAAATAGTTCTGAAAAGAGCCTCTGGATTTTTAACAAATTACAACAACAAAATTAACCCCTAAAAAAATGCACAGACAGCAAAAAAGTACAGCTATGCTACTGCCAGTGATTTATAGCGATCACTGGCAAGCTAGGGGTTAATGGCTCTGAAAATTAAATTAAATTAACTAAATGGTTCTGAAAAGAGCCTCTGGATTTTTAAAAAATTACAACAACAAAATTAACCCCTAAAAAAATGCACAGACAGCAAAAAAGTACAACTATGCTACTGCCAGTGATTTATAGCGATCACTGGCAAGCTAGGGGTTAATGGCTCTGAAAATTTATTTAAATTAACTAAATAGTTCTGAAAAGAGCCTCTGGATTTTTAAAAAATTACAACAACAAAATTAACCCCTAAAAAAATGCACAGACAGCAAAAAAGTACAGCTATGCTACTGCCAGTGATTTATAGCGATCACTGGCAAGCTAGGGGTTAATGGCTCTGAAAATTAAATTAAATTAACTAAATGGTTCTGAAAAGAGCCTCTGGATTTTTAAAAAATTACAACAAAAAAATGAACCCCTAAAAAAATGCACAGACAGCAAAAAAAAGTGCAGCTATGCTAATGCCAGTGATTTATAGTGATCACTGGCAAGCTAGGGGTTAATGGCTCTGAAAAGAGCCTTTGGTTCTATATTTTTTAACAAATAAAAGAATTAAATCTCTTTCTGCAAAAAAACAGGTGTCTCTCTCTCTCCAACAAAATCGCAAGTGAGGAGAGGGAGGGAGATCCACACTGATCAGTGTCAATATTTACAAATATTGACATGATCAGACAAATGGGGTATTTTATTATTATTATTTTTTTTTGGGTGTGAGGCTCAGATTGGGTGACCCTAGCTTGCCCCTATGATGAGGCAGGCTAGGGACACCACCAGAGGCCCCATGATGCACTGGGCATCGCTATCTTGGATGCCTAGTGAAAGGGGAGGGGGGGGCTATTTAGGGCTTTTTTTCATTTTATACGTTTTTTTTGTTTACATTTTTTACTTTTATTTTATAACTAACTAAGTGCCTCGACCCACCGAGGCACTTAGCACACAAGCAGAGCATCGGAAGCGTGTCCGATCGCTTCCGATGCTCTGAAACACTGCCGGGCTCCACGTGGAGCGAAACCGGAAGTGATCACTCGTGGGGGAGTGATCAATCCGGTCCCGGCACTCGGGAACAGTATTGCAGGATGCCTAGACCTCAAGGCAAGCCTGCAATACTGTTAGAGCAGCTGGAAGCGATTTCGATCGCTTCCAGTGCTCTGTTTAACCAACGACGTATGCCATACGTCCTCGGTCATTAAGTGCTTTTTTTTTTAGGACGTATGGCATACGTCGTCGGTCGTTAAGGGGTTAAGCCTTTGGCTGGGGTGTTTTTGCCTCCTCCTTGTGGCCAGGCTCAGCATTTCTCAGCAATTATATTAGGGTTAATATAGTTAATATTGTTATTATATATATGAACTATATTAACCCTAATTATATTAGGGTTAATATAGTTAATATCATTATTATATTATATATATATATATATATATATATATATATATATATATATATATATATATATATATATATATATATATATATATATTAAGTATAATAAACCTAATCTAACTCTAACATCCCTAACTAAATTCTTATTAAAATAGATCTAATTAATATTAATATTATTAATTAAATTATTCATATTTAAATCTAAATACTTACCTATAAAATAAACCCTAAGATAGCTACAATGTAATTAATAATTATATTGTATCTATTTTAGGGTTTATATTTATTTTACAGGTAACTTGGCATTTATTTTAACTAGGTAGAATAGCTATTAAATAGTTAATAACTATTTAATAGCTACCTAGTTAAAATAATTACCAATTTACCTGTAAAATAAATCCTAACCTAAGTTACAAATACACCTACACTATCAATAAATTAAATAAACTACAAATATCTAAACTAAAATACAATAAACTAATCTAAACTAATTACAAAAAACCCCCCACTAAATTACAAAAAATAAAAAACAATTACAAGATTTTTAAGCTAATTACACCTATTCTAAGCCCCCTAATAAAATAATAAAGCCCCCCAAAATAAAAAAAATTCCCTACCCTATTCTAAATTAAAAAAGTTCAAAGCTCTTTTACCTTACCAGCCCTTAAAAGGGCCTTTTGCGGGGCATGCCCCAAAGAATTCAGCTCTTTTGCATTGAAATAAATATACAATACCCCCCCACTACAACCCACCACCCACATACCCCTATTCTAAACCCACCCAAACCCCCCTTAAAAAAAAACTAACACTACCCCCCTGAAGATCTCCCTACCTTGTCTTCACCCAGCCGGGCCGAACTCTTCATCCGATCCGGGCGATGTCCAATCAAGCGGCAGTGAAGTCTTCTTCCATCCGGGCGATGTCTTCAATCAAGCGGCAGTGAAGTCTTCTTCCATCCGGGCAATGTCTTCAATCAAGCGGCAGTGAAGTCTTCTCCCATCCGGCGATGTCTTCAAGCAAAGCAGCATCTTCAATCTTCTTTCTTCGCTCCTCCGCCGTGGAGCATCCATCCGGCACAATGACTGAACGCGGAATGAGGTACCATTAAATGACGTCATCCAAGATGGCGTCCATCGAATTCCGATTGGCTGATAGAATTCTATCAGCCAATCGGAATTAAGGTACAAAAATCTGATTGGCTGATTGAATCAGCCAATCAGATTCAAGTTCAATCCGATTGGCTGATTAGTTCAGTCATTTAATTATAGTGTAGTGTTAGGTGTTAGTGTAATTTAGGTTAGATTTTATTTTACAGGTAAATTTGTCTTTATTTTAACTAGGTAGTTATTAAATAGTTAATAACTATTTAGTAACTATTCTACCTAGTTAAAATAAATACAAATTTGCCTGTAAAATAAAAATAAACCCTAAGCTAGCTACAATGTAACTATTAGTTATATTGTAGCTAGCTTAGGGTTTATTTTATAGGTAAGTATTTAGTTTTAAAAAGGAATAATTTAGTTAATGATAGTTATTTTTATTTAGATTTATTTAAATTATATTTAAGTTAGGGGGTGTTAGGGTTAGACTTAGATTTAGGGGTTAATAACTTTAATATAGTGGTGGCGACGTTGGGGGCGGCAGTTTAAGGGTTAATAAATGTATAGCTGTTGGCGATGTAAGGGACGGCAGATTAGGGGTTAATAATATTTAACTAATGTTTGCGATGCAGGAGTGCAGCGGTTTAGGGGTTAATATATTTATTATAGTAGCGGCGATGTCCGGTTCAGCAGATTAGGGGTTAAATATTTTATTTTAGTGTTTGCGATGCAGGGGGGGCTCGGTTTAGGGGTTAATAGGTAGTTTATGGGTGTTAGGGTACTTTTTAGCACTTTAGTTAAGAGTTTTATGCTATGGCGTTGTAGTGTAAAACTCTTAACTACTGACTTTAAAATGTGGTACCAGTCTTGACAGGAGAGGGTCTACCGCTCACTTTTTGTCAGACTCGTAATACCGGTGCTATGCAAGTCCCATTGAAAAAAAAGAGGATACGCAATTTACATAAGTGTATTTGCGGTATTTCCAAGTCTGACCAAAAAAGTGAGCGGTGAGCCTGTACCTTCAAGACTCGTAATACCAGCGGGCGTTAAAAAGCAGCGTTAAGACCGACCAACGCTGCTTTTTAAGCCTAATGCACAACTCGTAATCTAGCCGTTAGTGATTGTGTTATATTAATATTAACAAATGCAGTGCTCTGTTCTGTAAATAAAAAGTTTACCTTCACTTTAAGTTAAAAAGTAAAGCATTATAAAACATTTGCATATCCTTAACCAGAATGTATAAGGAAAACAGATCTCCTGATTTGCCTTTGTGTATAAATGTGCTTCCCGATAAATTATTTTACTTAAAGGGACATGAAACCCATTTTTGTATTTGAAATAAATTTCTAATTTACTTCTATTATCAAATGTTTTTCCATTCTCTTGGGATCTTCTGTTAAAAAGCAGGAGCGTATCCTCAAGAGTGTGCACGATTCTGGAGCACTTTATGGTAGCAGTTTTGCAAGAATGTTATCCATTTGCCAGAGCGCTATTTCCTGCATGTAGTGCTTGAGACACATACCTAGGTTTCTCTTCAACAAACAATACCATGGGAACAAAGCAAATTTGATAATAGAAGTAAACTGGAAACTTTTCTAAAAAGATTTGCTGTGTCTGAATGACAATTTTTTTTGGGGGGGGTTTCATATCCCTTTAACTATACAGAAACATCCTGTCCTTTCTTATCCATAAAAACCTACATTGTTATAAAGCTTTCATAACCCCGGGAGGCGGAGCCAGCTGCCTAGCATGGAGGATGCAGAGGAGTGAGCTCCGTCTATGTCAGGGCTAATACAACTATTGTGGGAGAGAAACAACACCTAAAGTGACGAAAGTTTGGAGGAACAGTTCCCTAACAGAGTTGTGATGCTTTAAATTTTATTATCTACCGGATCGCTGCGTGGTAGCGCACATGGCCAGCAACTAACCGCTGCTCTGCTGAGGTCTATCAGAAGTTTGACCGCTGGGTATAAAAGTGATCTGTCATAACCCTCATACCGGAGCTATCTAGAGGCATTGAAGTAACTTAACACAGCCACTATACAGAACCGGAAGCTGCAGATCTAACATGTGAGTACTGCGCCACTAAGGCCTACCTTTCCTACGGCCCCGCAGCACAGACAGACACTGACATGCAGATCACAGTACATCGCCTGCTTTAGGGAGAAGCAAGATGTTATAAAGCACCAACTAGGCATTATATATCACTATTTCAGCTATTATATATATGCCTTATACCTTTCCACTCCACTACTAGCACTTGGATTATGAGCTGCACTCGATACCACTAGTCACACTATCAAAAACCCTGCTACAGACCAGATTATTTGCCCTGGGGATATATGGAATCCTTTTTCCTTTTGGAACTTTAAGTTTTGCTACTACTTTTGCTTGGTAAAACGATTTCACACTGTAGCAAACTGGGACACACTGGATATAAGGAGTCCCTATTCTAGCACAAGAAGTGAATAAAAGTATTTACAAAGGCCTCATTTTCCCTGATTCTGAATGGATCAATATGTCTGTAAAAGGGCAGAAGAAAGCGCCCAAGAGCACTAAAAACCTTAAAGTCTCACAGAACCCGACTATGCTGAAGGAATTCTTTAAGCCATTAGACGTCACGTCTACACATATAACTGACACACAGAATGATTTAAGTGACACTGATGATTCCACACATTCACAGTTCTCCTCAAGAGATACAAGACCGCTCACAAGAGCTGATTTGAGTTCACTACCTACTAAAGATGATCTCACCACCCTATTATCACAGGTCAGTCAGCTTATAAAAGATGGCCTCAAAGAAGTGAGGAAAGATATAAATGACCTAGGAGATAGGATGGAATATCTAGAGGAAGGATCTGAATATGTTAATTCTGAACTTGAAACGCTGTCCAGGCAGACATACCAACAGAGTGTTACCATAGAAAACCTACAAACCCACGTGGAAGATTTAGACAATAGAGGTAGGCAACAAAACCTTAGGGTCAGAGGTATACCAGAGACTGTCCTTCCCCAACAGTTGGAGGGCTATCTACAAAAGTTATTTCACTACATTATGGATACAAGCGACTCTCCTAACATCCCTTTAGATCGGGCGCACCGAGCACTCAGGCCACCTCCAAAACCTACAGACCCGCCAAGGGATGTGATATTAAGATTTCAACTTTTCAAAGACAAAGAACTGATTTTTACTGCAGCCCGGAAGAAAAAAGATATTTGCTTTGAAGATTCTCAACTACAAATCTATGCAGATATTACCCCCCTTACACTTGCTAAAAGGAGACAGGCCAAATGTCTAACAGATCACCTGCAGGAATTAAAGATCCCATATAGATGGGGCTTCCCATTTTGTCTCAGAGTGGCCCGCAGGTACCAGACATACATTTACAGGACATTAGAAGATATCGAACCCTTCTGTAAGCAACTGAATATATCTCTGCCCAAGCTCCCCAGGATCAACGAAGCAAAATCTGACACCAATCAACAAGATGCCAGCACTTCTAAACCGCAAAGGCCAGGCTGGATAACGGTCAATTGGAAAAGATCGAGAAGAGATAGAAATGCGTCCAACCAAACTTCTGTACCAGAAGCTGCTCTGTAGACATGTGCACGGCTAAAAAATTCAGTTCGTTTTCGGTTCGGATCGATTCTGACTTTTCGAATTTCGTTTCGGATCGAATCGGATTCGGCAAAATTTGAATAAATTCGTTTCGGATTTATTCGGATCCGAATAAATTCGTTTCGGATTTATTAGGATTCGGCTGAATTCGGTTCTATTCCGTTCTGAAATTCGGAATGTTTTTAGTACACTAACACCCATTTAGTACACTAAGTCACTAACACCCATAAACTACCTATGAACCACTAAACCGAGGCCCCCCCACATCGCAAACCCTATAATAACATTATTTAACCCCTAATCTGCCGATCGGATATCGCCGCAACCTACATTATAGCTATTAACCCCTAATCTGCTGTCCCTAACACCGCCGACCCCTACATTATAGTTATTAACCCCTAATCTGCCTCCCCCAACGTCGCCGCAATCTAACTACAAGTATTAACCCCTAATCTGCCGACCCGATATCGCCGCAGCCTACATTATAGCTATTAACCCCTAATCTGCTGTCCCTAACACCGCCGACCCCTACATTATAGTTATTAACCCCTAATCTGCCTCCCCCAACGTCGCCGCAATCTAACTACAAGTATTAACCCCTAATCTGCCGACCCGATATCGCCGCCGCCTACATTATAGCTATTAACCCCTAATCTGCTGTCCCTAACACCGCCGACCCCTACATTATAGTTATTAACCCCTAATCTGCCTCCCCCAACGTCGCCGCAATCTAACTACAAGTATTAACCCCTAATCTGCCGAGCTGATATCGCCGCCACCTACATTATAACTATTAACCCCTAATCTGCTGTCCCTAACACCGCCGACCCCTACATTATAGTTATTAACCCCTAATCTGCCTCCCCCCAACGTCGCCACAATCTAACTACAAGTATTAACCCCTAATCTGCCGACCGCAAATCGCTGCCACTATAATAAATGTATTAACCCCTAAACCGCCGCACTCCCGCCTCGCAAACACTATAATACATTTTATTAACCCCTAATCTGCCCTCCCTAACATCGCCGCCACCTACCTACAATTATTAACCCCTAATCTCCCGCCCCCAACGTCGCCGCTACTATAATAAGGTTATTAACCCCTAAACCTAAGTCTAACCCTAACACTAACACCCCCTAACTTAAATATAATTTAAATAAAACGAAATAAGTTTACTATAGTTAAATAAATGAATCCTATTTAAAACTAAAGACTTACCTGTAAAATAAACCCTAAAATAGCTGCAATATAACTAATAGTTACATTGTAGCTATTTTAGGATTTATTTTTATTTTACAGGCAACTTTGTATTTATTTTAACTAGGTACAATAGTTATTAAATAGTTAATAACTATTTAATAACTACCTAGCTAAAATAAATACAAATTTACCTGTAAAATAAATCCTAACCTAAGTTACAATTACACCTAACACTACACTATCATTTAATTAATTAAATAAATGACTCATATTTAAAACAAAATACTTACCTGTAAAATAAACCCTAAGATAGCTGCAATATAACTAATAGTTACATTGTAGCTATTTTAGCATTTATATTTATTTTACAGGCAACTTTGTATTTATTTTAACTAGGTACAAAAGCTATTAAATAGTTATTGACTAATTAATAGCTACCTAGTTAAAATAATTACAAAATTACCTGTAAAATAAATCCTAACCTAAGTTACAATTAAACCTAACACTACACTGTCATTAAATAAATTAACTACAAGTACCTACAATTATCTACAATTAAATAAACTAAAGTACAAAAACCCCCCACTAAATTACAAAAAAAACCAAACACTAAATTACAAAAAATAAAAAAGTATTACAAGAATTTTAAACTAATTACACCTAATCTAAGCCCCCTAATAAAATAACAAAGCCCCCCAAAATAAAAAAAAATGCCCTACCCTATACTAAATTACAAAAGTTAACAGCTCTATTACCTTACCAGCCCTGAACAGGGCCCTTTGCGGGGCATGCCCCAAAGAAAACAGCTCTTTTGCCTGTAAAAAAAAAACACAATCCCCCCCCCCACATTACAACCCACCACCCACATACCCCTACTCTAACCCAAACCCCCCTTAAATAAACCTAACACTACCCCCCTGAAGATCTCCCTACCTTGAGTCGTGTTCACCCAGCCGGGCCGAAGTCTTCATCCGATGGGGCAGAAGAGGACATCCAGACCGGCAGAAGTCTTCATCCAAGCGGGGCAAGAAGAGGTCTTCCATCCATCATACAAGTACCAAAATACAAACAAACACTAAATTACAAAAAATAATAAAATATTACAATAATTTTAAACTAATTACACCTAATCTAAGCCCCCGACTAGCTATTAATATAGCTTCAATATAACTAATAGTTACATTGTAGCTATTTTAGGATTTATATTTATTTTACAGGCAACTTTGTATTTATTTTAACTAGGTACAATAGCTATTAAATAGTTAATAACTATTTAATAACTACCTAGCTAAAATAAATACAAATTTACCTGTAAAATAAATCATAACCTAAGTTACAATTACACCTAACACTACACTATCATTAAATTAACTAAATAAATGAATCCTATATAAAACTAAAGACTTACCTGTAAAATAAACCCTAATATAGCTGCAATATAACTAATAGTTACATTGTAGCTATTTTAGCATTTATATTTATTGTACAGGCAACTTTGTATTTATTTTAACTAGGTTCAATAGCTATTAAATAGATATTGACTATTTAATAGCTACCTAGTTAAAATAATTACAAAATTACCTGTAAAATAAATCCTAACCTAAGTTACAATTAAACCTAACACTACACTATCATTAAATAAATTAACTACAAGTACCTACAATTAAATACAATTAAAAAAACTAAACTAAAGTACAAAAAACCCCCACTAAATTACAAAAAATAAAAAAATATTACAAGAATTTTAAACTAATTACACCTAATCTAAGCCCCCTAATAAAATAACAAAGCCCCCCAAAATAAAAAAAAATGCCCTACCCTATACTAAATTACAAAAGTTAACAGCTCTATTACCTTACCAGCCCTGAACAGGGCCTTTTGCGGGGCATGCCCCAAAGAAAACAGCTCTTTTGCCTGTAAAAAAAAAACACAATACCCCCCCCCACATTACAACCCACCACCCACATACCCCTACTCTAACCCAAACCCCCCTTAAATAAACCTAACACTACCCCCCTGAAGATCTCCCTACCTTGAGTCGTGTGCACCCAGCCGGGCCGAAGTCTTCATCCGATGGGGCAGAAGAGGACATCCAGACGGGCAGAAGTCTTCATCCAAGCGGGGCAAGAAGAGGTCTTCCATCCATCAGAAAAGTACAAAAAAACAAACAAACACTAAATTATCAAGAATAATAAAATATTACAATAATTTTAAACTAATTACACCTAATCTAAGCCCCCTACTAGCTATTAATATAGCTACAATATAACTAATAGTTACATTGTAGCTATTTTAGGATTTATATTTATTTTACAGGCAATTTTGTATTTATTTTAACTAGGTACAATAGCTATTAAATAGTTAATAACTACCTAGCTAAAATAAATACAAATTTACCTGTAAAATAAACCCTAACCTAAGTTACAATTACACCTAACACTACACTGTCATTAAATTAACTAAATAAATTAATCCTATATAAAACTAAATACTTACCTGTAAAATAAACCCTAATATAGCTACAATATAACTAATAGTTACATTGTAGCTATTTTAGCATTTATATTTATTTTACAGGCAACTTTGTATTTATTTTAACTAGGTACAATAGCTATTAAATAGATATTTACTGTTTAATAGCTACCTAGTTAAAATAATTACAAAATTACCTGTAAAATAAATCCTAACCTAAGTTACTATTAAACCTAACACTACACTATCATTAAATAAATTAACTACAAGTACCTACAATTAAATACAATGAAATAAACTAAACTAAAGTACAAAAAAAAACAAACACTAAATTACAAAAAATAAAAAAAATTACAAGAATTTTAAACTAATTACACCTAATCTAAGCCCCCTAATAAAATAACAAAGCCCCCCAAAATAAAAAAATGCCCTACCCTATACTAAATTACAAAAGTAATCAGCTCTATTACCTTACCAGCCCTGAACAGGGCCTTTTGCGGGGCATGCCCCAAAGAAAACAGCTCTTTTGCCTGTAAAAAAAAACACAATACCCCCCCCCACATTACAACCCACCACCCACATACCCCTACTCTAACCCAAACCCCCCTTAAATAAACCTAACACTACCCCCCTGAAGATCTCTCTACCGTGTCTTCACCCAGCGGGCCGAAGTCTTCATCCGATCGGGCAGAAGAGGACATCCAGACCGGCAGAAGTCTTCATCCAAGCGGGGCAAGAAGAGGTCTTCCATCCATCAGAAGTCTTGATCCAGGCGGCATCTTCTCTGTTCATCCATCCGGAGCGGAGCGGCAGCATCCTGAAGACATCCCACGCAGAGCATCCTCTTCTTTCTTGATCCGACGACTAGGTGACTGTACCTTTAAGTGACGTCATCCAAGATGGCGTCCCTTGAATTCCGATTGGCTGATAGGATTCTATCAGCCAATCGGAATTAAAGTAGGAAAAATCTGATTGGCTGATTCAATCTGCCAATCAGATTCAAGTTCAATCCGATTGGCTGATGGAATCAGCCAATCAGATTGACCTCGCGTTCTATTGGCTGTTCCGATCAGCCAATAGAATGTGAGCTCAATCTGATTGGCTGATTGGATCAGCCAATCGGATTGAACTTGAATCTGATTGGCTGATTGAATCAGCCAATCAGATTTTTCCTACCTTAATTCCGATTGGCTGATAGAATCCTATCAGCCAATCGGAATTCAAGGGACGCCATCTTGGATGACGTCACTTAAAGGTACAGTCACCTAGTCGTCGGATCAAGAAAGAAGAGGATGCTCTGCGTGGGATGTCTTCAGGATGCTGCCGCTCCGCTCCGGATGGATGAACAGAGAAGATGCTGCCTGGATCAAGACTTCTGATGGATGGAAGACCACTTCTTGCCCCGCTTGGATGAAGACTTCTGCCGGTCTGGATGTCCTCTTCTGCCCGATCGGATGAAGACTTCGGCCCGCTGGGTGAAGACACGGTAGAGAGATCTTCAGGGGGGTAGTGTTAGGTTTATTTAAGGGGGGTTTGGGTTAGAGTAGGGGTATGTGGGTGGTGGGTTGTAATGTGGGGGGGGGGGTATTGTGTTTTTTTTTTACAGGCAAAAGAGCTGTTTTCTTTGGGGCATGCCCCGCAAAAGGCCCTGTTCAGGGCTGGTAAGGTAATAGAGCTGATTACTTTTGTAATTTAGTATAGGGTAGGGCATTTTTTTATTTTGGGGGGCTTTGTTATTTTATTAGGGGGCTTAGATTAGGTGTAATTAGTTTAAAATTCTTGTAATTTTTTTTATTTTTTGTAATTTAGTGTTTTTTTTTTTGTACTTTAGTTTAGTTTATTTCATTGTATTTAATTGTAGGTACTTGTAGTTAATTTATTTAATGATAGTGTAGTGTTAGGTTTAATAGTAACTTAGGTTAGGATTTATTTTACAGGTAATTTTGTAATTATTTTAGCTAGGTAGCTATTAAACAGTAAATATCTATTTAATAGCTATTGTACCTAGTTAAAATAAATACAAAGTTGCCTGTAAAATAAATATAAATGCTAAAATAGCTACAATGTAACTATTAGTTATATTGTAGCTATATTAGGGTTTATTTTACAGGTAAGTATTTAGTTTTATATAGGATTAATTTATTTAGTTAATTTAATGACAGTGTAGTGTTAGGTGTTATTGTAACTTAGGTTAGGGTTTATTTTACAGGTAAATTTGTATTTATTTTAGCTAGGTAGTTATTAAATAGTTATTAATTATTTAATAGCTATTGTACCTAGTTAAAATAAATACAAAGTTGACTGTAAAATAAATATAAATCCTAAAATAGCTACAATGTAACTATTAGTTATATTGTAGCTATATTAATAGCTAGTAGGGGGCTTAGATTAGGTGTAATTAGTTTAAAATTATTGTAATATTTTATTATTTTTGCTAATTTAGTGTTTGTTTGTTTTTTTGTACTTTTCTGATGTATGGAAGACCTCTTCTTGCCCCGCTTGGATGAAGACTTCTGCCGGTCTGGATGTCCTCTTCTGCCCCATCGGATGAAGACTTCGGCCCGGCTGGGTGAACACGACTCAAGGTAGGGAGATCTTCAGGGGGGTAGTGTTAGGTTTATTTAAGGGGGGTTTGGGTTAGAGTAGGGGTATGTGGGTGGTGGGTTGTAATGTGGGGGGGGGGGATTGTGTTTTTTTTTTACAGGCAAAAGAGCTGTTTTCTTTGGGGCATGCCCCGCAAAGGGCCCTGTTCAGGGCTGGTAAGGTAATAGAGCTGTTAACTTTTGTAATTTAGTATAGGGTAGGGCATTTTTTTTTATTTTGGGGGGCTTTGTTATTTTATTAGGGGGCTTAGATTAGGTGTAATTAGTTTAAAATTCTTGTAATATTTTTTTTATTTTTTGTAATTTAGTGGTTTTTTTATTTTTTGTAATTTAGTGGGGGGGTTTTGTACTTTAGTTTATTTAATTGTAGATAATTGTAGGTACTTGTAGTTAATTTATTTAATGATAGTGTAGTGTTAGGTTTAATAGTAACTTAGGTTAGGATTTATTTTACAGGTAATTTTGTAATTATTTTAACTAGGTAGCTATTAAACAGTAAATATCTATTTAATAGCTATTGTACCTAGTTAAAATAAATACAAAGTTGCCTGTAAAATAAATATAAATGCTAAAATAGCTACAATGTAACTATTAGTTATATTGTAGCTATATTAGGGTTTATTTTACAGGTAAGTATTTAGTTTTATATAGGATTAATTTATTTAGTTAATTTAATGACAGTGTAGTGTTAGGTGTAATTGTAACTTAGGTTAGGGTTTATTTTACAGGTAAATTTGTATTTATTTTAGCTAGGTAGTTATTAACTATTTAATAGCTATTGTACCTAGTTAAAATAAATACAAAGTTGCCTATTAAATAAATATAAATGCTAAAATAGCTACAATGTAACTATTAGTTATATTGCAGCTATATTAGGGTTTATTTTACAGGTAAGTATTTAGTTTTAAATATGAGTCATTTATTTAATTAATTAAATGATAGTGTAGTGTTAGGTGTAATTGTAACTTAGGTTAGGATTTATTTTACAGGTAAATTTGTATTTATTTTAGCTAGGTAGTTATTAAATAGTTATTAACTATTTAATAACTATTGTACCTAGTTAAAATAAATACAAATTTGCCTGTAAAATAAAAATAAATCCTAAAATAGCTACAATGTAACTATTAGTTATATTTTAGCTATATTATGGTTTATTTTACAGGTAAGTCTTTAGTTTTAAATAGGATTCATTTATTTAACTATAGTAAATTTATTTAGTTTTATTTAAATTATATTTAAGTTAGGGGGTGTTAGTGTTAGGGTTAGACTTAGGTTTAGGGGTTAATAACCTTATTATAGTAGCGGCGACGTTGGGGACGGGAGATTAGGGGTTAATAATTGTAGGTAGGTGGCGGCGATGTTAGGGAGGGCAGATTAGGGGTTAATAAAATGTATTATAGTGTTTGCGAGGCGGGAGTGCGGCGGTTTAGGGGTTAATACATTTATTATAGTTGCGGCGATTTGCGGTCGGCAGATTAGGGGTTAATACTTGTAGTTAGATTGTGGCGACGTTGGGGGGGGCAGATTAGGGGTTAATAACTATAATGTAGAGGTCGGCGGTGTTAGGGACAGCAGATTAGGGGTTAATAGCTATAATGTAGGCGGCGGCGATATCGGGTCGGCAGATTAGGGGTTAATACTTGTAGTTAGATTGCGGCGACGTTGGGGGGGGCAGATTAGGGGTTAATAACTATAATGTAGGGGTCGGCGGTGTTAGGGACAGCAGATTAGGGGTTAATAGTTATAATGTAGGTGGCGGCGATATCGGGTCGGCAGATTAGGGGTTAATACTTGTAGTTAGATTGCGGCGACGTTGGGGGGCGCAGATTAGGGGTTAATAACTATAATGTAGGGGTCGGCGGTGTTAGGGACAGCAGATTAGGGGTTAATAGTTAAAATGTAGGTGGCGGCGATATTCGGTCGGCAGATTAGGGGTTAATAAAATAATGCAGGTGTCAGCGATAGCGGAGGCAGCAGATTAGGGGTTAATAAGTGTCAGATTAGGGGTGTTTAGAGACTCGGGGTACATGTTAGGGTGTTAGGTGCAGACTTAGTGTTTCCCCATAGGAAACAATGGGGCTGCGGTGTTAGTTTTTTTTTAGACGAAACTCCCATTGTTTCCTATGGGGAAATGCCGAATTTTAACGAGCTAATTCGGATTTATTCGGAGATACGGCAGCTATTTCGGATTCATTCGGTAGATTCGGAAGTATTTTAATTCGGAAATCCGAATCGATCCGAATCTCCGAATTTACCGAATTTACCGAATTTCCGAATTAATCCGAAACGAACCGCACATGTCTACTGCTCTGGACCCACCTACCTGAACCTTAATAGACCTTTATTGAAATTATCTTTGCCAACCTGCCACAGGACACATGGTTGTCTATTGAATGGACTCCAGGAGTAATCCAAAGTTTTATATTTGTCTTTTTGTTCTTTTTACAGAGGGTAATATGAAGGGTTAATACTCTCTTGTTGGTGCCCCACTTATGGGGTATGATCATCTGCCTCTTAAGCATAATGAAAGCAAATAGGTGTACGAGGCGCTGAGGATAAACTCTCAGAATAGAAAATATTCTGTAATGCTTAGTGGTAAATGGTAGCTATGTCAGCTTTTGATCTCTATCTCACCATTTATGTTTATTTCCCTAAGGTAATATGTTCGAAATAATTAGAACTGTTATTAGTTAGGATTGTTGTGATCCCAATTGTTACAACTATAAAAGAAAGTTTATAGCCCTGTCCTATAGCTCATATTTATTGAGCTTCCTATAACCTCTCTAAGTAGGTTAGGTTTGTATTTCTTTGTATTGTTTATGATGTTTTTTCTTACTTCATTCTTTTTCTTATATTCCTTTTCTTCTTCTAGTATCTCTTTCTCCCTCCACCTACAGGAAGCCTTTTGGGATACGCTACTCTATTGTATTAGTCACATCTTGGGTCTCATTCACAAGCTCCAGCTTAAAACACCAGACGCACAGGCCAAATGTAAGTACCTTTGCATACACTGTTCTCCAGACTACTCACACGGACAGCTGTCTATCCCACCCTCACCATCATCTAAGACTTTTGTAGCAGTAAGACCCCTACAACACTATGGCTGCCCCTAAATTAAAAATTATCTCCCAAAACGTGAAAGGGCTCAATTCACCAACAAAAAGGTCAATAGCACTGAACTGGTTTCGCAGGATGGGGGGGTGACATCATTTTTGTGCAGGAGACACACTTTTGTTTAGATGGGGGCCCCGCATTCTCCTCCAGCACTTATCCTCTAGGATACTTCTCTCATAACGTCACCAAAACAAATGGGGTAGGAATACTTTTTAATTAAAAGTTACCATTTCAGCTGATCACTAAACATCAGCATAATGAGAGTAAGCTCCTTATTCTTCAGGGATTATTGTTTAATCAACCTGTCACACTGGTAAATTTATATGCCCCAAACAGAGCTCAAGCGAGATTTTTTAGGAAGTCACTAGATAACCATCTAACAGTTGATAAAGGAATTGTTATCTGCGCAGGCGATTTTAATGTAGCATTATCACCACTTTTAGACTGTTCTCAAGGCCGAAGTGGCATTCCCACATCCGCACATCAGAGCATTAATACTAGGTTGACAGCCCACTCTTTAGTTGATACATGGAGACAGCAACATCCCAAACATAGGGAGTTTACATTTTATTCCCATCCGAATAGGTCCTGGTCCAGAATCGATTATGTTCTTGTAAACCAACTTAGCCTACACTTAGTAGACTCCACTGATATATCATTAACTCCCTGGTCGGACCATTCTATGGTCACATTAACCTTTAATTGGCCCTTAGCCCCTATCTCCCAATTTTGTTGGAGACTAGAGGAAACCCTCTTAAAAGACCCAACACTAAAGGATCAAATCTCTGCAGCACTGACGGAATACTTTAACATAAATGTGACTGACTCCATTTCCCCTGGCACTATATGGGATGCACACAAGGCAGTAATAAGGGGCATCTTTATCAAGCATAAGGCTCTCCTAAACAAACGTAAGATAGCAGATTACAATACACTAGAGCGCCAGCTATCTGTACTACAGCAGGCACACATCCAAAGTCCCCTAGATCCAACTATTGTTCATGACCTAACACTTGCAAGGGGTAGATTTAATGCACACTTACAAAAAGATGCTCAGAGACATGCTTTCTACCTGAAGAGGCTATATTTTTCAGAAGGCAATAAAGCGGGCAGGCTCTTGGCACGAGCTCTACACCAGAGAGCGCTCAACTCCTATGTCCACAAACTCTGCAATGCGGAGCGCATGGTGGTACAAGACAGCAAGTCTATTGCATCAGTATTTCAAGGCTATTACTGTAAATTATATAACCTCCCAGAGATTAATTCCCCCGAGCAGATTAGAGATATGGAAAACTATATCAGAGAAGCCGACTTAGTTAAGATCACATCAGAAGATGCTGCCAAGCTGGACGAACCCATTTCATACCAGGAGATATTGACTGCTATAGACTCCCTACTAACACAAAAGAGCCCAGGCCCTGATGGCTTCTCCAATGTATACTATAAAACATTCAAACAGACACTATTACCACACCTCCATAGGCTCTTTAACTCCATAGACAAACATGGCTCTTTTTCCCGAGATTTCTTATCGGCACATATTTCATTAATACACAAGACAGGGAAATCTACACTCGAACCAGGCAATTATCGACCAATTTCTTTAATAAACACAGATGCAAAGATATATGCCAAGATCCTGGCAACTAGGCTCAATAAATTTTTGCCTCATCTTATTCACACAGACCAGGCGGGCTTTGTTCCGCATCGGGAGGCCAGGGACAATACGATCAGGACACTTCACCTGATCGATTATGCATCTACTACTAATATTGAGATGGTCCTGGCCTCTACCGACGCGGAGAAAGCGTTTGATAGATTGAACTTGGTCTATCTCCGGGCTGCCCTGGAGGGATTTGGGTTTGGAGAGAGATTGGTCAATAGGATCTTCAGCTTATATAATAACCCCACTGCTAGAGTCCGAGTAAATAGCATACTGTCAGATTCTTTCAACATAAGTAATGGTACGCGGCAGGGATGCCCCCTCTCCCCGTTCCTCTTTGCCATAGCAATGGAGCCACTAGCAGCCCATATTAGATTGAACAACACCATTGAGGGGGTACCTATTGGGCCTAACAATTATAAAATAAGCCTATATGCTGACGATATTTTACTATCCCTGACTAATCTTACAATGTCGCTTCTAGCTGTGCTTGCTGAATTCCGACGCTTCGGAGACCTCTCTCATTTCCTGATTAATAATCAGAAATCCAACATTCTAAACATTACGATGAACACACAAAAGTTCTTGTCCCTTGCCCAGATCTGCCCATACCAACTAATTAACGATCAAATTAAATACTTGGGTGTGAACATTACACCTAAAGTCACCTCCCTCTTTAAATCAAATTACACTCCACTACTGCAAGAACTGTTGAAAGACTGCCAAGTCTGGCAACGCAAGCCCTTCTCTTGGCGGGGGAGGAACCAAATAGCGAAAATGTCCCTACTGCCGCAAATCCTCTACTTGCTAAAGACTGTACCTATTAATTTACAGACGGCCTTTCTCCAACAACTTCAATCTATCCTTAATGGGTTTAACTGGGGAGGTTGCAGACCAAGAGTAGCGAGACAAAATCTGTATAGATCCAGGAAGGAGGGAGGGTTGGGAACTCCCTTTATACTTCGGTATTATCAGGCTAATGTGTTACAACGCATATTGAACTGGCATACTGACTCACAAGATAAGGCATGGATCCCACTAGACACGCACATTCTAAAAACACCGCAGGTTGGCCCAATCTGCTGGCTGCCGGATAAGTTTCGTCCCCCTAGAGCTAGATCGTCTCCTCTCTATAGACACATTTTCTCCACCTGGGATACTATAGTTAAACAGATAGGGGGCATCTCTACAGCACATTCGCCCATGACGCCGATTTTTCAAAACACAGAGTTACTATTAGGTATGCATCTCACACTTGGAGATATTCATTATAGAGAACTGGGATTTTCATCCCCACTGATAGATTTTCTTTCTCAGGGGAAACTTAAGCCCAGACAGGACCTGACAGAGACACTGGGGGGTACCTACACAAATTGGTTGAAATACTCTCAGCTACAACATCTATTACAGGTCTCCCCACATAGCCCTCAACTCACATGGCCTCTTACCATTTTTGAGAAACTTTGTAGGACTGGCATCTCCTCAAGGGGAACCTTGGCCATGTCAAGACGCATCCTAGACAACTGTTTATACAATACACTACCGACATACACTGAATCCTGGCAAGATGAACTAAACTTAGACATTGCTCCGGAAAACTGGTACGAACTGTTCGAATACACTGCTAAATCGTCGACATCCCCACAGATCCTTGAAATGAACTACAAGGTTCTGTCGAGGTGGTATATGACCCCAGTCAGAATGAAATTAATATACCAAGAGGTTTCTCCCTTGTGCTGGAGGGGATGTGGGGAAGTGGGAACTTTATCACATGTGTGGTGGTCATGCCCTCGCCTGTGACCCTTTTGGGAATCCCTAGAGAAAATACTGCTCCCAATGACTGGAACCACCTTTCACCTTACCCCTTTGATCATATTGTTAAATGGCAGACCTAAAATTCCTTGCAAGCTTAGACTATCTTTACTTCAAATTTGCATAAATGGAGCTAAATCTTTAATAGCTAGAAAGTGGAAGTCTCACCTTACCCCAACAATTGCAGAATGGAAGGCTAGAACCCAGGAGCTTATCTCACTGGAAGAATACTCCTATCTCAAACGAAATAGACATGACAGGTTTTTAAATATAAAACTATACTGGGAAATGCTCCAAATCCCACCTTAAGGCTTTTTCATTTGAGATGGCATACTAGTATTTGGGAAGTACAGTACACCACCCTTCTGACCCTCTTCCACCAAGGTATGCATTGAAACTAGTAAGATACCTAAGAAACTACGATGCCCAACAGTAGGTGTGAGTAAGAAGGCTTCCTCCTCCTTTTTTTTTTTTTTTCTTGCTAAATGTCCCTTCCTTCTTTTTCTTTACTTTCTTCCTTCTTTTCTGTCTCTTAATTTTGATATAAAAAGGGTTAACTAAGTATCTGACGGCCGGCTGTTAAAGGTAGCCTTCTCGAAGGCCTATTTTGTATACATGTATCGGCTGCTCTATAGAACACAGTTAATAAGCTATACTCCTTATTTGTATTTTTAACATTGCAGCCATATGGAGCTGAACTATTTGTTTTTTGTCTCATAAACTGTGTACCGCATGTTATTTATATTAAACCTGTTTAATAAAAAATTTAAATTTAAAAAAAAAAAAAAGCTTTCATAACCCAACACAATTTCTAAAAATGTATAAAATTTATAAAAATGATATTTAGAGTGGATGACCTCTTAATGTTCAAATAAATTAATTACGTTGATCTTAAAGGAAGACAAATTAAAACTTGAGAAAATTAATAGGCAACTGGTAGAGACTACAACCACATTGAACAAATGGGAAGACAATAGTGAATTTAAGGAATTAAATAATAAGATGAAGAACGAGATTTTACGTACACAATCAGAAATGAAGATCAAGAAAAAGAAAAAATATGTTAGAGATGACAGGGATTATAGACTAAAACAGGTTTATACGTATAATAAGAATAAAAATGATGGTAGTGATTCAGAAGGAGCTAAGAGTGGGAATACACAAGGAAAGGTCCCTTTAAGACAAACAGAAAAAGATATCCAAAAACTAGACGTAGCAGAAACAAAACCAAACCAAAAAAAGCGAACACGATAGTTTGACCTGAGCAATAGTGAGGAGGACGCTCTGAATAGCCTGTGCAGCATTCATGCTTTTCAGCTGTGCAAGCTGTGTTTCCGCAAGGATTTCCGTTACAAGCAGCAAGTGAACAAGGTGTAGAGGGAGGTACTATCGTGATGACATCAGTTCGCGCCACGGCTTGTGTGTGCTGGGATCAACCGGCCTTCGGCTGTGAAGTGGCTTAAAGATTCTCCTTCCAGGATCACCGAAATGTTACATATAACAAGAAGTCTTGGATTTCACACTTGATAATTTGCTATAAACGGATCACAACAATGGGGACAGATCGCTATAAATCTGTTCAAGGGGAACTCGGATGTATAAGAGACAGCAATATTACAGAACTCACGTTGGCCAACGATAAGTATACAATTGCTGTATTGCTCAATATGAACTCTTTATTTTGTCTTTACAGAGTGTTTAATTCTCATTTATTATTACTACTGTTAGCATACTTTTCTGTTTCTATACAACTTTGACAGGTTTAGTTGTGTTATACCTGTTATATATGATATATAATCTTGCCAGATTAGTAATTGTGTTAACTGTGCACAGTAGATAGTTCATTGAAATTGTAAACTATTATATACCAAGTAAACATATTGGACCAAGAGTGCTGGTGTGAGATATCTTTATTTTCTTGTTTATATTGCATTTGTGTCATAATATCTCAGCACCGATATAATTGTATATCTATGGTCCTATAGTAATATAAGACCTGAGCAAAGTATAACTTTTAATACTGGATGACCTCTTATCTAGACATAGAAAAAAGCTTCACCAGTATAAATTATAGTAGTTTGTTTGCGCATCACAGGTAGAAAAAGGATGTTTGTCCTGTAAGTGGATCTGTAGATGGAGCTGGCTACCTAAGGGACATCCAAGCTGAGCGGGTGTGAAAGACCAAAGAGTTTGGAAAAGTACTGATTGCTCTAAATAAACCACAGATCACATATCCTGAGGACAATTTTAAAGGGACAGTATACACCAATTTTCATATAACTGCATGTAATAGACACTACTATAAAGAAGAATATGCACAGATAATGAAATAAAAATCCAGTATAAAACCTTTTAAAAACTCCCAGTTTAGCTCTGTTGAAAAGGATTAGCTGGAACACCCATTGAAAGTGGTTGTATAACAAAAACAGCAGACACTCCCCCTTCCTCTGCATATGAAAATACTTTTTACACAAACAGGAGCAAGCTGGAGTAAGTATACATCAGTATTCTTTTAAAACTTTGGGCTTGGTTATGAGTCTGAATTTCAGCGCAATGTTATTTAAAAATAAGCAAAACTATACATTTAAAAAAGAAAACCTGTATAGGCTATATAAAGGGATCATCTACAAAACATTTATGAAAAGAAAAATATAGTGTATAAATGATGTCCCTTTAAGAAAAATATATTTTCATTCAAAACTTTCCTGTAAGTCTATGTTAAAGGGACCGTCTAGTCAAAATTAAACTTTCATGATTCAGATAGGGCATGCAATTTTAAACAACTTTCCAATTTACTTTTATCATCAAATTTGCTTTGTTCTCTTGGTATTCTTTATTGAAAGCTAAACCTAGGTAGGCTTATATGCTAATTTCTAAGCCCTTGAAGGCTGCCCCTTATCTCAAAGCATAACAGTTTTTCACAGCTAGAGGGCATTAGTTCATGTGTGTCATATAGATAACATTGTGCTCCCCCCACTGGAGGTACTTATGAGAGGACACTGATTGGCTAAAATGCAAGTCTGTCAAAAGAACTCAAATAAGGGGGCAGTCTGCAGAGGCATAGATACAATGTTACCACAGAGGTAAAAAGTGTATTAAAGGGACACAGTCAAGTCCAAAAAAAACTTTCATGATTCAAATAGGGCATGTAATTTTAAACAACTTTCCACGTTACTTTTATTACCAATTTTGCTTTGTTCTCTAGGTATTCTTAGTTGAAAGCTAAATCTAGGAGGTTTATATGCTAATTTCTTTGACCTTGAAGGCCACCTCTAATCTAAATGCATTTTGACAGTTTTTTTACCATTAGTTCATATGTTTCATATAGGTTACATTGAGCTCATGCACGTGAATTTACCAAGGAGTGAGCACTGATTTGATAAAATTTTGGTGTTGACTGTTCCTTTAATATAATAGTGTTGGTTATGTAAAACTGGGGAATGGGAAATATAGGGATTATATATATATTTTAATCAATACAAATTCTGGAGTAGACTGTCCCTTTAATTTGCACTTTTTATTGTTTATGAAATCACACTTGAACTAAATTGTGCTATGTGTTTAGGATTGCGCATTAAGTCTGCTACATTTATATTCTACTAGTCCATAAGCCCAGAGGGCAGTCTAATTATTTGTTTTAACTACAGATGTAGAAACAACATATTTTGTAACTTTTATATAAAAATGTAAGCTACAACCCCTAACCTAACACCCCTTTAAATAAACCCATATTACCTAAACTAATACATTCTAAAGTTACAAAAAATAGGTTTATTGCAATGTAGGGATTTTGCGGTTTAGGAGTTAATACTTCGTGTAGGATTTTTTTTGTTATTTTTCATGCGTTTTTTTTTTTTTTTATACTTGATGCGGACTGTTAGTTATTTTTTTAATACTTTAATATGAGCGATTAGTTGTTGCCTTTGGTGGATTCTTTCACCACCCTGTAATTTTCGGAATTCACCTGGATGCAGCGATTTTTTTGTCCTTGTGCTGCCAACATTCCATTGAGTATACTTTCGCAACTACCGACGGCAACGGACATTACAAACGCAATTATAGTATAGATATGCTTAGGTGGATCTTGCAGCACTTTCCAGTGTAAACTTGTTGATGAACACAGCACTTCCTTTTTTCAGACTTGATGAATCAGTGATGGATTCTTTATGAATAAGGGATGAAAGTTATAGTTTCTTGTTTTATAGACCTGTTCTTACAGGGTGTATCAGTATCACTACACATACTGGTTATCTGCCCTCTGATAGTCACCTAAGAGCTCAAGCCCAGCACTTATTGCATTTTAAGAGGGTGTCTGATTGCTGCATTAAACATATTTTGTTACAAGAATATTTTTTTTAACAATAACAATCTAATCATATTTATAAGTAAATTAACATTGAGAACATTTAATTTCTCTCAGGTCCAAGGTACTGTTCAAAAAATGTTTACAGGACACAGTTATGCATGAAATATCTATCAGCTAGATTACGAGTTTTGCATTATAAGTGGCTCGGTAATAACTTGCAAGTTATTGCCACTGCTCACCTTTAATAGCACTGTTATTACAGGTTTGTAAAAACCCGGCAATATGACTGCATTGAGCTCCATACTGCACACAAATACCAGCGCTGCTTTGAGCTGGTTTGATGTGCTCGTGCACGCTTTCCCCATAGACATCAATGGGGAGAGCCGCCTAAAAAAAGCTTAACACCTGCAATAAAGGAGCGTAAATCTCTGTAACGCAGCCCCATTGTTGTCTATGGGGAAACAAAAGTTATGTTTATACCTAACATAAACCCTGAGTCTAAACACTCCTAATCAGCCGCCCCGACATTACTGCCACCTACATTGCACTTATTAACCCCTGATCTGCCGCCCCCAACGTCGCTGACACCTACCTACACTTATTAACCCCTAATCCTCCGCCCCAATGTCGCCATCACCTACATAAATATATTAACCCCTAATCTGCTGCCCCCAACGTCGCTGCCGCCACTATACTAAAGTTATTAACCCTTAAACCTCTGTCCTCCCACATCACTAACACTAAATAAATATATTAACCCTTAAACCTAACCCTAAGTCTAACCCTAACCCTAACACCCCTAACTTTATTATAATTAAAATAAATCGAAATAAAACTTAATATCATTACCTAAATAATTCCTATTTAAAACTAAATACTTGCCTGTAAAATAAACCCTAAGATAGCTACAATATAACTAATAGTTACATTTTAGCTACCTTACACCTAGATTACGAGTTTTGCATTAGAGGCTGTGCGGTGCTAACGAGCAGTTTATGCTCACCGCTCACTTAAAGACAGCGCTGGTATTACGGGTTTTTACAAACCAGACAAGAAGTGAGCTTTGAGCAAAATTTTGCTCATTACCGCACTCCAATACCAGCGCTGCTTACGTTAGCGGTGAGCTGGTGTAACGTGCTCGTGCACGATTTCCCCATAGGGATCAACGGGGAGAGCCGGCTGAAAAAAAGTCTAACACCTGCAAAAAAGCAGCGTAAAACTCCTTAACGCAGCCCCATTGATTCCTATGGGGAAATACATTTTATGTCTACACCTAACACCCTAACATGAACCCCGAGTCTAAACACCCCTAATCTTACATTTATTAACTCCTAATCTTCCACCCTAACACCGCCGCCACCTACATTATACTTATGAACCCCTAAACTGCTGCCCCCAACATCGCCGACATCTACATTATATTTATTAACCCCTAATCTGCTGCCCCCAATGTCGCCACAACCTACCTACACTTTTTAACCCCTAATCTGCCGTCCCAACTTCGCCGCCACTATAATAAACATATTAACCCCTAAACCGCCGTACTCCCGCCTCGCAAACAATAGTTAAATATTATTAACCCCTAATCTGCTGGCCCTAACATCACTGACACCTACCTACATTTATTAACCCCTAATCTGCCACCCCCAATGTCGCTGCCACTATATTAAAGTTATTAACCCCTAAACCTAAGTCTAACCCTAAACCTAACACCCCCTAACTTAAATATAATTAAAAGAAATCAAAATAAAAATTCCTATCATTAACTAAATTATTCCTATTTAAAACTAAATACTTACCTATAAAATAATCCCTAAGCCAGCTACAATATAACTAATAGTTAAATTGTGTCTAGCTTAGGGTTTATTTTTATTTTACAAGCAAGTTTGTATTTATTTTAACTAGGTACAATAGTTACAGAAAATAATAAACAAATTACAAGATTTTTAAACTAATTACACCAAATCTAATCCCACTAACAAAATAACCCCCCACCAAAATAAAAAAGCCCTACCCTACACTAAAGAAATAGCCCTTAAAAGGGCATTTGGTGGGGGGCGTGTCCTAGCAGCGACTCAGAGCAGTCGCACTCTTCAAGAGCTCTGAAGGAAAGTGCAATAAATTGCCGATTATTGTATTAAATTTACAGCAAATATCCATAATACGACTACCTTCGTATTACCCTACATCTTATACAACCAGATACAGAAGAAATTGCTGTATTAATGAGATCAGAGACGGAATTGGACAATAGAGGCCTGTAGTGGCGGCACATTTGCAGGCAACGTTTCCCCCCCGGACCTCCGGGGTATTTTGCTAGAACTGGCTACACATACTACACTTTCCAGTAACAGAGGCTACTTAAACCTATATTGACTTTTGGGAAGATATACAGGATTCATACTTGGCATAATACAGCTAAGCGGTAAGCAGCGACAGGGATCTTGACGGACACCATGTGGACCGACAACTTTTCTAGCGGGTCCGATCTCCATTTCACTAAAATTGAGCAATTGCTGCAAAATATGATGGACAAGGCGCCGACAGAACAAGATCTGCAGCTCCTGATAAACAGATTACCGCCTGTCAAATTGATGGTAGCAGCACCGCTACACTTACCAGATCATAGACCGGTCCCGACCTTGCAGAGAGAGGGGTGCGATCAAATAGGCACAATGGCGAGCAGGAGTACAAAACAGTTGGATCCTGACCGCGCAACATCTCTCATATCGGAAACACTGGGGGACAGATCTGCAGAGAGGGCTCACTGTCTCCACCAAGTCCCAACAGATGGCAGGCGCACCAATACTCTCCTTGGATATTTGCTGAACCCGGGAACCTCACCTGGCAAGCATATTAATCTATCTGAGGCACACTTTGTCACTGGCCACGGTGGATCGCTTCTTGCAATACCGCTTATCACAGACCCTACAGGAGCAGTGGGGCCGATGCTGCTGCTGCGGGGACTTGAGGGGGATCCCCGGGCGGCGGAAGACCTCAACGCTTCACACACCGCGGACACCACTGTGACTGCAGATGGAGTCCCGGAATCCATATTATGGACTTGGGCCTTCAATATACGACAAGGTTCGCTGCGAACCTGGATCCGACTGGAGCCACCATACCTAAATCTACTTAAGACACATCCTGAGTTGACGAGGATGCTTAAACAACCCTGCTCAGATACCCTTTTGGAGATTGTGGCCCACGAGACTATATACCCATACATGGGAAGATCCCAAGGAGGATTTTGCCATAGCGCTCGATACCCGGGCACACCTGTTATATATAACCGCCCAACTTGCCACATTAAAATGAACTGAGATCGCTGGCCAAGAGGAATCCTGGTAATCTACAAGATGGACATATATAATGATCCCCTGTTATGTGAATGTTGCAGATGTTTTGTGTGTTTGAACATTTTTTAGTTGTCTACCGTGTGGGCTCTGTCTATAAAATGGCGCCGATTCCACTATTAATGGTGATATAATTACATAGCCACCAGGTTCACCAGTTTCGCTGCATTGAATTTGTTTTTACTTTAGGCTTTTAGAGGTTTAGTGTTTCTGCCCTATGAAGTTACATATCGAACAAGTGCATGTTGTTGACTGTGTTTACTCCTACCCAAGTTAACTAACTGCGGTTTATTATGTCCCACTCCTTAAATATTCACTGTCACAGTGCCCAATATAATCCGATGCCTCCTTTAGGGGTTAGGGGGGGCCCCTGGGGCAATCACTGCTATAATACACAATTTGCAGGGTAGGTGTTGACAGGATCATTGAGTTACTAACCCACACTATGGAATTAACATATGGCTGCCGTCCAGACCTGGCGGCCCACGGCCGGGGCTGCTGGGTGGACATAAGCAATTCTGATACCTGAGATACATAAAGCCTTATATTTTAATTGCAGAAGGAATCATGCAGAGCATTTGTTCTAATGCTGCAACTCTATTCTTACAAATGTTATGAATAAGGAATTTATAAATGTACGCCAGGGCAGAGCCCACGGGGTGGTTGACATAATTGTAAAAGTTTATTATCCTGTTTTTTGTTTGTTTGTTTTCTAAGTACAACATTCCTGCGGCATCACATGTATGGATTTCAAGCTCCCTTCCTGTAACAAGAGCCCACTTGCTGATATTCTGTAATTGCTTGAAGTGTCTAAAGTTTCTCAGCGCACCAGTTTTAGCAATAGCGTCTAACAATCTATCTGAATAGTTGTATGCTAACAATGTTTAAATAGTTGGATGCAGTTTTTTGTTTTATTCTATGTTTACTTTTCATCAAATCTTTGATATGTATAAACCCCTGGATCTGACTCAGACTATGCCTTTAGGTCCAAGAGTGATCTATTATCTTGCTAAAAGGGGAAAAGAAAAAGAGGACTGTAGCTAAATGCAAATATATATGACCTTATATGATATGTATATTTGGTATATTTGAAGATCTGCTCTATCTAAGTTATTGTATTATGTATATCTCTTGTCCTCAATAAAAATATTAAAATAATAAAAGGGCATTTGGTGGGGCATTGCCCCAAAGTAATCAGCTCTTTTACCTTGTAAAAAAATTACAAATCCCCCCCAACATTAAAACCCACCACCCACACAACCAACCCTACTCTAAAACCCACCCACTACCCCCATCAGCCAATAGGATTTTTTCTACCTTAATTCCGATTGGCTGATAGAATTCTTTCAGCCAATCGGAATTGAAGGGACTCCATCTTGGATGACATCATTTAAAGGAACCTTCATTTCAGAAGAGCCGTTGGATGAAGAGGATGCTCCGCTTCAGATGTCTTGAAGATGGACACGCTCCACGCCGGATGGATGAAGATAGAAGATGCCGTCTGGATGAAGACTTCTGCCTGTCTAGAGGACCACTTCGCCCGGCTTGGATGAAGACTTCTCCCAGCTTCGTTGAGGACTTCGGCCCGGTTTGATGAAGACTTCTCCCGGTAAGGTGATCTTCAAGGGGTTAGTGTTAGGTTAAGTGTTAGGTTTTTTAAGGGGGTATTTGGTGGGTTTTAGAGTAGGGTTGGTTTGTGTGGGTTTTAATGATGGTGGGGGATTTGTAATTTTTTTTTACAGGTAAAAGAGCTGATTACTTTGGGGCAATGCCCTGCAAAAGGCCCTTTTAAGGGCTATTTGTAATTTAGTGTAGGGTAGGGCTTTTTTATTTTGGGGGGGCTTTTTTATTTTGTTAGGGGGATTAGATTAGGTGTAATTAGTTTAAAAATCATGTAATTTGTTTATTATCTTCTGTAATTTAGTGGGGGGGGTTGTACTTTAGCTAATTTTATTTAATTGTATATAATTTAGGTAAGTCATTTAATTACAGTGTAGTGTTAGGTGTTATTATAACTTAGCTTAGGTTTTATTTTACAGCTACTTTTGTATTTATTTTAGCTAGGTAGTTATTAAATAGTTAATAACTATTTAGTAACTATTCTACCTAGTTAAAATAAATACAAACTTGCCTGTAAAATAAAAATAAACCCTAAGCTAGCTACAATGTAACTATTAGGCATATTGTAGCTATCTTAGGGTTTATTTTAAAGGTAAGTATTTAGTTTTAAATAGGAATAATTTAGTTAAATATAGTCATTTTTATTTAGATTTATTTAAATTATATTTAAGTTAGGGGGTTAGGGTTAGGGTTAGACTTAGATTTAGGGGCTAATAACTTTAGCAAAGTGGCGGCGACGTTGGGGGCGGCAGATTAGGAGTTAATAAATGTAGGTAGGTGTCGGCGATGTTAGGGCCGGAAGATTAGGGGTTAATAATATTTAACTAATATTTGCGAGGTGGGAGTGTGGCGGTTTAGGGGTTAATATATTTATTATAGTGGCGGCAATGTCTGGTTCGGCAGATTAGAGGTTAAAAAAAAATTTGTTTAGTGTTTGCGATGCGGTAGGGCCTCGGTTTAGGGATTAATAGGTAGTTTATGGGTGTTAGTGTACTTTTTAGCACTTTAATTAAGTGTTTTATGCTACGGCGTTGTAGTGTAAAACTCTTAACTACTGACTTTAAAATGCGGTACCAGTCTTGATAGGAGAGGGTCTACCGCTCACTTTTTGGCAGACTCGTAATACCGGTGCTATGCAAGTCCCATTAAAAAAAGAGGATACGCAATTTACGTAAGTGTATTTGCGGTATTTTCAAGTATGGCCAAAAAAAGTAAGCGGTGAGCCTGTAACTTCAAGACTCGTAATACCAGTGGACATTAAAAAGCAGCGTTAGGACCTCTTAACGCTGCTTTTTTAACCTAACGCACAACTCATTATTTCACAGCTAAGTTTTGTATTTATTTTAACTAGGTAGACTAGTTAGTAAATAGTTATTAACTATTTAATAACTACCTAGTTAAAATAAATACAAATTTACATGTAAAATAAAACCTAACCTGAGTTACACTAACACCTAACATTACACTAAAATTAAATAAATTACATTAATTAAATACAATTAACTAAATAAAGATAAAAAAACCACTAAATTACACAAAATAAAAAAGAAATTATCAGATATTTAAACAAATTACACCTAATCTAATAGCCCTATCAAAATAAAAAAGCCCCCCCAAAATTAAAAAAAAACCTAGCCTACACTAAACTGCCAATAGCCCTTAAAAGGGCCTTTTTGCAGGGCATTGTCCCAAAGAAATCAGCTCTTTTATCTGTAAAAAAAAAATACAAACAACCCCCCAACAGTTCAACCCACCACCCACACAACCAAACCCCCAAAATAAAAACCTCTGAAAAAACTGAAAAACCTAAGCTCCCCATTGCCCTGAAAAGGGCATTTGGATGGGCATTGCCCTTAAAATGACATTTAGCTCTTTTTCGGTGCCCAAAACCCTAAGATAAAAATAAAACCCACCCAATAAACCCTTAATAAAACCTAACACTAACCCCCAAAGATACACTTACAGTTTTTGAAGACCGGACATCCATCCTCATCCAGCCAGGAGAAGTCATCATCCAAGCAGGCAGAAGTCCTCAATGAAGCCGGGAGAAGTCTTCATCCAAGTGGCAAGAGGTTGTCCTCAAGGCGGGCAGAAGGGCATCTTCTATCTTCATCCTTCCGATGCAGAGCGGCTCCATCTTCAAGATATCCGGCGCGGAGCATCCTCTTTTTTTGACGGCTATTGAAGAATGACGTTTCCCTTTAAATGACGTCATCCACGATGGCGTCCCTTGAATTCCTATTGGCTGATAGAGTTTTTCTGTTTATATTGTAGGTGATCACTTCATTAAGGACTACTGTCCACATAGGATAATCTTGAAACAGGATCTTCTTCATCTCCATTTTAAACATTGGGACTCCGTTATTTCTAACTTGATATTAGGATTTATCTTGTTGGCCCATGGAGGTTTTTATATCATTGTAAAGAGACTTTTTATCTGTTTAATTTAAAGGCGTGCCGGCACTCTTTATTGATTTTGTAGCTACTTCTTTTCTTTTCTATTATCATGTTTTATGCTTAATAGTATCACACATAATTCACATTCGGCTAGATTACGAGATTGGCGTTAGAGGCTGTGCAGTGCTAACGAGCAGTTTATGCTCACCGCTCACTTACACACAGCGCTGGTATTACGGGTTTTTACAACCCAGACAAGAAGTGAGCATTGAGCAAAATTTTGCTCATTACCGCACTCCAATACCAGCGCTGCTTACGTTAGCGGTGAGCTGGTGTAACGTGCTCGTGCACGATTTCCCCATAGGAATCAATGGGGAGAGCCGGCTGAAAAAAAATTCTAACACCTGCCAAAAAGCAGCGTAAAGCTCCTTAACGCAGCCCCATTGTTTCCTATAGGGAAATACATTTTATGTCTACACCTAACACCCTAACATGAACCCTGAGTCTAAACACCCCTAATCTTACACTTATTAACCCTTAATCTGCCGCCCCCGACATCGCTGCAACCTTCATTATATTATTAACCCCTAATCTGCCGCTCCGGACACCGCCGCCACCAACATAATACTTATGAACCCCTAATCTGCTGCCCCCAACATCGCCGACACCTACATTATATTTATTAACCCCTACTCTGTCGCCCCCTATGTCGCCGCCACCTACCTACATTTATTAACCCCTTATCTGCTGCCCTCAACGTCGCCGCCACTATAATAAACATATTAACCCCTAAACCGTTGCACTCCCGCCTCGCAAACATTAGTTAAATATTATTAACCCCTAATCTGTCGTCCCTAACATTGACGCCACCTACCTACATTTATTAACCCCTAATCTGCCGCCCCCAACGTCGCCGCCACTATATTGAAGTTATTATCCCCTAAACCTAAGTCTAACCCTAAACCTAACACCCCCTAACTTAAATATAATTAAAAGAAATCTAAATAAAATTACTATAATTAACTAAATGATTCCTATTTAAAACTAAATACCTGTAAAATAAACCCTAAGCTAGCTACAATATAACTAATAGTTACATTGTATCTAGCTTAGGGTTTATTTTTATTTTACAGGCAAGTTTGTATTTATTTTAACTAGGTAGAATAGTTACTAAATAGATATTAACTATTTACTAACTACCTAGCTAAAATAAATACAATTTTACCTGTAAAATAAAACCTAACCTAAGTTACAATAACTCCTAACACTACACTATAATTAAATAAATTAACTAAATTAAATACAATTAAATAAAATTAAATAAAATTATCTAAAGTACAAAAAAAAACTAAATGACAGAAAATAATAAACAAATTACAAGATTTTTAAACTAATTACACCTAATCTAATCCCCCTAACAAAATAAAAAAGCCCCCCCAAAATAAAAAAAGCCCTACCCTAAATTACAAATAGCCCTTAAAAGGGCCTTTTGCGGGGCATTGCCCCAAAGTAATCAGCTCTCTTACCTGTAAAAAAAATTACAAATCCCCCCAACATTAAAACCCACCACCACACAACCAACCCTACTCTAAAACCCACCCAATACCCCCTTAAAAAAGCCTAACACTAACCCCTTGAAGATCACCTTACCGGGAGAAGTCTTCACCCAACCGGGTCGAAGTCCTCACTGAAGCTGTGAGAACTCTTCATCCAAGCCGGGCGAAGTGGTTCTCCCGACGGGCAAAAGTCTTCATCCAGACGGCATCTTCTATCTTCATCCATCCGGCAAGCAGCGGGTCCATCTTCAAGACATCCGACACGGAGCATCCTCTTCAATCGACGGCTAACACAGAATGAAGGTTCCTTTAAATGACGTCATCCAAGAATTAAGGTAGAAAAAAATCCTATTGGCTGATACAATCAGCCAATAGGATTGAGCTCACAATTTATTTTCTGATTGGATCAGCCAATAGGATTGAACTTCAATCCTATTGGCTGATTGCATCAGCCAATAGGATTTTTTATACCTTAATTCCGATTGGCTGATAGAATTCTATCAGCCAATAGGAATTGAAGGGACGCCATCTTGGATGATGTCACTTAAAGGAACCGTCATTTAGTAAGAAGACTTCGATGCAAGAGGTTGCTCCGTACCAGATATCTTGAAGATGGACCCGCTCCGCGCCGGATGGATGAAGATAGAAGATGCCGTCTGGATGAAGACTTCTGGCCGTCTGGAGGTGGGTTTTAATGTTGGGGGGGGATTTTTAATTTTTTTTACAGCTAAGAGGCCCTTTTAAGGGCTATTTGTAATTTAGTGTAGGGTAGGGCTTTTTTTTATTTTGGGGGAGCTTTTTTATTTTGTTAAGGGGATTAGATTAGGTGTAATTAGTTTAAAAATCTTGTAATTTGTTTATTATTTTCTGTAATTTAGTGGGGGGGTTTTGTACTTTAGATAATTTTATTTAATTGTATTTAATTGTATTTAATTTAGTTAATTTATTTAATTGTAGTGTAGTGTCAGGTGTAATTGTAACTTAGGTTAGGTTTTACAGGTAACTTTGTATTTATTTTAGCTAGGTAGTTATTAAATAGTTAATAACTATTTAGTAACTATTCTACCTAGTTAAAATAAATACAAACTTGCCTGTAAAATAAATATAAACCCTAAGCTAGCTACAATGTAACTATTAGTTATATTGCAGCTATCTTAGGGTTTATTTTACAGGTAAGTATTTAGTTTTAAATAGGAATAATTTAGTTAATGATAGGAATTTTATTTAGATTTATTGTAATTATATTTAAGTTAGGGGGGGTTAGGGTTAGGGTTAGACTTAGATTTAGGGGTTAATAACTTTAGTAAAGTGGCTGTGACATTGGGGGCGGCAGATTGGGGGTTAATAAATGTAGGTAGGTGTCGGAAATGTTAGGGTCAGCAGATTAGGGGTTAATAATATTTAACTAATGTTTGCGAGGCGGGAGTGCAACAGTTTAGGGGTTAATATATTTATTATAGTGGCAGCAATGTCCGGTTCGGCAGATTAGGGGTTAAAAATGTAGTTTAGTGTTTGCAATGTGGGGGGGCCTCGGTTTAGGGGTAAATAGGTAGTTTATGGGTGTTAGTGTACTTTTTAGCACTTTAGTTAAGAGTTTTATGCTACGGCGTTGTAGTGTAAAACTCTTAACTACTGACTTTAAAATGCGGTACCAGGCTTGACAAGAGAGGGTGTACCGCTCACTTTTTGTCAGACTCGTAATACCGGCACTATGCAAGTCCCATTGAAAAAAGAGGATACACAATTTACGTAAGTGGATTTGCGGTATTTCCAAGTCTGGACAAAAAAGTGAGCGGTACACCTGTACCTTCAAGACTTGTAATACCAGCGGGCGTTAAAAAGCAGCGTTGGGACCGGCCAACGCTGCTTTTTAAGCCTAACTCAAGACTCGTAATCTAGCCGATTGTTTTTTGTGGTAACTTTAATATTTTTGTGTGTTCAAGCACTGGATTTTTTTTGTGTTAAGCACTGGATTTTTGTGTTTAAGCACTCTATTAACTGTTTATATTATAGGTTTAATTACTCTATTAACTGTTTATATTATACGTTTAAATTGTTTATGATTGCACACTTCACTGGTTGCTAAGTTGTTTAACACTTATTACACTTCATATGGGGTCTAAGCTCATTCATTATAACCAGGCTGTGATTGGAGCTAGTCAAAAACATAGGAATTCCACATTGATTTATCTTCTACTAGTTTTATATACACCATCACATTGTTTGCAAATTGATTTATAGTTCATAATTTCTGTTCTTATTTCTGGTATTGATTTTAACTTTATCATTTGTTTTTAATTATTCTAATAAATTGTATTTTTATTAAATTCCCAAATTTTATATGTATTTGATTCATTGATCCAGTTTATTCTTCATACTGATCTATTGGCTTATCCAATTTGTTTCATTGGTAAATAGATTTTGTCCATATTTGGCATAACCATCTATTTTTAAACCTGTGCAATACTTTAGCCTTTGGCGCTCCTATACATCACAACTATTATTTACTGTTAGGGACTCTTTATAGTGAGCTTGTATTTTATCTAGGCACTAGTTACTATATCTTTTTTAAGTGTTTCATACTATTTACTAACTACCTAGTTAAAATAAATACAAAATTACCTGTGAAATAAAACCTAAGCTGCCTTACACTAAAAACTAACATTACAAAAAATAAAAAACACTAAAATTACAAAAAATAAAAAACACTAAAATTACAAAAAATAACAAACGGAATTTTCCAAAACAATTAAAATGATTCCTATTCTAATACCCTGTTTAAAAAAAAAAAACCCAAAATAAAAAAGCCTGCTCTATAATAACAAGTGCCCTTAAAAGTACCTTTTGTAGGCCCTTAAAAGGGCCTTTTGTAGGGCATTGCCCTAAAGTTAACAGCTCTTTTGCTACAAAACAAAACAAACACCCAAAAATAGTATACAAACCTCCACCCCCCAAACCCACAAAATAAAAATAAAGTAAAACCTAATCTACCCATTGCCCTGAAAAGGGCATTTGTATGGGCATTGTCCTTAAAAGGGCATTTAGCTTGTTCATGAAATGCCCAACCCCTAATCTAAAAATAAAAACCTACCCCAAAACGAAATATAAACATTACACAAAATAAAAAACGAATTATCAAAAATAATAAAAATTATTCCTATTCGAATACCCATTTAAAAAAAAAAAACACCCCAAAATAAAAAAAACCTAATCTAGAATAAACTACCAATAGCCCTTGAAAGGGCCTTTTGTAGGGCATTGCCCTAAGTTAAACATTTAGGGCATTTAGTTTTTTTGCATTGCCCTGAAAAGGGCATTTAGCTCTTTTAAGAAAAGCTCAAACCCTAAACTAAAAAAAAACACCCAAAAAACCTTAAAAAATCCTAACACTAACCCCCGACGATTTACTTACAGTTGCTGAAGACCTGCTTAAAGAATCTTTATCCCGGTGGCTCCATCTTCATCCAGACGGCTCCATCTTCATCCAGGCAGCATCTTCTATCTTCATCCCTGTGGCGTCTTCTATCTTCCTCCCGGCAGGCGCGGAGCGGGTCCATCATGAAGACATCCGCGCGGAGCATCCTCTTCATATGGTCGCTGCCGTATACTGAATCTTCGATGCAAGGTACGCGATCCAAAATGGCGTCCCTTGCATTCCTATTGGCTGATTTGATTTTGGATATTCAAATCAGCCAATAGGATGAGAGCTACTGAAATCCTATTGGCTGTTCAAATCAGCCAATAGGATGAGAGCTACTGAAATCCTATTGGTTGTTCAAATCAACTTGAAATACAAACGCCACACGACACGTGCAAAAAGTCTCCATATAGCAAAGTTAACGTGTGAGCAGGAGCGCAATAGAGCTCCATTCATAATTTAGCACTTAGCAAGAAAAATAGCTCTTAACTTTGATGAGACTTCAGAGGATTTGGGTCCTTAGCAACAAATATTTTTGCAAATATTGCAAGACAGTACTCAAGTCACATGAACTTGTCTAAGCCTTCCTCAGTATACTGCTATGGAAAGGAGACACATGAACTCGTCTGAGCCTTCCTCAGTATACTGCTATGGAAAGGAGACACATGAACTTGTATGAGCCTTCCTCAGTATACTGCTATAGAAGGGATACACATGAACTTGTCTGAGCCTTCCTCAGTATACTGCTATGGAAAGGAGACACATGAACTTGTCTGAGCCTTCCTCCCTATACTGCTATGGAAAGGAGACACATGAACTTGTCTGAGCCTTCCTCAGTATACTGCTATGGAAAGGAGACACATGAACTTGTCTGAGCCTTCCTCAATATACTGCTATAGAAAGGAGACACATGCACTTGTCTAAACCTTCCTCACTATACTGCTATGGAAAGGAGACACATGAACTTGTCTGAGCCTTCCTCAGTATACTGCTATGGAAAGGAGACACATTAACTTGTCTGAGCCTTCCTCCCTATACTGCTATGGAAAGGAGACACATGAACTTGTCTGAGCCTTCCTCAGTATACTGCTATGGAAAGGAGACACATGAACTTGTCTGAGCCTTCCTCAGTATACTGCTATGGAAAGGAAACACATGAACTTGTCTGAGCCTTCCTCAATATACTGCTATAGAAAGGAGACACATGAACTTGTCTGAGCCTTCCTCAGTATTCTGCTATGGAAAGGAGACACATGAACTTGTCTGAGCCTTCCTCACTATACTGCTATGGAAAGGAGACACATGAACTTGTCTGAGCCTTCCTCCGTATAGTGCTATGGAAAGGAGACACATGAACTTGTCTGAGCCTTCCTCAGTATACTGCTATGGAAAGGAGACACATGAACTTGTCTGAGCCTTCCTCAGTATTCTGCTATAGAAAGGAGACACATGAACTTGTCTGAGCCTTCCTCAGTATTCTGCTATAGAAAGGAGACACATGAACTTGTCTAAACCTTCCTCACTATACTGCTATGGAAAGGAGACACATGAACTTGTATGAGCCTTCCTCAGTATACTGCTATGGAAAGGAGACACATGAACTTGTCTGAGCCTTCCTCAGTATAATGCTATGGAAAGGAGACACATGAACTTGTCTGAGCCTTCCTCAGTATACTGCTATGGAAAGGAGACACATTAACTTGTCTGAGCCTTCCTCACTATACTGCTATATAAAGGAGACACATGAACTTGTCTGAGCCTTCCTCAGTATTCTGCTATAGAAAGGAGACACATGAACTTGTCTGAGCCTTCCTCAGTATTCTGCTATAGAAAGGAGACACATGAACTTGTCTGAGCCTTCCTCAGTATATTGCTATGGAAAGGAGACACATGAACTTGTCTGAACCTTCCTCAGTATTCTGCTATGTAAAGGAGATACATGAACTTGTCTGAGCCTTCCTCAGTATACTGCTATGGGAAGGAGTCACATGAACTTGTCTGAGCCTTCCTCAGTATACTGCTATGGGAAGGAGTCACATGAACTTGTCTGAGCCTTCCTCAGTATACTGCTATGGAAAGGAGACACATGAACTTGTCTGAGCCTTCCTCACTATACTGCTATAGAAAGGAGACACATGAACTTGTCTGAGCCTTCCTCAGTATACTGCTATGGAAAGGAGACACATGGACTTGTCTGAGCCTTCCTCAGTATACTGCTATGGAAAGGAGACACATGAACTTGTCTGGGCCTTCCTCAGTATAGTGCTATGGAAAGGAGACACATGAACTTGTCTGAGCCTTCCTCAGTATACACTATGGAAAGGAGACACATGAACTTGCCTGACCCTTCCTCAGTATACTGCTATGGGAAGGAGACACATGAACTTGTCTAAGCCTTCCTCAGTATACTGCTATGGGAAGGAGACACATGAACTTGTCTGAGCCTTCCTCACAAGAGAACCTGCAGTCAATATTTATCAAGTAGCGGTCATCAGACCGCTTCTTCCCTAATCTCTTTTCAACCTCTTAGGTGGAGAATTTCAATCTCCCCAGTCTAGTCCAACAGGGGAGATTGACAGCACCTGTCCGCGTGTGATTGGCTGTGAGCAGGCGGGGTTGCACGCAAGTACAAAATATCGCTAATGTGCAATGTTAAATTTGGGCAGCGGATTGTTGTCCGCCAGAGGAGAGCTTGGGCGGACAGAAGCAAATATGTACACCCCTGTCCACCCTTGATTGATAAATTGAACCCTTAATATTAAAAAAAATATATATATTTTTAAATTGTGACCCTGCCATCTGGCATATTACTTATCAGCACTGTTTTTTTTTATATTGCACAATTTAGTTGCTTTAAGGGAAGAAAAAAATATAACTCTCTCTCTCTCTCTCTCTCTCTCAATCTATCTATCTATCTATCTATCTATCTATCTATCTATCTATCTATCTATCTATGTGTGTATATATGTTTTATATATTGTGTGTGTGTGTGTGTAATGGTTGAACATTGATATATTAAATATAAGAGAAAATTAAATTAGTATCATTCTAAAAACTTACAAGATAAACATTTTGAGAGTGTGGAAGGCTACCCAGTATAATTTTACAGATGTCAGTGCTTTAGAGAATAAGGAAGAAATATAGTCATTGAGTGACAGAAGAAAGATCAGATGCCATAAATGTGGCAGACAGTAAAGGTGAGGACATAAATATAAGAGGAGAGGAAGGAATGAATGTCAAGTGCAGATCAAATGCTTGAGGCATATGATAAATGATAATAAATAAAAACGTAGGATAGCAAGGAGTTCTCTTACCCTAAAGCAAGATATAGTTTTAAAATACTGTATTGTACTTTTAAAGGTTGTCTGAAGCCATCTCTAATTTGCTACTCTTAGATTCCTTTACATGTATTTTATCTCAGTTTGTTTTATAGGGAATCTACTTTCTTTGACAGATATAGGGCGCCAGAATATGTAAAAGAAAACAAGAAAAACAGCGAGACGTTTGGTATATATAAAAGGTGTTTATTATTATTCTACCTATAGACTTCAATGGAACACTTATCAGTCGTGCGCTAAAACGTCACCACTTTAGACCTACAGTGTTAAACCCAAGGTAGTTTTAAATATATCACATTCCAATGTTCTTTACATAAAAGAAAATGTTCTTTAATTTGTATTTATTTTTAAATATATATTTCTAAATGTATATATGATATATTTTTTTAAAAAAAATATAGATCTATACCTATATGAATATATTCAGGTATAGATATAAGTTAAGAACATTGGAATGTAAAATACTTACAGTAAAAAAAACATTTTAAGACATTATTAAATATTAAAATTAATTAAAAATAATTTTTCAAGGCTTAAAGGGACACTGAACCCAAATTTTGTATTTCGTGATTCAGATAGAGCATGCAATTTTAAGCAACTTTCTATATTACTCCAATTATCAATTTTTCTTCATTCTCTTGCTATCTTTATTTGAAAAAGAAGGCATCTACGCTAAGGAGCTAGACAATTTTTGGTTCAGACACTGGACAGCACTTTTGGTGACTTAGACAAAACGACTGGTCTAGGAGTTTAGTAAAAAAAACAGCACTGGCCAAGCCCACTATTCACACTCCTCACAAAGACCTAGATTTGGAGTTTGGCGGTAGCCATGAAAACCAGCGTTAGAGGTTCCTAACGCTGGTTTTAGGCTACCGCCGGTATTTGGAGTCACTCAAAATAGGGTCTAACGCTCACTTTTCAGCCGCGACTTTTCCATACCGCAGATCCCCTTACGTAAATTGCGTATCCTATCTTTTCAATGGGATCTTTCTAACTCCGGTATTTAGAGTCGTTTCTGAAGTGAGATTCAGACCCACAGATGTGCACACTCTGGCCTAGATTTAGAGTTTGGCGGTAGCCGTCAAAACCAGCGTTAGAGGCTCCTAACGCTGGTTTTTACCGCCCGCTGGTATTTGGAGTCAGTCAGGAAAGGGTCTGACGCTCACTTTGCAGCCGCGACTTTTCCATATCGCAGATCCCCCTACTCCATTTGCTTATCCTATCTTTTCAATGGGATCTTCCTAACGCCAGTATTTAGAGTCTTGGCTGAAGTGAGCGTTAGAAATCTAACGACAAAACTCCAGCCGCAGGAAAAAAGTCAGTAGTTAAGAGCTTTCTGGGCTAACGCCGGTTTCTAAAGCTCTTAACTACTGTACTCTAAAGTACACTAACACCCATAAACTACCTATGTACCCCTAAACCGAGGTCCCCCCACATCGCCGACACTTGAATAATATTTTTTAACCCCTAATCTGCCGACCGCCACCTACGTTATCCTTATGTACCCCTAATCTGCTCCCCATAACACCGCCGACCCCTGTATTATATTTATTAACCCCTAATCTGCCCCCCACAACGTCGCCGCCACCTGCCTACAATAATTAACCCCTAATCTGCCGACCGCAAAGCGCCGCCACCTATGTTATACTTATGTACCCCTAATCTGCTGCCCCTAACACCGCCGACCCCTATATTATATTTATTAACCCCTAATCTGCCCCCCTCAACGTCGCCTCCACCTGCCTACACTTATTAACCCCTAATCTGCCGAGCGGACCTGAGCGCTACTATAATAAAGTTATTAACCCCTAATCCGCCTCACTAACCCTATAATAAATAGTATTAACCCCTAATCTGCCCTCCCTAACATCGCCGACACCTAACTTCAATTATTAACCCCTAATCTGCCGACCGGAACTCACTGCTATTCTAATAAATGGATTAACCCCTAAAGCTAAGTCTAACCCTAACACTAACACCACCCTAACTTAAATATAATTTTATTCTAACTAAATAAATTAACTCTTATTAAATAAATTATTCCTATTTAAAGCTAAATACTTACCTGTAAAATAAACCCTAATATAGCTACAATATAAATTATAATTACATTGTAGCTATTTTAGGATTAATATTTATTTTACAGGCAACTTTGTAATTATTTTAACCAGGTACAATAGCTATTAAATAGTTAAGAACTATTTAATAGTTACCTAGTTAAAATAATTACAAAATTACCTGTAAAATAAATCCTAACCTAAGTTACAATTAAACCTAACACTATACTATCATTAAATTAATTAAATAAAATACCTACAATTACCTACAATTAAACCTAACACTACACTATCAATACATTAATTAAATACAATATCTACAAATAACTACAATGAAATAAACTAACTAAAGTACAAAAAATAAAAAAGAACTAAGTTACAAAAAATAAAAAAATATCTACAAACATAAGAAAAATATTACAACAATTTTAAACTAATTACACCTACTCTAAGCCCCCTAATAAAACAACAAAGCCCCCAAAAATAAAAAATGCCCTACCCTATTCTAAATTACTAAAGTTCAAAGCTCTTTTACCTTACCAGCCCTGAACAGGGCCCTTTGCGGGGCATGCCCTAAGAAGTTCAGCTCTTTTGCCTGTAAAAAAAAACATACAATACCCCCCCCCCACATTACAACCCACCACCCACATACCCCTAATCCAACCCAAACCCCCCTTAAATAAACCTAACACTAAGCCCCTGAAGATCTTCCTACCTTGTCTTCACCTCACCAGGTATCACCGATCCGTCCTGGCTCCAAAATCTTCATCCAACAGCCAATAGAATGCGAGCTCAATCTGATTGGCTGATTGGATCAGCCAATCGGATTGAACTTGATTCTGATTGGCTGATTCCATCAGCCAATCAGAATATTCCTACCTTAATTCCGATTGGCTGATAGAATCCTATCAGCCAATCGGAATTCGAGGGACGCCATCTTGGATGACGTCCCTTAAAGGAACCGTCATTCTGCAGTTGGACGTCGCCGGAAGAAGATGGGTCCGCTGTGGAGGTCTTCAGGATGGAGCCGGTCGTCATCGGATGAAGATAGAAGATGCCGCTTGGATCAAGATGGTTGCCGGTCCGGATCGCCTCTTCTTCCCGGATAGGATGAAGACTTTGGAGCCTCTTCTGGACCTCTTCAGCCACCGGATGATGGATCGCCAACCCCCGCTTGGGTTGGATGAAGATTTTGGAGCCAGGACGGATCTGTGATACCTGGTGAGGTGAAGACAAGGTAGGAAGATCTTCAGGGGCTTAGTGTTAGGTTTATTTAAGGGGGGTTTGGGTTAGATTAGGGGTATGTGGGTGGTGGGTTGTAATGTTGGGGGGGTATTGTATGATTTTTTTTACAGGCAAAAAAGCTGAACTTCTTGGGGCATGCCCCGCAAAGGGCCCTGTTCAGGGCTGGTAAGGTAAAAGAGCTTTGAACTTTAGTAATTTTGAATAGGGTAGGGCATTTTTTATTTTGGGGGGCTTTGTTGTTTTATTAGGGGGCTTAGAGTAGGTGTAATTAGTTTAAAATTGTTGTAATATTTTTCTTATGTTTGTAGATATTTTTTTATTTTTTGTAAATTAGTTCTTTTTTATTTTTTGTACTTTAGTTAGTTTATTTCATTGTAGTTATTTGTAGATATTGTATTTAATTAATGTATTGATAGTGTAGTGTTAGGTTTATTTGTAGGTAATTGTAGGTATTTTATTTAATTAATTTAATGATAGTATAGTGTTAGGTTTAATTGTAACTTAGGTTAGGATTTATTTTACAGGTAATTTTGTAATTATTTTAACTAGGTAACTATTAAATAGTTCTTAACTATTTAATAGCTATTGTACCTGGTTAAAATAATTACAAAGTTGCCTGTAAAATAAATATTAATCCTAAAATAGCTACAATGTAATTATAATTTATATTGTAGCTATATTAGGGTTTATTTTACAGGTAAGTATTTAGCTTTAAATAGGAATAATTTATTTAATAAGAGTTAATTTATTTCGTTAGAATAAAATTATATTTAAGTTAGGGGGTGTTAGTGTTAGGGTTAGACTTAGCTTTAGGGGTTAATCCATTTATTAGAATAGCGGTGAGCTCCGGTCGGCAGATTCGGGGTTAATAATTGAAGTTAGGTGTCGGCGATGTTAGGGAGGGCAGATTAGGGGTTAATACTATTTATTATAGGGTTAGTGAGGCGGATTAGGGGTTAATAACTTTATTATAGTAGCGCTCAGGTCCGCTCGGCAGATTAGGGGTTAATTATTGTAGGTAGCTGGCTGCGACGTTGTGGGGGCAGTTTAGGGGTTAATAAATATAATATAGGGGTCGGCGGTGTTAGGGGCAGCAGATTAGGGGTACATAAGGATAATGTAAGTAGCGGCGGTTTACGGAGCGGAAGATTAGGGGTTAAAAATAAAATGCAGGTGTCAGCGATAGCGGGGGCGGCAGATTAGGGGTTAATAAGTGTAAGGTTAGGGGTGTTTAGACTCGGGATACATGTTAGAGTGTTAAGTGCAGACGTAGAAGTGTTTCCCCATAGCAAACAATGGGGCTGCGTTAGGAGCTGAACGTGGCTTTTTTGCAGGTGTTAGTTTTTTTTTAAGCTCAAACAGCCCCATTGTTTCCTATGGGGGAATCGTGCACGAGCACGTTTTTTAGGCTGGCCGCTTGCGTAAGCAACTCTGGTATTGAGAGTTGAAGCTGCGTTAAAAATGCTCTACGCTCCTTTTTTGGAGCCTAACGCAGCCATTCTGTGGACTCTCAATACCAGAGTTATTTTTATGGTGAGGCCAGAAAAAAGCCGGCGTTAGCTTTTCGGGTCGTTACCGACAAAACTCCACATCTAGCCGAAAGTATGGAAATGTAAATGATTATAGAAAACAAAGGGTGTGGGTGGCGCCAACAAAGGCAGACTGTAAAAAATGAGGATTCAATTGTAAATAAAAATAATTTTCATTTATATATACAATAAATAGATTTCTAAGTAAGAGGATTCAATATGCAACCCAGTACTTTATTACCTACTTCAAAAAAGATGCATTAACAATCTTTAAAAAACTTCATCATAAAAATGACAAAATTTCTACGACACCGGTGTCTGCTAAAATCAGTCTGAATATCTTTAAAATGTAATAAAAAAGCAACAATACGTGTGTACAATTACCAATAGGCTGAATCTACTATATCTATACCATTGCTAACAAAATTAGCTTAAATAGATCTCTAACACAGTACAATGTTAAGATGTAATATGCACAAAACAAAATTAGCTTAAAGGGACATGACACCCACATTTTTTCTTTCATGATTTAGAAAGAGAATGCAATTTTAAACATCTTTCTAATTTACTTATGTTATCTAATTTGTTTTATTCTCTTGATATTATTTGCTGAAAAGCATATCTAGATATGCTCAGTAGCTGCTGATTGGTTGCTGCACATAGAAGCCTCGTGTGATTGGCTCACCATGTGCATTGCTTTTTCTTCATCTAAGGATATCTAAAAAATGAAGCAAAATAAATCATAGAAGTAAATTGTAATGTTGTTTAAATTTCTATTCTCTATCTGAATCATGAAAGAAAGATTTTGGGTTTAGTGGCCCTTTAAATAGATCTCTAACACAGTACAATGTTAAGATGTAATATGCACATTCCTCAATAAACCTTATTTAGGCCTAGATTTGGAGTTTGGCGTTAGCCGTGAAAACCAGCGTTAGAGGCTCCTAACGCTGGTTTTAGGCTAACTCCGGTATTTGGAGTCACTCAAAAAAGGGTCTAACGCTCACTTTTCAGCCGCGACTTTTCCATACCACAGATCCCCTTATGTCAATTGCGTATCCTATCTTTTCAATGGGATCTTTCTAACTCCGGTATTTAGAGTCGTGTCTGAAGTGAGCGTTAGAAATCTAACGACAAAACTCCAGCCGCAGAAAAAAGTCAGTAGTTAAGAGCTTTTTGGGCTAACGCCGGTTCATAAAGCTCTTAACTACTGTACTCTAAAGTACACTAACACCCATAAACTACCTATGTACCCCGAAACCGAGGCCCCCCCACATCGCCGCCACTCGATTAAAATTTTTAACCCCTAATCTGCCGACCGCCACCTACGTTATACTTATGTACCCCTAATCTGCTGCCCCTAACACCGCCGACCCCTGTATTATATTTATTAACCCCTAATCTGCCCCCCACAACGTCGCTGCCAGCTACCTACAATAATTAACCCCTAATCTGCCGACCGCAAAGCGCCGCCACCTACATTATAGCTATGTACCCCTAATCTGCTGCCCCTAACACCACCGACCCCTATATTATATTTATTAACCCCTAATCTGCCCCCCTCAACGTCGCCTTCACCTGCCTACATTTATTAACCCCTAATCTGCTGAGCGGACCGCACCGCTACTATAATAAAGTTATTAACCCCTAATCCGCCTCACTAACCCTATAATAAATAGTATTAACCACTAATCTGCCCTCCCTAACATCGCCGACAACTAACTTCAATTATTAACCCCTAATCTGCCTACCGGAGCTCACCGCTATTCTAATAAATGGATTAACCCCTAAAGCTAAGTCTAACCCTAACACTAACACCCCCTTAAGTTAAATATAATTTTAATCTAACGAAATTAATTAACTCTTATTAAATAAATTATTCCTATTTAAAGCTAAATACTTACCTGTAAAATAAATCCTAATATAGCTACAATATAAATTATAATTACATTGTTGCTATTTTAGGATTAATATTTATTTTACAGGCAACTTTGTAATTATTTTAACCAGGTACAATAGCTATTAAATAGTTAAGAACTATTTAATAGTTACCTAGTTAAAATAAGTACAAAATTACCTGTAAAATAAATCCTAACCTAAGTTACAATTAAACCTAGCACTACACTATCAATAAATTAATTAAATAAAATACCTACAATTATCTACAATTAAACCTAACACTACACTATCAATACATTAATTAAATACAATATCTACAAATAACTACAATGAAATAAATTAACTAAAGTACAAAAAATAAAAAAGAACTAAGTTACAAAAAATAAAAAAAATATTTACAAACATAAGAAAAATATTACAACAATTTTAAACTAATTACACCTACTCTAAGCCCCCTAATAAAATAACAAAGACCCCCAAAATAAAAAATGCCCTACCCTATTCTAAATTACTAAAGGTCAAAGCTCTTTTACCTTACCAGCCCTGAAGAGGGCCCTTTGCGGGGCATGCCCCAAGAAGTTCAGCTCTTTTGCCTGTAAAAAAAACCATACAATACCCCCCCAACATTACAACCCACCACCCACATACCCCTAATCTAACCCAAAACCCCTTAAATAAACCTAACATTAAGCCCCTGAAGATCATCCTACCTTGTCTTCACCTCACCAGGTATCACCGATCCGTCCTGGCTCCAAAATCTTCATCCAACCCAAGCGGGGGCTGGCGATCCATCATCCGGTGGCTGAAGAGGTCCAGAAGAGGCTCCAAAGTCTTCAGCCTATCCGGGAAGAAGAGGCGATCCGGACCGGCAACCATCTTGATCCAAGCGGCATCTTCTATCTTCATCCGATGACGACCGGCTCCATCCTGAAGACCTCCACCGCGGACCCATCTTCTTCCGGCGACGTCCAACTGAAGAATGACGGTTCCTTTAAGGGACGTCATCCAAGATGGCGTCCCTCGAATTCCGATTGGCTGATAGGAATATTCTGATTCGCTGATGGAATCAGCCAATCATAATCAAGTTCAATCCGATTGGCTGATCCAATCAGCCAATCAGATTGAGCTCGCATTCTATTGGCTGTTCCGATCAGCCAATAGAATGCAAGCTCAATCTGATTGGCTGATTCGATCAGCCAATCAGATTGAACTTGATTCTGATTGGCTGATTCCATCAGCCAATCAGAATATTCCTACCTTAATTCCGATTGGCTGATAGAAACCTATCAGCCAATCGGAATTCGAGGGACGCCATCTTGGATGATGCCACCGGATGATGGATCGCCAGCCCCCGCTTGGGTTGGATGAAGATTTTGGAGCCAGGACGGATCGGTGATACCTGGTGAGGTGAAGACAAGGTAGGATGATCTTCAGGGGCTTAGTGTTAGGTTTATTTAAGGGGGGTTTGGGTTAGATTAGGGGTATGTGGGTGGTGGGTTGTAATGTTGGGGGGGGTATTGTATGGTTTTTTTTACAGGCAAAAGAGCTGAACTTCTTGGGGCATGCCCCGCAAAGGGCCCTGTTCAGGGCTGGTAAGGTAAAATAGCTTTGACCTTTAGTAATTTAGAATAGGGTAGGGCATTTTTTATTTTGGGGGTCTTTGTTATTTTATTAGGGGGCTTAGAGTAGGTGTAATTAGTTTAAAATTGTTGTAATATTTTTCTTATGTTTGTAAATATTTTTTTATTTTTTTGTAACTTAGTTCTTTTTTATTTTTTGTACTTTAGTTAGTTTATTTCATTGTAGTTATTTGTAGATATTGTATTTAATTAATGTATTGATGGTGTATTGTTAGGTTTAATTGTAGATAATTGTAGGTATTTTATTTAATTAATTTATTGATAGTGTAGTGCTAGGTTTAATTGTAACTTAGGTTAGGATTTATTTTACAGGTAATTTTGTACTTATTTTAACTAGGTAACTATTAAATAGTTCTTAACTATTTAATAGCTATTGTACCTGGTTAAAATAATTACAAAGTTGCCTGTAAAATAAATATTAATCCTAAAATAGCTACAATGTAATTATAATTTATATTGTAGCTATATTAGGATTTATTTTACAGGTAAGTATTTAGCTTTAAATAGGAATAATTTATTTAATAAGAGTTAATTAATTTTGTTAGATTAAAATTATATTTAATTTAGGGGGGTGTTAGTGTTAGGGTTAGACTTAGCTTTAGGGGTTAATACATTTATTAGAATAGCGGTGAGCTCCGGTTGGCAGATTAGGGGTTAATAATTGAAGTTAGGTGTCGGCGATGTTAGGGAGGGCAGATTAGGGGTTAATACTATTTATTATAGGGTTAGTGAGGCGGATTAGGGGTTAATAACTTTATTATAGTAGCGGTGCGGTCCGCTCGGCAGATTAGGGGTTAATAAGTGTAGGCAGGTGGAGGCGACGTTGAGGGGGCAGATTAGGGGTTAATAAATTTAATATAGGGGTCGGCGGTGTTAGGGGCAGCAGATTAGGGGTACATAGCTATAATGTAGGTGGCGGCGCTTTGCGGTCGGCAGATTAGGGGTTAATTATTGTAGGTAGCTGGCGGCGACGTTGTGGGGGGCAGATTAGGGGTTAATAAATATAATACAGGGGTCGGCGGTGTTAGGGGCAGCAGATTAGGGGTACATAAGTACAGGGAGTGCAGAATTATTAGGCAAGTTGTATTTTTGAGGATTAATTTTATTATTGAACAACAACCATGTTCTCAATGAACCCAAAAAACTCATTAATATCAAAGCTGAATAGTTTTGGAAATAGTTTTTAGTTTGTTTTTAGTTATAGCTATTTTAGGGGGATATCTGTGTGTGCAGGTGACTATTACTGTGCATAATTATTAGGCAACTTAACAAAAATCAAATATATACCCATTTCAATTATTTATTTTTACCAGTGAAACCAATATAACATCTCAACATTCACAAATATACATTTCTGACATTCAAAAACAAAACAAAAACAAATCAGTGACCAATATAGCCACCTTTCTTTGCAAGGACACTCAAAAGCCTGCCATCCATGGATTCTGTCAGTGTTTTGATCTGTTCACCATCAACATTGCGTGCAGCAGATACCACAGCCTCCCAGATACTGTTCAGAGAGGTGTACTGTTTTCCCTCCTTGTAAATCTCACATTTGATGATGGACCACAGGTTCTCAATGGGGTTCAGATCAGGTGAACAAGGAGGCCATGTCATTAGATTTTCTTCTTTTATACCCTTTCTTGCCAGCCACGCTGTGGAGTACTTGGACGCGTGTGATGGAGCATTGTCCTGCATGAAAATCATGTTTTTCTTGAAGGATGCAGACTTCTTCCTGTACCACTGCTTGAAGAAGGTGTCTTCCAGAAACTGGCAGTAGGACTGGGAGTTGAGCTTGACTCCATTCTCAACCCGAAAAAGCCCCACAAGCTTATCTTTGATGATACCAGCCCAAACCAGTACTCCACCTCCACCTTGCTGGCATCTGAGTTGGACTGGAGCTCTCTGCCCTTTACCAATCCAGCCACGGGCCCATCCATCTGGCCCATCAAGACTCACTCTCATTTCATCAGTCCATAAAACCTTAGAAAAATCAGTCTTGAGATATTTCTTGGCCCAGTCTTGACATTTCAGCTTGTGTGTCTTGTTCAGTGGTGTTCGTCTTTCAGCCTTTCTTACCTTGGCCATGTCTCTGAGTATTGCACACCTTGTGCTTTTGGGCACTCCAGTGATGTTGCAGCTCTGAAATATGGCCAAACTGGTGGCATGTGGCATCTTGGCAGCTGCACGCTTGACTTTTCTCAGTTCATGGGCAGTTATTTTGCGCCTTGGTTTTTCCACACGCTTCTTGCGACCCTGCTGACTATTTTGAATGAAACGCTTGATTGTTCGATGATCACGCTTCAGAAGCCTTGCAATTTTAAGAGTGCTGCATCCCTCTGCAAGATATCTCACAATTTTTGACTTTTCTGAGCCTGTCAAGTCCTTCTTTTGACCCATTTTGCCAAAGGAAAGGAAGTTGCCTAATAATTATGCACACCTGATATAGGGTGTTGATGTCATTAGACCACACCCTTTCTCATTACAGAAATGCACATCACCTAATATGCTTAATTGGTAGTAGGCTTTCGAGCCTATACAGCTTGGAGTAAGACAACATGCATAAAGAGGATGATGTGGTCAAAATACTCATTTGCCTAATAATTCTGCACACAGTGTATAACGTAGGTGGCGGTCGGCAGATTAGGGGTTAAAAAAATTGAATCGAGTGGAAGTGTGGGGGCCTCGGTTTAGGGGTACATAGGTAGTTTATGGGTGTTAGTGTACTTTAGAGTACAGTAGTTAAGAGCTTTATGAACCGGCGTTAGCCCAAAAAGCTCTTAACTACTGACTTTTTTCTGCGGCTTGAGTTTTGTCGTTAGATTTCTAACGCTCACTTCAGACACGACTCTAAATACTGGAGTTAGAAAGATCCCATTGAAAAGATAGGATACGCAATTGACGTAAGGGGATCTGCGGTATGGAAAAGTCGCGGCTGAAAAGTGAGCGTTAGACCCTTTTTTGAGTGACTCCAAATACCGGAATTAGCCTAAAACCAGCGTTAGGAGCCTCTAACACTGGTTTTCACGGCTAACGCCAAACTCCAAATCTAGGCCTATACTTGCTCAGCTTTTTGTTCTATAGCTGTTCATTAGTAATATGTAGAAACAGTTCGCACAAAGGTTGCAAATTTAAGATGTTTCCAAATGTGATATTTGTAAATTTTCAACCCTTTGGGTCCGTTATTTTTAAAAAACAATATGCAGAGTGTTTTAGGTTTTAGCCACTTATTGTATTATAGTTACACAGTTTTTACCTTGGTTCCTTTATATTCCAAACCTATTGATTCACAGAGGGCAGTTAGTCCGTGTACTTCTCAGTGAGCTTCGACCGCTCGTAGTTGCTTGTGTGAGCAGCTGTCGCTCACTTCCTCTTCTTCGGTCAGCTGTTCTAGAGATTGAAAAAAACTTTGTGTGCACACTCAATTTAAAAGATAGAAGCTCCTAACGTTCACACCTCTGAATCCTGATTTTCCTTCATATAGCAGTAGCAGGTTCAATTCAGTGTATGGTCCTGGGAGCAGATGTAGTAGTGATCTCAGGCGATTCCAGATCAATATCCGGTTCTTTCTTTTCAGCTGGAGCTGTTAGACACTGTATCCACGCGTATCGGCTGTAAAGCCTTTGTCAAGATAATCAGTCTCATCTGCTCCTTCCTTTTTAAAAGGCATTTCAATTAACTATTTCATGGCATTTGTTTCTTTTTAAACAGACTTTTTTCCCTTTTAATAGTGGCTTTTGTTCTATCTGTTTCCCTTGTCTTAATCGATCTTTGTTAAAGGGACACTGAACCCAAATTTTTTCTTTTGTGATTCAGATAGAGCATGTAATTTTAAGCAACTTTCTTATTTACTCCAATTATCAAATTGTCTTCATTCTCTTGGTATCTTTATTCGAAAAGCAAAAATGTAAGTTTAGATGCCGGCCCATTTTTGGTGAACAACCTGGGTTGTTCTTGCTGATTGGTGGATTAATTTAACAGACCAATAAACAAGTTCTTTCCAGTGTTATGAACCAAAAAATAGCTTAGATGCCTTCTTTTTCAAATAAAGATAGCAAGAGAACGAAGAAAAATTGATAATAGAAGTAAATTAGAAAGTTGCTTAAAATTGCATGCTCTATCTGAATCACGAAAGAAAAAATTTGGGTTCAGTGTCCCTTTAATAGTTATCATTCATAAATGTATTCACTTGTGTGTTATCACTCAATTAAATATTACTTCTAACTTATTTTATCTATAAATTCATTCTACTTCTAACTTATTTTATCTATAAATTCATTCTACTTCTAACTTATTTTATCTATAAATTCATTCTATCAGATACTACATAAGATGTCTTATTTTTTTATTTTTTTCATCTCTAGGCTCAATTTGTGATATAATTTGTTCAAATAAATAATTTAATAAACTCTCACTTCAAAAATAATAAAAAACAATAAAAAAAACTCTAGTATATGAATTACTGCTAAAGTGAATTTCATAGAAAAATTCTATTTTATACAAAAACACTCTTAAAACGTTAGTGCTATTAAAATCTCTTACATGTACTTTCAAATAGTGTACTAGTGAATTTTAAGACATAAGAATTTTTTTTTGTTTAGTATTGGATCTAAACCTTTGCCCAAACGGCATTGATATGATATATATTTACAATTGTATATGTATATCTTAACTTCCACTTATTTTGCTGACACTCATTTTAACATTTAGTCTAAATAAAGATTTCGTCTTATATACAATCTAAATTAGATTAAGCGACTCAAGTCTAGTTCACTGTTTAAACCCAAAGGGTGTAAAGTCCCAAAGTTATAAATTAGTTCTGCTTCCTGATGTAGTTTTTTCTCCATGTCTCCTCTCCTACCATCTGGTAGCACCTTGTTAATTCCCCAAAAATTCATGCAACTCACTTTTCCTTGGTGTATTTCATGAAAATGTTTATATAATGTTGTGTCTTTCCTGTGATATTCAATATTAAGGATATGCTCTCTAATCCGGTCTTTCAACTTTCTACTCGTCTGACCTAAATACATCAAGTTACAATCACATCTTATTGCACATATTACATATTACTACATATTACTGATGAACAGCTATAGAACAAAAAGCTGAGCAAGTTTAATTAGTGGATTATTGCTTCGACTTTTACAACTGCCTAAATAAGGTTTATTCAGGAATGTGCATATTACATCTTAACATTGTACTGTGTTAGAGATCTATTTAAGCTAATTTTGTTTTGTGCATATTACATCTTAACATTGTACGGTGTTAGGATTTATTTAAGCTAATTTTGTTAGCAATGGTATAGATATAGTAGATTCAGCCTATTGGAAATTGTACACACGTATTGTTGCTTTTTTATTACATTTTAAAGATATTCAGACTGATTTTAGCAGTCATAGAAATTTTGTCATTTTTAGGATGATGTTTTTTAAAGATTGTTAATGCATCTTTTTTGAAGTAGGTAATAAAGTACTGGGTTGCATATTGAATCCTCTTACTTAGAAATCTGTTTATTATATATATAAATAAAAATTATTTTTATTTTACAATTGAATCCTCATTTTTTTGACAGTCTGCCTTTGTTGGCGCCACCCACACCCTTTGTTTTCTATAAGCACTTTTGGTGGGTGAATTTATCCACAAATCAGCAAGAACAACCCAGGTTGTTATCCAAAAATGGGCTGGTATCTGAAGAAGAACATTTGATAATAGGAGTAAATTAGAAAGTTGCTTAAAATTGCATGCTCTATCTGAATCACGAAAGAAAAAAATTGGATTCAGTGTCCCTTTAAGGTAAAGTGGAAAGGGCTCCGAAGTGCATATATTTATTTATATGTGTGTATACATGTGTTTATATGTATGTATAAATACATAAATACACACATATATACATAAATATATACACCCATACACATATTTAGACATATAAGCTCACAAAAAAAGCCCTTTCCAGTCACATATCTGTTCATATATCATATACCTTTGAACCCTTATAAAAAATGTTTGTTTATATTGATATAAAAAAATATATCAGAAACTGTATAAATAGGTGTAATAGTGTATTGTAATATATTTTTGTTGTGTTTGGTGCACATTTTTTATACCCCTGCCGTTTACGCGTGGTCTTTAGTTGGGCTAACCTGACAAGCATAAATTTAGTTTGTGCTCGAGCAAATGCACTTACTTTTAACTTGTAATGTGGCCACAGGTTAGCACAGTTGTGATATTGCTTATCGTGATTTGTGTTAGCAATAGCATGCCACTTGTAATCTGGACCATAATAATTGACCAAAGGTAATCACCAGAATAAAGTACTAATGTGGCAAGTTTCTTTTTGCTAAAACGCTATGGAATGGAATGATTCCACCGGGTATATTCCAGTCAATAACAATGTAACAATTTAAGAGGAAACTGACACCTATGTATTTTTTGAAGTTTTAAAATTTTAAGTAATTCTAATCCACCTGAATACCCTGTAATAACTCAAATATCACACACTTTGCAAATGCTTTTGTACTAGAATAACATTATTCCTTGAAGTAGGGTCAATTAAATGGTGTTCTAATCAAGATTAGCCCAATATGTTGTACTGACTGTGTCCAAGGATGAAATGACACCTCACAACTCTCCATCTACTACAACCTAAACCCAGCCATAGTATGAAGTCTCAAAGATTAATGTTAAACAGATTTAAATTTTCACAGGAGAATGCTGATATTCAACTGATGGACCTCATATGAGAGTAATTTCAATAAAAAAACAACCCACTATTAACTGAAATATGTTATCCATATGTGCCGCCCCTATCGAATGCTGCCAGTGTCCACTGGGTCCATTTACAGAGCTAGCCCTGATTTCAACACAACAGAAAACACAACAGTATGATTTTAAAAAAGCAGAATAATATAAGCTCCATTCATTAAAGCTGCAGATACATTACACAGAAGAATACGTAGCACATGGATCTAATGTTGACATATATCTATATATGTTCACAGATTTATCAAGAAGACGTCCAATAACGATCACAACTCCAATGAGCCATTGTTATTCACCACCTCTTCCATTAAGCCTACCCCAGGATCCTGGACAGGGAGATGACTCAGGGAGCCAATCAGAGGTCCCTGATGATATCCAAGGTACTTTCAATTCTAACACAATGTTTGCAGTCCTCAGTGGCGACTTTAGGAACAATATATAGGGGGGCACATGATACCACAGTCAAAACTGGGGGGGCACTAATAATTTTCACCACACAGGCACATACACATATACACACACGGCACACACTCACACAGCACAAACAGATTAAGTCATACTCAAAACACTCAATCAGAAGCATCTATTGTAATGCTAAAGACAGATGGCTAGATTACGAGTCTTGCGTTAGGCTTAAAAAGCAGCGTTGGCCGGTCCCAACTCCCGCTGGTATTACGAGTCTTGCTGGTAAAGGTGTACTGCTCACTTTTATCCTATATTTTCAATGGGACTTGCATAACGCCGGTATTATGAGTCTGATAAAAAGTGAGCGGTAGACCCTCTCCTGTCAAGACTGGTACCGCATTTAAAAGTCAGAAGTTAAGAGTTTTACACTACAACGCCGTAGCATAAAACTCTAAACTAAAGTGCTAAAAAGTACACTAACACCCATAAACTACCTATTAACCCCTAAACTGAGGCCCTCCCACATTGCAAACACTAAAATAAATATTTTAACCCCTAATCTGCTGAACCGGACATCGCCGCCACTATAATAAATATATTAACCCCTAAACCGCCACACTCCCGCATCGCAAACACTAGTTAAATATTATTAACCCCTAATCTGCTGGCCCTAACATCGCCGCCACCTACCTACATTTATTAACCCATAATCTAACCCATAATCAATGAAGTATCATTCCTATCCATATCTCTGTCATTTATGCCTTCATAAGTTTTCACATTTTTCTCCATCCCCTCTCTCTCTTCTCTCCCCTCGGCTCCCACCATTCTTACTCCCTCCCCCCTCCCAGGTGATCGAGTCTTCCATTATGAGAGCTCCAACATTTCAATATATCTTAACCATGGAGGAGGAGAGAAAAAAAAAAAGAGGGGGGGGGGGAGAGGGGAACAGGGGGATTTCTTTCTTCCACTCCCCCTCTCCAGCCATCCTATGTATGAACTACCATATTATATATTTATTCTTTATACACTATGGACCATTCACCTCTCAGATGAACATTTAACATGTATTCTGTATGTATGAAAGGGAATAGTATCTGTTTTTGTTTTGGTGCTTCTAGAGTTTTTATATAACTTCCCCATTTTTTAAGGAACGCTGACAAGCGTTGTGTTGTGTCCCATTGAGTGTCATAATGTTCCGTAAGTAACTGTGACCACAACTTGTGAGTGAGCAGCCTTACCGTGGGACATTTCCTCTCTATCCACAAGGATAGAACACAGTTTCTAGCTAACAAGAAAACCAGGGGTAAGATGGGACACAGTCTATTTAAACTACTGTCCCAGTCTAGAAAACAGATCATCTCCAAACTAATGATAATTTTAAGACTTAACGTTATTAATAGCCAGTGTTGTAGCCTGCCCCAGAAGTTCCTAATACCAGGACAATGATAAAAATAATGAAAGAGATCTGGGGCATGTAGTGAGCATTTGACACATTGATTACCAATCAATGTGTTCCAATGTGAAATGCGTTTAGGAGTAAGATAATCTTGATGTAGCATACGAACTTGAGATTCTCTCAACTGAGAGGACAAGGTGACTTTTTTGGTATTTTCTAAACTAGCTTTAAGAATAGGAGTGGTTATATTTCCAATCCTCAACTTCCACTTGTCTAGGAGAGCCTCTTGCAGGCCCTGTGCTGTTTTTCGTAGTAGAGTTTGATAGAGTAGTGTAATTGAATAATGTCCCCTTTTAAATGCAGCGTGTATGTCCGCAAAGGGTGAGGGGCTCCAAAAGTTCTTATTTTTTTCTTTGAGACTATTAATATAGTGTCTTGTCTGTAAATAAGCATAGAACTGAGTATGTGGTATGTTAAATTGTTTACTCAGTTCCTGAAAAGATTTCACTGTATGAGCGGACTGGTCCAGGAGGTTCCCAACCATATTTAGACCCTTGGTCTCCCATACACGAAAGGGCAGAGATTCTGTTCCTGTGGGAAAATCAAGATTTCCTATCAGAGGTAAATATTTAGGATCAGGTTGTGAAATGTTCAAATGTTTACAAGATAGGTTCCAAGCTCATAGTGGATCTTTGTATAAGATATTATTTTTAACCCATAATGGTATTTTACCCTTATCAGTGTAGGGAAGAGATGATATATTAATATCCCCCAATACTGCTTGTTCTAAATGTTTATGATAAAAATGTGCGTTATCCAACTGCCAATCAAGCACCAGCCTAAGAAGAATCGCCCAGTTATAGAATCTAAAATCTGGTAGTCCCAGCCCTCCATCGGAGTATGATAGACAGAGTTTTCCGGCGGCTATACGTGGTTTTTAGTTTTTCCAAAGGAAACATTTAATAGCTCGATTGAGTAATAAAAGGTATTCTCTGTGAATTAAGAAGGGCAGCATAAATAAAGTGTATAGGATTCGTGGTAATGTAATCATCTTAATTAAATTAATGCGCCCTGATAAAGATAGCGGCAACAGGGACAGGTTATCAAGCTGCTGAGATGCCTGTGTACATTGTCTATTAATATTAAGCTGATAAAGATGGTTGGGGTTCTGGTGAAGGTGAATACCTAAGTAAGTTAAAGACAAGGTAGCAACTTTAAATGGGTATGTTGTTCTGTTGTGCAGTCGTTTCCTTAACCCTAGAATTTCAGATTTTGATATGTTTATTTTATAGCCTGAGAACGTACCAATTTTTTTTATTATGTTAAGAATTTTTGGAATAGAATTTGCAGGCTCATCTACAAAAAGGAGCATATTGTCTGCATATAGTGCTAAGTGATGATAAGAACCATTCATATTAATTCCTGTGTAAGCTTGACGTAGTTTATGCGCCAGTGGCTCTAGTGCTAGATCAAAAAGAAGGGGCGAGAGTGGGAAACCTTGTCTGGTTCCTCTTTGTAGAGGAATATTATCTCTTTAGATAATTTTATTTAATTGTAATTAATTGTATTTAACTTAGGTAATTAATTTAATTGTAGTGTAGTGTTAGGTGTAATTGTAACATAGGTTAGGTTTTATTTTACAGGTAAATTTGTCTTTATTTTAACTAGGTAGTTATTAAATAGTTAATAACTATTTAATAACTATTGTACCTAGTTAAAAATAAATACAAAGTTGCCTGTAAAATAAAAATAAACCCTAAGCTAGCTACAATGTAACTATTAGTTATATTTTAGCTAGCTTAGGGTTTATTTTATAGGTAAGTATTTAGTTTTAAATAGGAATTATTTCGTTAATTGTAGTAATTTTATTTAGATTTATTTAAATTATATTTAAGCTAAGGGGGGTTAGGGTTAGGGTTAGACTTAGGTTTAGGGGGTTAATATGTTTATTATAGTGGTGGCGACGTTGGGGGCGGCAGATTAGGGGTTAATAAATGTAGTTAGGTTGCGGCAACATTGGGGGCAGCAGATTAGGGGTTAATAAATATAATGTAGGTGTCGGCGATGTTAGGGGCAGCAGATTAGGGGTTCATAAGTATAATGTAGGTGGCGGCGGTGTCCGGAGCGGCAGATTAGGGGTTAATAATATAATGTAGGTGTTGGCAATGTTGAGGGCGGCAGATTAGGGGTTAATAAGTGTAAGATTAGGGGTGTTTAGACTCGGGGTTCATGTTAGGGTGTTAGGTGTAGACATAAATGTATTTTCCCCATAGGAATCAATTGGGATGCGTTAAGGAGTTTTACGCTGCTTTTTTGCAGGTGTTTTTTTTTTCAGCCGGCTCTCCCCGTTGATTCCTATGGGGAAATCGTGCACGAGCATGTTTTACCAGCTCACCGCTAACGTAAGCAGCGCTGGTATTGAGGTGAGATGTGGAGCTAAATTTTGCTCTACGCTCACATTTTTGCGGTTAACGCCGGGTTTGTAAAAACCCGTAATACCAGCGCTGTCTGTAAGTGAGCGGTGAGCATAAACTGTTCGTTAGCACCGTACCCCTGTTAACGCTAAACTCGTAATCTAGGTGAGAGTCTGGTAAATATTTTACCAATATCCTTGTTAATATCTTTTGTTATTTTTCTCTGCATCTCAGTTGTGTGTTTAGGTTTTAATCTGACACCTAAACAAACAATTGAGGGTCAGAGAAAAAAACAAGGAAAAAAGGGCAGCAAAAACAGAATACATGCAGAAAGGAGAACATATTAGTTAGCAAGCAACACTGTGCAGCAGTTGAAATAATATAGTTGAAATAATATATATATATAAAATATATAGGTATATACTATATGTATTTAAAAAATAATTGCAATATCTCTCAAGAGATCCACATGCATCAGTTATACTTATCTACACTTTTAAACATATATGTAGTGGAAGAGTACCTTATATCTTTAATTAATTATAATATACCAATTTCATTCAAAGAGAGAAGGAAAAAAGTAAAATATTTAAAGAACTCTTATCATGTGTTATTTCTTAATAATCTACTCACACACTTGTAATTACAGGGAATTGTACAAATAAAAGATAATTTTTACTAAAAATAAGTTTAAAGCTCTTTTAACTTATGTATAGTAAAAGTTAAGTTTAATTTGTACAATTCCCTGTAATTACCAGTGTGTAAGTAGATAATCAGAAATGACACATGATTAGAGTCCTTTTAAATAACTTTACTTTTTTCCTTCTCTCTTTGAGACTATTACTACATGTGTATTAGTGCTCTCATATATGTTAACAAAGAACAGTATTAGAAATAATTAAAATAAATCAAAGTTAAAAACATACCTGCAGAATCTGGCATTCTAGAGCTGAGATGGTAATCACTAGTTCCCATCCAGTTAAAGAACCTGTGATGTCACAGCAGGCAGTGACTGCTGTGATCAAATTATGCAGATTTTTTTTTGGACGAAAAAACTTGTATTCTGATTATCAGCTCTGCTTAACTACATTCTGCTCTCTGTGCTATTTAATTTGATCACTGAAGAAGCAAGGTTTTTTTAGCTGGGTGGGAACTAGCTGCTAATCTTGCAATATAGTAGCAGCAGATAGATCCCAAAAAGAAATGTTTTTAAAATGTGCCGAGTGCTAGTGACAGGTGGCACAATGATGTAGGACTGAAGCAGACAGTCTCACTGGAACAACAGGACAGACCTGGGACTTCTATATTCGGACCTGTCACACACAACCCAAGACTATTGGGAGCATGGCAGCCAAAATGTCTTTAATTCAGTGGGGGGTGGGCACTTGTAAGGGGCAAGGAATTATCAAAGAGGGGGGCAATTCCCCCCTTTGTTACCCTGTAGTGACGCCTATGGCAGTCCTTAACATTACAAAGGGAGTTTTTACAAAGTAATTCATGCTGCTAGTTACTGTAAGGATGTTTCTGTTTTAAAAAAATGTTTGTACGAGTTTTTCATCATGTGATCATAACAGTCTAGAGCAAGGATGTGTATAATATAGGCCTTGTAACATATTCCTTATCCTAATGATGATTTATGTTTGTGCTTCATCTGTGACAGCTGACCAACCAACAATTCCGCTGACCAACCAACAAATCAAAATTATCCTGCCCCTGCTGTCTCTCCAGCAATGGCAGAACTAGAAGTAGCTGGAATAGAATGAAAGAAAATATTATATTAGGTGTTAACACTTGTATATTGATATATTTTTAAATTTTTGTAACTATTTTTGGTTATTTTTCTAGATGCAGATCAGGCTACGCAGACTGACAACATTTAGCTATTCACTCAACTCTCTCAGGCCTGGGAGAATATGGGCGTGGACATGTGGAATCTGAAGGAGGGCCTGCAGAGATTTTTTTATATGAATTTTAATATTTTAAGAAAAAAGTTATTTTATAGTGTTCACAAAAATATTTTATGGCTATAGTTTAATTTAAAATATTGTATATGCTTACAATAAAAAAAATAAGATTAAATAAATAGTGTACTATTATTATTATTATTATACTTTATTTATTAAGCGCCAACATATTCGGCAGCGCTGTCCATGGGTACAAGTCATTTAAGTAAAACAATGATATCAAACTTGTAAGAAACAAGACAAAATTTTACAAACACATACAGGAGGAATTGAGGGTCCTATTTCCATGGGAACTTACAATCCAGAAGGGTAGGAGGTTGAGAAACAGGATATGAGGACTGCAAGATTGAGAAAGATGTTTACAATAAAAAAATAAGATTAAATAAATAGTTTACTATTATTATTATTATACTTTATTTATGAAGCGCCAAAATATTTTGCAGCGCTGTCAATGGGTACAATTCATTGAGACAAGAAAACATTTTACAAACACATACAGGAGCAATTGAGGGCCCTATTCCCGTGGAAATTTACAATCTACAAGGCTAGAAGGTTGAGAAACAGGAGGTGAGGACTGCAAGATTGAGAAAGATTTTAATGCAGAGTTAGATGAGAGAAATGTTAGGTAAGTGAAATTAATTTATTACTGAGCTGGGTGGTTGGCTTCTCTGAACAAGAAAAGTATTCAGGGAGCATTTAAAAGTAGAAAGATTAGGGCAAAGCCTGACAGCACGAGAGAGAGTGTACCAGAGGGTAGGTGCTGCACAACAGAATTCCTGCAGTCTAGGATGGGAAGAGGGGATAGTCTAAGATACAAGGAGCAGGTCATTGTTGGATCTTAGTGGGCGTGCTGGAGTATGCTTGTTGATTAGAGAGGATAGGTAGTGGGGAGCAGCGTTAGTGAGAGCTTTGTATGTAAGGGTGAGAATTTTGAGATGCAGCATATACAGAGCGACGGGAAAGGTGGATTAGCCTGGCAGAGGCATTTAGGATGGATTTAAGGGGGGAGAGGTGGGAAAGAGGAAGGCCAGAAAGTAAAATATTGCAGTAGTCAAGTCGGGAAATAACAAGGGAGTGAATTATTTGCTTTGTGGTGTTAGCGCTCAAAAAAGGGCGAATCCTGGAAATATTGCATAGGTGGTTGTGGCAAGATGAAGAAAGCGATTGGATGTGGGGGATGAAGGATAGATTTGAGTTAAGTGTAACTCCGAGGCAGCGGTTGTGGGGCAATGGGGAGATGGTTATGCCGTCGACCGGGATAGAAAAGTCAGAAGTCGGCGTAGAGTTTGAGGGGGGATTAGAAGGAGCTCAGTCTTGTACTTGTTAATCTTTAAGTGGGGAGAGGCCATCCAGGAAGAAATAACAGATAAGTAGTCACTGACATGAGACAGGACAGAGGGAAATATAGCAGGGGTGGAGAGGTAGATCTGGGTGTCATCAGCATAGAGGTGATATTTGAAGCCATAACTGTTGATAAGTTTACCCAGTGAAGAAGTAAAAATGGAGAAGAGTAGAGGACCCAGAACAGATCCTTGAGGTACTCCAACAGACAGAGGCTTTGGAGAGGAGGAGTCACCAGCAAATGACAGCAAAAGAATCCATGACAGCAAGTGAATCCAAGAAAGAGCAGTGTCACAGATGCCAAAATAGCTAAGGGTCTGTAGGAGGAGGGGGTGTTCAACTGTGTTGAAGGCAGCTGAGAGGTCAAGTAAGATAAGTATAGATTAGTGGCCATTACTTTTAGCAGAAGATCGTTAGTAACCTTTGTAAGGGCAGTCTCATTTGAGTGTTTGGGGCAGAATCCAGATTGCAGGTGGTCAAGCAAGGAGTTGGTGGACAGGAAGGTGGTTAGGCGATTGTAAACTAGTTTTTCGAGGAGTTGTGATGTTAGAGGAAGCAGTGATATGGGGCGGTAGCTTTCAGGAGAATTATGGTCAAGGGAGGGTTTTTTGAGTATGGGAGTGACCTTTGTATGTTTAAAAGAAGATGGGAATGAACCGGTAGAGAGAGAGGTAGGAGCAGGAGTGAGGGTGGAAGACAGGGACAGTATTAGATGTGAAGGGATAGGGTCGAGGGGGCAGGTAGTGAGGCGTGAGGAAGATAGTAATGAAGAAACGTCATTCTCATTGGCTGGATGGAAGATGCAGAGGGTGGCAGAGAAAGTAACTGGGCCTTTTGTTGTATGATTGCAGGTTTGTGTTGGGATGTTGCTTTGGATAGTATGTTTTTTTTTTTTTAAAAAGTAGTCTGCCAGGTCTTGAGCACTAAAGGCAGATGGGAGGGGGCTGGGGCAGGTGGGTAGAGGAGAGAGTTAAGGGTTTGAGTAAAGAGTAGATATGAGAGAAGAGAAGTAGGTTTGCTTGGCTAAGTGAAGGGCAGAAGTGTAGGAATGAAGAATAAACTTATAGTGGATGAAATCAGGTTCAGAGTGAGTTTTCCTCCAGACACGCTCAGCAGTACGGGAGCATTTTTGCAAATAGTGTGTTTGCTGAAAGTACCAGGGCTGTAACTGACGGTGTGATGTTCTGTGCAGTTGGGAAGGGGCAAGTGTCTAGTGCAGAGGAGAGAGTTTTGTTATAGTGGGCTGTAGTGAGATCAGGGCAGGTTATAGTGGAAGTGTGAGGGAGGAGATCTTGAATGATTTTTGAAAATTGGAGCGGATCCACAGCGTGTAGATTTCTACAGGTGCGGGGGCGGAATGGAGAAGTGGGTTTAGCTGTAGCATTAATATTATAGGTGACCAGGTGATGGTCTGAAATGGGAAAAGGGTGGCAGGTAAGGTCAGATATAGAGGTAGGAAAATAACAGGTCAATAGAGTGTCCATCACAGTGAGTAGGGAATAAGGTGGATTGTGAGAGACCAAAGGACGATGTGAGTGAAAGAAGTTTAGAGGCAGCATGGGCAGATGGGTTGTCAATGGGAATGTTGAATTCCCCAAGAATAAGGGTTGGTATATTTGTAGAGAGAAAGTGAGGAAGCCAGGTGGCAAAGTTGTCAAGGAATTGGGAGGTCGGTCCAGGAGGGCGATAGATGACTGCCACTCTGAGGGAGAGGGGGGAGAACATGCAAACACAGTGGACCTTAAAGGAGGAGAAGGAGAGAGGGGGAGAGCAGGATCCCAACACCACCACCTTGTTTCTCACCTGGCCAAGGTGTATGGCTAAAGTGGAGACCACCATGTTTTAGAGCAGTAATGGAAACAGTGTCAGAAGAAGATAGCCAGGTTTCAGTAATTGCTAGAAGGGTGAAAGCATTTGATATAAACAGGTCATGAATAGTTGTACGTTTGTTGAAGACAGAACAAGAGTTCCATAGTGCACAAATGAAATGAGTGTGTGCGTATGGGATGCATTGAATGGAAATGAGGTTATGTGTGTTGCTGAGAATGAGAATGAGATTTATAGCAGTGCGAGTATTTATGTGAGGATGAGATGTTTATGAGAGCTAAGGTATGGAGAAGAAAGGAGAGAGGGGCCTATAAAAACTGCATGTGGAGAAAGGTAAGGTATGAGCATGTGAGCCTGCCTGTAGAATAGACATGAGACTGTTAAATGGAAAAGCAATCCTGAAAAACATAGCAGAATATTGCGTGCAAAAAACTGTTTGAAATGAAAATATGTTTTGCTTGACTTTTTCAAATTCAATTCTTGTCTAATTCAGAGTTTTGTCACTTAAAGATGGTCACTTAGACAGATGGGAGCTTAGAGAGATGAAATGCTCTGCAAATGCTCACCCCTGCAAATGCTCCCCTTAGCTGGTCTTAGCTTCTACAGACACCTGAGTTTACTAAATTAAGTAGAAGTGTGTCAACCATTAACTGTTGTCAATATTGTAAAGTTTCTGTGTGAAGTCAGCAATTATGGAGTAGATCAAAATCATTTAAAAAAACGTATCTAATGATATTCAACAGAAAGTCACCATGAAAGTCACACATTTTTCGGCATAGCATTCTCCTCTATTTATAGGATTTAACAAAATCTGATTGATTAAATATGTCAGACAGACAGGATTCTAAATGGGTGGATAGCTTGTCAACATTTCATAGTAGCATTGCCTATGTAATAAAGACATCACTTTTATAGCAACTTGAATTGGAAACCTTCTGCATCAGATCATAGAAACCAGCCACAATTAGTGGCTCATGTATGACTCAAATGTCACAAACCATAGCAGTTTATCGCTTTCTTTTTTAAAATGGAGCTATCAAATTTTAATAGTGGATCCTTATAGCAACTTTTTTTAAAATCTTGCACAAAAAAGGCTACACACCAATGAGTATGTAGGTAATACACAAGTCAATTGTGCAGTATAAGGAGAGAAACATTGTATAGCTACTTTCCTAAAAGCTTGTAGGATATATTGCCACAAAATGGAGTAAAAGTAGAGTGAATTTGGAAAAGTGTAACATTCTTGGAGACAGAATAATCCTTTATATGGAAAACAAATGCACAGAACAATTACCACTGGGCTTTGTGAGATGTTGCTTGCCAGAAACAGAAGTTATGAAGTAGCGGTCTAAAGGCCGTTGCTCCATAACTTGTTTACCTGCTCTGAGGCCGCAGAAAGAAATCAACCAGATTGAATACGATCGTGCTGTTTGACACCCTGCAGGGGGCAGCATTGCACCAGCAGTTCACAAGAACTGCTGGTGCAATGATAAATACTGAGAGCGTATGCTGTCGGCATTTATCGATGTGCGGCGGACATCATACGCTACTTCGTATCACGTCTGCTCGCACATTGATTAATATGCCCCAATATGTTTTCTGGGGTCAGTCTTAAAGATAATCGGATTACTATCCCCTTTTTGTAAAAGTATTCGATTTTTGCAAAGTAAATTTATTATCTGCATAATTGTTAGTCAGTTACTGAGAGCAAAAAAAGAGGTCAAAAGATTCTTAGATGATCTCAACTTGGATAAATTTGTTTCTACAGCTATGCTGAATATATGCAAGGAAGAAGAAACAAGTGTGGAGCAAAAGTAAACAATCTGTAAGCACATAAGTTGAGAACACTTTCTTATAACTACTGCATTTTATTAGGAAGAATGAGACAATAGTTTCAGATACAGAAATGAGAGAGATCTAGCAGTGCTGAAGGGTTCTGCTACCTTTTTCCCTGTGAAGACTGAACTATATTTTCTCTCCAAGCAAGAGAATCTTTGATCATCAGGTCAATAGCTTTAATTTATTAATTTTTCCATTACATATCCTCATCATTTATACATTACAACCTCATCTTTTAGACTTGATCTACTATTTGATAATCATCTGCATGTTAACAGCTGCAAATGTTCGATTTTCAATGTCCAAGTGATTATAATAAGCCTTCATTGTTTATCTGCAGCACTTTATTTTTTACTATCAGCTCAGTGAAAATTGCCCTTTACTGAGCACGTGCCAATTTACAGGGCCATTTTAATTATAAAATTCCACAGCTAAAAGGACTTTAAAAACCTGCACACATTATGAACTTATTACAGAGTATCCCAAAAACCTGATGAGTATAACACTGGTTTTGTGCATGGGCAAGGCACATTGAAATTTCCTCCCATTGACCCCACTACCTATCCTCACTAATCAACAAATATCCTCCAACCCACCCACTGAGATCCAACAATGACCTGCTCCTTGCATCCTTATCACCTCTTCCCACGCTAGACTGCAGGACTTTTCTTGTGCAGCACCTACCCTCTGGAACGCTCTCCCCTGCACTGTCATAACTTTCCCTAATCTGCCTTCTTTTAAATGCTCCCTAAAGACATTTTTGTTCAGGGAAGCCTACCACTCAACTCAGTAACAAGTGAATTCTACTTACCTAATAACTGCTCTCATCTAACTTTGTACTAACATCATTCTCACCCTTGCAGTTCTCGCCTCCTGTTTCTCATCTTCGTACCCTTCTAGATTTTAAGTTCCCTCAGGAATAGGGCCCTCAATTCCTCCTGTATTTGTTTGTCAAATTTTGTCTTGTCTTTTTCAATTTTTCTATCAATGTTTTACATAAATAAATTGTACCCATGGTCAGTGCTCCAGAATATATTGGCGCTGTATAAATAAAATATAATAATAAAAATAATAATAATACCTCCCACCATATTTAATGACATAAGGAAGCAACAGCACCAAACAGATACTAAATAATAATAATAATTATAATAATAATAATAAATATATTAATAATGAAGCACCAACAAATACACAAAATGACCACTATATTGAAAATACCCATTTTTCAAATTGAAATGACATACACACATATCTCCTTAATGGTGCACATTTGGTTTCTGGATTTTAAAAAAAAAAATGGATTATTAACAAAACAGGTAATGAGCTTGTGCTGTTTTTGAGCTTCATGGGTATTAATAGCAGAAGCATGTTGGGATTATGACTTTGACTTTGTTTGAAAACATTGGACAAAAACCAATAAGAACTACAAGATACAAAGACACTGTATTTTTATGACTCTCTCCTGTCCTTTAATTCAGACTTATATTTATGCTCTGATAATCTCCCCCAGCCCTGTAGGTCTTGTTCCAGGCTATTATTGATCAGACAATGAATCTGACTGTTATATCCACATAAATCTGAGTTGTAACATCAATAATGTTATGAGCTCTACAGTTAAGGGTCTGCATTTCAATTTATCAGCATAGAAAATACAACAAATCTGTAGAGACACTTTATAATCACTTTGGCCTAGATTTGGAGTTTGGCGTTAGCCGTGAAAACCAGCGTTAGAGGCCCCTAACACTGGTTTCTTACGGACTCTGGTATTTAGAGTTCAGTTACCGACACTCAAAAATCACCCAACGCTCAAATTTCTACCGACACCTCAGACCCATTAGTAAACATATACCGACAAAATAAACATTCACGAATCACAAAACAAATATTACACAAAGTACACTTACACTCATACAAACACTACACTATATTTATTTTTAAGATTTATTAATTTTTCATCAAAATACAAAGGATCAAAGTTGCGAGATCTCGGGTGTTAGAAAAAAAACTACACAAATCCATTTTCCCATTGACTTACATTGACACACGGGAAAAGACCCTCATATACCTACATCTAACTAATAAGATTATCACAAATATACACTCATCGATGCATACAAACAATATACACCACATGACATACAAAAAATATTTATTTATTACAAAAAGAACACGATTTAGTTACTTTTTCACACAAGCTCATGACGTCACTCACTTTACGAGGAAAACCAGTCTTTGAAAAAAAAAATTACCAAATTTTAGAGCCTCCATTGACTTCTATTGGGAAGACGTGCTCGTGCACGCGAAACCCACATTTCCCTAACGCACGCAAATAGCGTAGACCGAAAAACTCCAAATACCAGCGCTAGAAAATACATGCTTTTATGCGTTAGACCCAGCTATGATAAATAGATCAAGAAATGACTATTTCCCTATGGTGGATTTATGGATTGTACTTATTGAATATTCACAAAACCATTAAATTGTTTCAGACTTTTATATTACATCAACTACAAATCAACATCACTAGTAACAAACTTTTTTTTATCAAAATATTACATTTAAACGGACACAAAAATAATGTAAACTTTTCAGGATTCACAAACACTACACAATGGGAAACAATTCTCATTTGCCTTTATTATTGCATTTAATTTATTCAACTCATATGCTTGCAGCAACTGCATATCTACATAGGCTTAACACATGATCAGTCATAGATGCACATACATTACTTTTAACATTCACTCATACATGTGCATTCAAATGATGGGGGAAAAACACATTACATTCTCTAGAGGAATCACAAAACACAACATATGGATTTTACTGTACTTTTAACATCATGATTCCATCACCAGAAACCATTAGGAATTACGTACAACAAGAACATCATTACACCAGATTACAGATGTCACTTTATGGGAAGGAACAACAATGCCAGACCGCTATATAGAAGTCAGCATATGTGGGACACAATCACAATATATACGTACATGTACATAACATGCATCACCCATCACGCAACCACAAAGCACACATTTAGATTTTATTCAGCACACAATAACAATGTAGCACAATACAACAACACAATGAGGATTTCAGAACTACATAGGCAGGTTAATAATATCATGACGTCATTAGAAGATTCAACCGTACACATCACAGATTCACGCCCCTTGCAGTTCAGAATTATTATGCAGATTTTAATGGGACGCGTACAATATTGACATCTCGGCAATCACTTATATATACAATACTACAGATGACAGCCGGAAGTTATTCAGTATTAGTGCTATTTGAATGGGACGCATACAATATTGACAGCTCGGCAATCACTTATATGTACAATACTACAGATGACAGACGGGAAGTTCTGAATTCTTATTTCGATTTTAAAGGGACGCATACAATATTGACAGCTCGGAAATCACTTATATATACAATACTACAGATGGCAGACGGGAAGTTCTGAATTATTATTGCGATTTGAAAGGGACGCATACAATATTGACAGCTCGGCAATCACTTATATATACAATACTACAGATGACAGCCGGAAGTTATTCAGCATTAGTGCGATTTTAAAGGGACGCATGCAATATTGACAGCTCGGCAATCACTTATATATACAATACTACAGATGACAGCCGGAAGTTCTGAATTATTATTGCGATTTTAAAGGGACGCATACAATATTGACAGCTCGGCAATCACTTATATATACAATACTACAGATGGCAGCAGGAAGATCTTCAGTGTTATTGCGATTTTAATGGGACTCATACAATATTGACAGCTCGGCAATCACTTATATATACAATACTACAGATGACAGCCGGAAATTATTCAGCATTAGTGCGATTTGAAAGGGACGCATACAATATTGACAGCTCGGCAATCACTTATATATACAATACTACAGATGACAGCCGGAAGTTATTCAGTATTAGTGCCATTTTAAAGGGACGCATACAATATTTACTGCTCGGCAATCACTTATATATATACAATACTACAGATGGCAGATGTTACTTTATCGTTTACAAACAATATTGCAGCAACATTGATCGATCACATTCGATGCACATTATACACAACTATGCACTTTCATTCATGTTAGCCTGGACGTGTGCTTGTTACTATAAGATCGCGTTTAAGAAATATTGATTACGCATATGATCAAACATTACAAACATGCACTGTATGTGTGATATTTGACACTTTCACATTGAGATTCATTGTTGGAAAACAACATTTCAGCAAACAACAAAAAAACGCCCACTGTGAAAGCATTCGTGCCGCTCACATACAAACAAGTGAATACAATTAGCAATCATTACAAACTCACTACCATTGGACTAATTGTACTATAAATCCCCCAAACAACATGGCCGAAGCATCACTTGTGATCCACATCAGATCAAGTGCATACCTTGTTACGCTGTTTTGAAAGATGGATGACGATGACATGGTAGACACTGCTGGTGCTGCTATTGGCGAACTAGCTGTTGATCGAATCAGGCAGCCTCGGCGGCTCAGACTGAGACGAAGGGGTCGTCTGGTTCGAGGTCCTCCTGTCTACAGGGTGATACCCACCTTGGAAAACATGAGCGACTTTGAGGTTTATGATAAGTATCGGCTCAATCGCGAACAGCTCATTGGCCTTTATGATCTTCTTAAACCTCATTTGGAGCCATGTATAAGAATAAGGACTGCTGTTCCCGCCATGAGTAAGATGCTAAGTTGTCTATACGTCCTGGCCTCCGGGAGTTTTCAATCCGGAGAAATGTACATGCATGGCCTGTCTCAAGGTACATTCTCTGTGGTGTTTGATAACTTTCTGGATGCCATGGTACGTATCAGTAAGCATTACATAGGATTCCCACAGAATGATGGTGATTGGAGGCGCCTGAAGCGGGAATTCTTTGATATTGCTGAATTGCCCAATGTCTTGGGAGCCATTGATTGTACCCACATTGCGCTGCATGCTCCAATTGATGACTTGCCCTTCAGAAATCGCAAACATTTTCATAGCCTCAACGTGCAGTATGTTTGTGACGCACGGATGAGGATTATGCATGTGTGTGCGAATTTTGGAGGAGCTTGTCATGATGCCCGCATCCTCTCTCTGTCGTCCCTGTGGAGACCGTTTGAGGAAAGACAAATGCCCCCTGGTTATCTCGTTGGTGAGTATTTGTGCACAACATGGTTAATTAGTTTGACAATTGCCACTGTAGTTTTAAAATGTTAGCGTAATGTTCAGCTATCAGATGCAATTTAACCATTTATTTTATTTTCCCGCTAATGTCTACTTTTAGTTCAATGCAGATATGTAGCATGTCTTACCTTAAATGCTCAGAGAATGCAATGTAACCATTTAGTTTGCATTTTACACAAGGTTTGGTTTAGGAGAAATACACATATGTAGCATGTCTTAGCTGAAATGACAAGATATTAGCTAATGCAATTTAACCATGTCATTGTCTCTTTCCGCTAATGTCTTTTAGTTCAATGCAGATATGTAGCATGTCTTACCTTAAACGCTCAGATAGAGATTGCAATGTAACCATTTAGTTTGCATTTTACACAAGGTTTGGTTTAGTAGAAATATGCATATGTAGCATGTCTTAGCTGAAATGGCAAGATATTAGCTAATGCAATTTAACCATGTAATTGTCTCTTTCCGCTAATGTCTTTTAGTTCAATGCAGATATGTAGCATGTCTTACCTTAAATGCTCAGATAGAGATTGCAATGTAACCATTTAGTTTGCATTTTACACAAGGTTTGGTTTAGTAGAAATATGCATATGTAGCATGTCTTAGCTGAAATGGCAAGATATTAGCTAATGCAATTTAACCATGTCATTGTCTCTTTCCGCTAATGTCTTTTAGTTCAATGCAGATATGTAGCATGTCTTACCTTAAATGCTCAGATAGAGAATGCAATGTAACCATTTAGTTGCCATTTTACACAAGGTTTGGTTTAGGAGAAATACGCATATGTAGCATGTCTTAGCTGAAATGGCAAGATATTAGCTAATGCAATTTAACCATGTCATTGTCTCTTTCCGCTAATGTCTACTTTTAGTTCAATGCAGATATGTAGCATGTCTTAACTTAAATGCTCAGATAGAGAATGCAATGTAACCATTTAGTTGCCATTTTACACAAGGTCTGATTTAGGAGAAATACGCATATGTAGCATGTCTTAGCTGAAATTGGAAGATAGAGAATAATATTGAACTAGATAATTCTTTTACAAATTAAACATTTGTTAGTGGATTATCGTGTACAAAAAGTTTTATTGGACTCCAAATACTATTTTGAGGATTCTGTTTGAATTATGTTCTGTTCATAATTTATAGGTGATTCTGGGTACATGAGCCGTCCTTGGCTCATTACCCCCTTGCGTAGCCCAACTGATGTGTCTGAGGAGTGCTACAATAGGGCTCATAAGAGAACCAGGGCAGTGGTTGAATGGATGTTCGGGCTCCTGAAGATGAGGTTCAGGTGCCTGGACAGGTCAGGAGGAGCCCTCCAGTACAACCCAAAGAAGGTGGCTTAGATCGTTGTAGCCTGTAGCGTCCTGCATAATATTGCACAGCGGGCTGGGATGCTGCAGGGCGTCCCGGCGCACCGAAACCTCCTCAGAGATGAGGAGGATGATCCTGTTCTAGAGGGGCCATTCCGGGACGAGGGGCTCAATGTCAGAGCAGACATCATCAACCGCCACTTTAGACGGTAAATAATAGAAGTTAGACTGGAGTATTGTCAATATATGTGAACTCTAGGGAAATGACAAGTAGAGAATTGTGCAAACATGTTAGGATTGTTCATCAAATGCTAAAAATGTGTTTCATTTATTAATATAGGTGATGCTCTGGGCATTGGGTCCTGTAGCGAGTCTTTGCCACCTGGTTTTTAAAGAGGACTTCAGCTGGTAAGTATAAATGTATGGACTGTTGCTGGCATGAATTGTACACAAATACATCATATGGCATACATTTTGTAAACTAGTATTTAGTTTACACATTACTTAAAATGTAAATACTCAGAAAGGGATCCTCTAGCATAACTATCCTCTATCATGACTATGGTTCAATGTCACACATTAGAGGTTCGTTATGCTCAATATGACTCATCTTCACACTTGATAGAACATAACACAAGATGCTACACACGCTTAGTAAGCTAGTGACAGAAATTGATTATGAAATGGGGGGTGGTAGAGGGGTACAGAACTGATTCACACACTTGTAGTAATTTTTATTAAACTTTTTCTGCCATTAGGGAGCTGACTTAATCTAAAGACTGAAAGGGAAGAATTAGAAGCCTGACAGTGAAGATTGCCCAGACTGACAGTGGAAAAAGCCAAGATTGAAATTGAAGTATACCAATGGGATCATGTCTGGCATTATCTTTCAAATCTGCTGACCTTGAAAACCATACAAAGACATGTTCACATGGTAAGTGCCAACTATTTGATAGAATAAGGCTGTGGAGGCATCCTATTGGAGACACTTAGATTATTTTCTAATTTTTATATGGTATTTCACAGTCCTCTATTTTTGAACTGATGAATAAGACACCTATTGAAGATCAACTGTTTACCCCTGAATTGACTTTCAAAGACCAAGCATTATCCAGGTTGGTGTACCAATACATGCTAGTTAAGAATCACAGGAAGAATGTTGAATATTAGTAGCTTACATACATTAGTCATATTTAATTCATAATTAGATATTTAGGGATCACAATCAGACACTTAGATGATTTTACTTTTTTAGATGGTATTTCAGTCCTCTATTTTATGAACTGATGAATAAGACACCTATTGAAGATCAACTGTTTACCCCTGAATTGACTTTCAAAGACCATGCATTATCCAGGTTGGTGTACCAATGCATGCTAGTTAAGAATCACAGGAAGAATGTTGAATATTAGTAGCTTACATACATTAGTCATATTTAGTTCATAATTAGATATTTAGGGATCACAATCAGAAAAAGGAATACATATTATAGTTGATATAGAGGTATTTGAATGGACATGAAATATTACATTTATGTTCAGCATACATATATATTATTGAAATGTGATATACATTATTATGTATAATTAGAAATTCAGATATTTAAATTTAATTTTTATTACACAATATAATGGTGTATGTTTATTTTATTTATTTTTAAATTTAATTAATAAATATCTTGATAAAATGTAGAACAAAGTTAGAGCATAGACACAAGATGATTGTAAATGTATTTTATGAATATTTGACAACGTGTGTATTAACTTTGTTAAAATTTTCTTTTTTAATTTCAGTTTGTCATCTGATGACTTCCAGGAATATATTTTTTGTTTTTGTTTCAGAAACTTTTAATTTTTTAAATAGTAATAATAAACATTTTATTATTAAATACACTCTTTTGAACAGATTATAATGAATATCCATATAATCTGTCAATAAAAAACAATTTGACTCCCATGACTGGTAGTTGGCTATTTGACAAGCACATGCATAAGATCAAATAATGCATTAATTTTTTAAAATCCACTGATTCAGAGAATATTAAATTAAACTATCTTTTTTAAATTAATTGGGGAGTGAGATCCATCGATGCTTTTCTTTTGAAATTCTTAGATGTTAAAAAAATTTCGGATATGTAGTCAAAATTTGAGATAAATTATTTTGTTTCACTTTTAAGAAGGGGAAGTGGTTCAATTACATTAAAGTGACAGTGTTGTTGAATGTAAAATTAATTTTATAAGATCTTGTATCTTCCTTAGGTATCTCAAAACATTATTTTCTAAACTTTTTTAATTTTTACATTTATAAATGGTAGGTCATTTAACTTCATATTTTTCACAAGCTAGTTATTGGATGCCAGGTTAATAGATTTAATTTTCTAGTGGAGTCATTTAACTATAGTTATTAATATTATGTAGTTTTTAGAATCTTACCTCTTGGGTTAGACATCACATATCTATATATAATTTTCATTCCACTTTAGTTTATTTTGACAATGTTAAATCAACATTCAAAATGTTTTGGTCCTTAAAGGGACATTCACAAAGTATATTGTGTATTGATTTTTAAAAAATTCATAAAAGAATTTAAACATATCTAGAAAGTACTATAGAATTACATTCAGTCTTTAAATATACTTCGAAAAAGATACATCAATGCACATATCTTAGTCATTGTATTTCAGTCAGTGTGTAAAACAATCCAGAAGTTAATCTAAATATGCTTTACTCATATGTTATACTAATTTAGCAAAAGGAAGGTGCCTAGGTTTCTGATTTTTCAAGCATTATTGTGAAATTTCTCTTTAAAGGGACATGAACTCAAAATATACTTAAATGGAGACAGTTAAAAAATTAATGATTTATACATTCTGAATGAGTATTCTATTTTAAGCAACTTTAAAAATTGTCTCATATTATGAATGTTCCTTGTGATGTTGCTATTATTAATTTAAAAATAAGGCATTAAATAGATAGTTTATTTGCTTCAGTACTCTGGACAGAACTTGGTTTTTTTGGTTGGATTAATTTATCCAACAATCATCAAGAAAAACCCAGGTTTTTTGCAACAATTGTCCGTAATCTAAAATATCATTATTGATTTGCAAAGAAAGATAACAAGATAATTCTTAACATTTGAGAATCGGATTAAATTATAAAGTTGCTTAACATTTCATGCTCAATCTGAATCACGAACGCTAAATTTGTTTGGACAGTGTCCCTTTAAGAGATTTAAAGAGTGTATTTACTTCTCTTCTTATCTTGACATACTTTGCTTGAAAAGCATATCGAGATAGGCTCAGTAGATGAAGATTGGTGGATGCACAGAGATGCCTTATGTGATTGGCTCAACCCTGTGCATTTAAATTTCTTCTGTTGAGGATATCTAAATACTAAGATAAATTGATTTACATTTTAAAGTCTAAACAATTTTCTATCTCTACAGATCATTTGATACAATTGTTTGTTTGCAATGTCTATTTAAAAATAAAGACGCCATTGCACAATAACATATATGAGCACTTCAGACAAATACAAGCTCGAGGTTTATTTACTAATAACAAACAAACCTGTAGTTTAACATTTATAAACAGATTATCCAAGTTACGGACATTATAACCTGAATTTGAACATTCAGAAAGATTGCGTGAGAAACGGATCTTGAAACACCAGATTAGCATCTTTAAACATTAGAGTCTAATGTCACGCAATAGCACACAATCAATGTGCATTATGAAATACATTTAATAGAGCAATATCAATACTTCACAATAAGTAAAGAAATGGATTTTATGAACAATAAAGACATACAATATTAAATGTGTATTTGTATTAAAGAAACAGACCATTATTAAACCGAAAAATGTATACAACATTTAATAATGTGACAGTATTAGATTTTAAATAGAATTTTATCATTAATATTTAACGGATCACGGATATTAAATCTGCGTCACACATATCCGCATGACGGGCCCATGAGTTACAAATAAGTCTACATGAAAAATGAAGTTACAGCACCACCAGGAGGTATGTGTAAGGAAGTTACTAAGATATGAAACATTAAGGAATGGCCAATCAGAGTTCATCACACAAACACAACTTGAGTCAGGATGGTCTCACAGACATTCTAACAATATTTCAAACTTTTATCCAATCAGATGTACAGATAACTTGTCCCATGGTGCATCTCATGTTTACTTCACCATATAAAAGTCCATTACACGTTGCCATCTTTGTCAGTTCTCTAATGCCTGCAGGCGTACTGTATATATAATTTATATATATATCCAGCATATCCGAAAACCCAGCAGGCATGTCAGCTCCCAGGTTCACCAAGCAGGAGAGCGCTGCACTGGTCCACGCCGTCAAGGACTTTTATCCCCAGCTGTTTGGGAACAAGAGGAGGTTGACAGATGCGCCTGTTAAGAAGGCCCTCTGGGAGTCTATCACCAATGCGGTTAGATTGGTGTGTGACGTCCAGATGAGCCAGGATCAAATCATGAGGAGATTCGGAGATATGAGGTTGCGATTAACAAAAAAAGTCAACCTAATAAGGGACTGGGTACAAGCCCGTAAAAGAGGGGGCCAAAGAAAGGCCCCGCGGAAACTATACCTACTCCCTTATGAGGTGACTTTATGCGAGCTCCTCAATCTCCGGGTCCCCAAAAGATTTCGATCCTCGCCATCCTCGGCCACCTCTTCTTCCCTCCCAGCTGCGGGATCTGAAAGTCCTGACACGGGGGCCAGGGCAGCTGCTTCTCCGTCCGGTGGCCTGGGAGGAGATGATGGAGAATCTGAACCAGGTAACTATCCAACTTCATATAATATCTTAATATTTAAAAAAAAAAAAAAAATGTGTATATAGTCAGATACTAAACCTATACAGCTCTCACAACATACACTACATATGATGTTTAGATATCTGATTTTAGATTAGTGACACAAGAAATAGGAATGATGTTTCTTGCACTCTACAGAATATGCGTCACAGAGCGAAAATGGAATTGCGCATACACGTTAACATGGGTTTGCTGTAAGTGGCATTGCTTTACACATGTTGGTCAAATGACGGATGCGTAATTCCGCTTGGAATCATTGCGCAATGATCGCGAAAATGGAATTGCGCATACACGTTAACATGGGTTTGCTGTAAGTGGCATTGCTTTACACATGTTGGTCAAATGACGGATGCGTAATTCCGCTTGGAATCATTGCGCAATGATCGCGAAAATGGAATTGCGCATACACGTTAACATGGGTTTGCTGTAAGTGGCATTGCTTTACACATGTTGGTCAAATGACGGATGCGTAATTCCGCTTGGAATCATTGCGCAATGATCGCGAAAATGGAATTGCGCATACACGTTAACATGGGTTTGCTGTAAGTGGCATTGCTTTACACATGTTGGTCAAATGACGGATTCGTAATTCCGCTTGGAATCATTGCGCAATGATCGCGAAAATGGAATTGCGCATACACGTTAACATGGGTTTGCTGTAAGTGGCATTGCTTTACACATGTTGGTCAAATGACGGATGCGTAATTCCGCTTGGAATCATTGCGCAATGATCGCCAAAATGGAATTGCGCATACACGTTAACATGGGTTTGCTGTAAGTGGCATTGCTTTACACATGTTGGTCAAATGACGGATGCGTAATTCCGCTTGGAATCATTGCGCAATGATCGCGAAAATGGAATTGCGCATACACGTTAACATGGGTTTGCTGTAAGTGGCATTGCTTTACACATGTTGGTCAAAATGAAATGTGAATTATTATATATGTGAAGAATACAGTATTCTTATTTTCAATATTAGACATAATAAAAAAATAAAAAAGCAGAATCCCAAAAAATTATAACATATACCCATCAATTGATGAGAATGAAATAACACAAAAAAATAATTTAAGCTACAGTAAACAACACAACTGATTGAAAATAAGAGTACAGGATATATTTATCGTGAATTTAATTGAGGAAACAATTAACTCATGGGACTACCAAAGGATTAATAGTTTTTAATTGATTTGCTAATAATGTAAAGATTTTAAACATGGCATGATTTGTATTAATGATATCCAATCCTCATTTATTATATTACAGATCTGGATGTTGGTGCTGGATCCTCAAGGCAGGGCTTGTCACAGTATGGTATGTCTCATTTTAATTGACATTTGTCTTAGAAACATGGACAGAACATTACATACTAAATCCACATTGTTAAATATTTATATGTATCTGCAAAATGGATTTTAAAACTTTTTGCAAATAAGAATAAATAAAACAAAAAAATAGGATTACATTGTAAGACTACTCTGATTTTGTTTGGAATTTAAGATATCCCATCTATTCTGGATGTCTTAATTTTAATGTAAGATTCTTTGAATAACCAATTTATATTCTTCCCCTGTGTATTGCTTAATCTTATTTGTATACATTTTTTAAAAATACACACACTTTTGCATATGTTTAGATTTTTAAATTATAGATTCCATTTTTTAAATTGATCACGTCATTTAAGGGACATGCCAACTAAATTTTACATAGAATGATTTTTAAACGTGATTTTATTGTTTTGTTTAAACATTTTATGAGCTACATTGGTTCAGTCTATTGTTTTAGTTCTTTTAAAAAAATGGATTTTGGTTTAGGTTAAACAATGCATTACTGGTATTATCCGGCTGTTTTTTTATGCATAAATTGGCATTTTTACAAAAGTTAAAATCATGTGTTCAGATAACAGTAGTACATAGTTTCAAAAAGTATACAATTACACATTTAGAGCTTCATGTCCCTTTAATAGATGAAAATTAAATAATTCTTAGGATATCCTTAAATAACATATTAGATTGGAATTGCATGCTCAATCCCATTCATTACATCAACATATGGAGTAGAGAATTCATTAACACCAACATTGTCAAATCAATATATTTTTATATTAAAGGGACACTGAGCTAAAATTATTAATGTTGTCATTCAGATAGAGCATGCAATATTAATCAACATTTAAATATAATACTATAATCATATGTGAAATATTCTATTGCTAAATGTATTTTAAAATCAAGAATGTACGTTTATCTGCAGCTCAATTTTGGTTGACCAACCTGGGTTTTGATTGATGATTGGTGGATACCTTCAACAAACAATATTTATTGAATCCAATATTGCTTATCTGCATTTAAGATTAAAATGTAGCAACATTCCAATTATAATAGGAGTCAATGTAAAATCATTTGGAACAGTTTGAACAGTGAAATCAATGATTGAAATAAATCATGTCAGTGTCCCTTTAATAAAAAATAGATTCATTCATCTTTACATTCTTTGGATTAGACAATATTGATATATAATTCACATATTCACTGTTGGAGTTACTTTATAGATATCAGCATACTCTAACAGCACCATGATTACATATTTGTACTAATCAATTTGGTTTTGTATTGTGATAAATATGTGTTGTGTCCTAAACAAGATTACTGTACATTGCACAAATGGCTTGATGTGCCACATGTCTTTGTTTATATTTGTCAACAGCTGTTATTCAAAATGTGGTTTGTGTGTATTCTTTTAAGAACATTGATCAATGGGTTTATTTAGATATGCAATAGCATCGTATGAGATGATTTTGATGTCTAATATAGTCAGAAATTTAACATATGTTCAATACATCATTTTTAACAGAATCCCCTTGATTCAATCAAGCATTTTTTTGGATAATGACTGGTCTATTCTTCACATTTTCAAGTTGATTATTCTTAAAAATCACTACAGATGTGATTTAGTGCTATCCCAAATGTGTTCACTAATATATATCTATATCATTCATAGAGAGAGTTGGTGTGGGGAGCCCTGAGGAATCCAGCACTGACACAGAGCCGCATTTGCGGTCTTCTGGTAAGTCCATTGACTCATTTATATGTCATTGAAGGTGTATTGGTAATCAATATTATGAGCATGATTCTCACGAAGCATAACATTTGAAACAAACATATAATTTACTCCTCTGATTATATATTAATTTTCTTGGAATATTGAAAGATTAATAATTAAAACTTTCTTAGTCTACACCTTTGTTATTCAGAAGATGTATAGCATATGTTTGTTTCCATGTTCATTTTTGACAACAATCATCAAGTGATACACACATGAGAAATCTTAAATGCTCTATTTACTATGCTTTTATGATTTTAAAATTAATACAAACAATAAATAGAAAATCTGAATCATTGAGAATAACAAATCTAATGTCATTTGTATGCTCCATCAAAATGATGTAAATCATAACTTTGGGTGTGTATATCTTTAATGCAACATTGATGTGTGTCTTTGAGCAACAGTAACATATGTTATAATATCTGATCTTAACGTGTACACAACATGTTATGTTTTACAGAGATTGATTTAACATGTTTGACGGAGGAGGAAGAGGCTGCCTTGAAGTCTGATGGTATGTGAAATATATCTATCATGTTTACAACATGTTTCTTTATTGGAAATCATTTTATTGAAGACATTCAAAGTTAAAAAGGAATATTATTTGTCTGTTCAAATACACTACTGCCCCCTTTCTATATCAGGCAGCATGAAAATATGCTTTTTTTTTTTCTTTTTTTTTATTTATAATTCGTGCCATCATTATGTCACATGCATATTCCAGGCCAAATCACAATAATAATGTTATAATTGTACAGACAGTCATTGATATTCATCTGAGTGCCTATATGCATACCATATCCTCATTTCATAATTGTTTCAAAATTCAAACACACTTCTAAGTATATTGAAAACATAATCAATTTTAAATGCGTTGATTTGATTTCATGATGTAGGAGATGTTAATATATTTGTATTATTTATTTCAGATGGATCCTCCACCTCTGGTCATCTGATTTCCGCCCCTGCCCAGTCCCCTGGCCAGTCACAGACCCCTGCCCAGCCCCAGTCCCCTGCCCAGGCCCAGACCCCTGCCCAGGCCCAGACCCCTGCCCAGAACCCTGCCCAGGCCCAGACTCCTGCCCAGGCCCAGACTCCTGCCCAGGCCCAGACCCCTGCCCAGGCCCAGACCCCTGCCGGCCCTTCCCATTTGTCCTTTCCTGTCCCTCCCAAAAAACGGCCCTTCGTCCACCTTCGCCGCTCTCCCCGTATTATGGGCCGTACAGCTACCCCAGCTGCCCAGACCCCAACTCACCACTCCCCAGCTGTACGGCCTACCCCGGAGCAGCAGTTCATCCCTCCCCAACCCAATCCCATCCCTCCCCAATCCAATCCCATCCCTCCCCCCTGTCTCAACCTTCATTGTCCTGGGTGTCGGATTGTCCTTCCCAGGCACAGCTGTAAGTATCATTCAAAATCCACATTATAAGATACTTAAAGGTACACTGAAGGCAAATTGTTTCTATTGTGATTCAAATAGAGCATGCAATGTTAATCAAATTTATAATTTACTACTCTTATCAATTATTCTTCATTCTCTTGCTATCTTTATTTAAACAAAGAAATGCCTAGAATTAATTTTAAATAGAAAATAATTGTGGACATCATTTCTTTATTGTTGGATGAATGGATCCATCAACCAGCAGGGACAACCAAAGTTGATAAACAAATATGGTCTGCCCTATAAACCTACATTCTTGCATTCAAAATCTATCTAGAGAATTCAAACATTTAAAGAATATGTGTAATTTTTTAATATTTGTAATGTCATGCTCTATCTGAATCAGTCAATTAAATATTTAGGTTCAGTGTCCCTTTAATTTGATATCACTACATATACCAATCACCACTACTTGGATCCAACAATTTATGTACAAATGTTGATACATTATCTCTTGTCTAACCCAGTGGGAATGTAATTTCTTCAGGTTGATATGTTTACACAGCTTGTCCTCAACGCCAAAATGTTTAAGGATAAGTGTGCCTACCACAGTATAATTAAAATATTTAAATTGCTAATGTAAGTACAATGTAAATCCTTTAACAAGATTTTATACACTCAAGCTCTATAAGTGGATCATCGAAAACCAATTAAAGGGGACAACATGTTTGAGTAAACTGTCCCTTTAATGATTTCGGTCTGTCTGAATAACATATTTAATGTGTAAAGAATCAATTTTAACAAATTGATGTAAAGAATGATTTGTATTTATGATGACAATGTATCTTTGCTTATTTTTTCTTCTGTTGTGTAATTATCCTTAATATTTGATTTATTCTTTATTTTAGGCTGTGACTCAGCATGGCTCATGCTAGAAGGTATAGCACGAGTAGAGCAGGCCGTGTTGAGGAACGCAGCTGTCCTGAGAGGGATGAACGACACCATGCAGGCCCAGCTCCGGGTTCAAGATTTGACTCTGCGTCAAATCATGCTATTAAATTCAAGGCCTGAATCTGGAGCTGGACATGCACAGGACGATGAAGAGGATGACCAGTAAGTGGAGGATCTGGAGATGCTCCAAGGTCGCAGATAAGAATCCTCCGTCCACATGTTGATGTTTTTGTTATTGTTGCCATTTGGCCTTTTTTTAAGTTTATTGTTGTGCCTGTTGCATTCTTTTACCTTGTCATATGGCTCCAATGGGGCTATGGTGGCCCTTGGCAACTGTCTTCATGGACTGTGATGCACTCTGTTACCTTGTCATATATCTACAATGGGGCTATGCTGGCCCTTGGCAACTCTCTTCATGGACTGTGATGCACTCTGTTACCTTGTCATATGGCTCCAATGGGGCTATGGTGGCCCTTGGCAACTCTCTTCATGGACTGTGATGCACTCTGTTACCTTGTCATATATCTACAATGGGGCTATGCTGGCCCTTGGCAACTCTCTTCATGGACTGTGATGCACTCTGTTACCTTGTCATATGGCTCCAATGGGGCTATGGTGGCCCTTGGCAACTCTCTTCATGGACTGTGATGCACTCTGTTACCTTGTCATATATCTACAATGGGGCTATAATGGCCCTTGGCAACTCTCTTCATGGACTGTGATGCACTCTGTTACCTTGTCATATATCTACAATGGGGCTATGCTGGCCCTTGGCAACTCTCTTCATGGACTGTGATACACTCTGTTACCTTGTCATATGGCTCCAATGGGGCTATGGTGGTCCTTGGCAACTCTCTTCATGGACTGTGATGCACTCTGTTACCTTGTCATATATCTACAATGGGGCTATGCTGGCCCTTGGCAACTCTCTTCATGGACTGTGATGCACTCTGTTACCTTGTCATATGGCTCCAATGGGGCTATGGTTGCCCTTGGCAACTCTCTTCATGGACTGTGATGCACTCTGTTACCTTGTCATATATCTACAATGGGGCTATGCTGGCCCTTGGCAACTCTCTTCATGGACTGTGATGCACTCTGTTACCTTGTCATATATCTACAATGGGGCTATGCTGGCCCTTGGCAACTCTCTTCATGGACTGTGATGCACTCTGTTACCTTGTCATATGGCTCCAATGGGGCTATGGTGGCCCTTGGCAACTCTCTTCATGGACTGTGATGCACTCTGTTACCTTGTCATATATCTACAATGGGGCTATGGTGGCCCTTGGCAACTCTCTTCATGGACTGTGATGCACTCTGTTACCTTGTCATATATCTACAATGGGGCTATGGTGGCCCTTGGCAACTCTCTTCATGGACTGTGATGCACTCTGTTACCTTGTCATATATCTAAAATGGGGCTATGGTGGCCCTTGGCAACTCTCTTCATGGATTGTGATGCACTCTGTTACCTTGTCATATATCTACAATGGGGCTATGCTGGCCCTTGGCAACTCTCTTCATGGACTGTGATGCACTCTGTTACCTTGTCATATGGCTCCAATGGGTCTATGGTGGCCCTTGGCAACTCTCTTCATGGACTGTGATGCACTCTGTTACCTTGTCATATGGCTCCAATGGGGCTATGGTGGCCCTTGGCAACTCTCTTCATGGACTGTGATGCACTCTGTTACCTTGTCATATGGCTCCAATGGGGCTATGGTGGCCCTTGGCAACTCTCTTCATGGACTGTGATGCACTCTGTTACCTTGTCATATGGCTCCATTTTCCAGATCTTTACCATATTATTTATAAAAGTTGTTGTTTTCTGACATACTAATAAAAGACATGTCATTGCACGATTCTTTGTCCTCCTTATTCATGTCATTGATTGAAATCTCTATTTTATCTGGTTGATCCTTAAAGGGACATACCCAAAATAATGTTGTTTCCTGAATCATATATGTAATACAATTGTAAATGACTTTAAGATTAACATCTCCAATGTAATTTTTATTTTTGTCTTTATATTGTTATCTAAAATCTTTATCATTGCATGATTATGATTAGCATAGTAATTGTTTTATATATATATATAAAGATTGTTATATATGTATATTTCAAATTTCACATCCATGTGTGTATTTAATTGTTTTGTTGTACTCCCTATAATTGTTTTGTTGTACTCCCCCTTTGTTTATAGCGCTGCGGAATCTGTTGGCGCTCTACAAATAACCAATAATAATATTTATAAACTCTGCATGAATTGATGCACCTTTAACAAATGATCTGAGGATTGATACAATGATATAATCCCTGTAAAGTGTTCATTTTCTTGAAATAGTATTGTCTCTGTGTATCCTCTTTTTATAAATAAAAATCCTGTCCCTTTAAGTGATGGTGAGCACAATTGTTAATGAATGTATTTCCATTTCTAAAGCGTTTTTGTCCTTTTTACATGAACAAGGACAAATAATCTTAATAATAAACAATCTTATTGTAATGTTGACAGCACATGTATTTCATTTTCTATTCTATCTTATTGTAAAAGTGTAACCAAATCAATCTCTGTGTGTAATGCGCATATTTTATATGAGGAATATGTTTTTCAAAATATTGTTAAAAAATACTTCTCCTCCCATATATAGCTATAGGTAGTCTGACCATATTTCAACTTGAATAAATGACCCGTTTGATCAATACATGTGTCATTATTGTTATTCCCAAAGAATCTAAACATATCTTAAAACATCAATGGCATATGTATTTCTCATGTGTATCTTTTAAATGTTAAAGATATACACCATAGCTATAGTTAAAGGGACAGTCAAGTCCGAAAAGATGAATCATGATTTCGTGACATTCCTAGATATCAATCTAGACACATACTAGTTTCAAAAATATAAATACGTTTCTTAGTGATATGCCAAGCTGTCAACTGAGTCCTTGTATTGGCTGCGGTTTTTCTGCGATTGTGGATGCGCCATGTTGCTTAAGACGTCACCTGCCAGGCTGTCCAATGATTCCTTGTATTGACTGACGTTTTTACGCGATCAAGGATGCACCTTTTATTGGATGGCGTTTTTACGCGATCAAGGATGCGCCTTTTTTTTTTGTTTGCGTTCTTACGTGATCAGGAATGTGCCTTTTATTGGATTGCGTTCTTACGTGATCAAGGAAGCGCCATGTTAATTAAGACGTCACATGCAAAGGTAAAAAAACGTCTGATTGTATTACGTAGTCCCGCAATATTTGTTTTTGCACGTTAAACACGTTTGTGAATGAAGCCAAGTTTAAAAACATTGCGAATATGGATTGTTTGCATCATGTTACATTGTTGAACCATAGCTGATAAAGACCACCACATTCTCTTTTGCTGGATGTCTGGTTGAATAAACGAACGAAAGCAAAATGTTTTCATGCATAAGATATTTTGAGGCAAGTGCAAATCTCTATAGTCCATGTTGTTTAATATGTTTGTCAACAATATGTTCCATTTTATGAAAAATGACTTGTGTTTAATGTTAAAGATATCTAAATCATAAATATGCGCTATTGTGTTAGAATCAAGTAATCAATATGCATTTATCTTTATCATATGCTAAATATATGATGCCGACTTCTTCTAAATGTAATTTCTTCGTATATGTTATTAAAGGTTCATTAAACACTCACATTATAAATCAAAATTTTTTATTTTGTCTCTAGTTAGATAGTCCATTGTTTAACAAATACACGTTTCATTTTGCTTCTGTTCAAAGAAAATGTAAGTAATTTTCAGACTCCTCGCCAAGCCTCTGAGTTTCATGTGAGTACCATCTCCAGCTTTCTCCTGTTTGTGTAAAGGGTCTTTTCATATGTTAATGATGGGGTATTGTCTTGTTTTACGGTTGTAATGGGGGTTCATCTATATTTTCAATAGAGATAACCCGATTTTCTTTGAAAGTGTTTAAAGCTTTGTAATATTGATATCAGTATATGTTAATCATGTTGTTTCTAGTAGTGTCTATTACATACAGTTCTGTTAAAAATATAGTATACTGTCCCTTTAATGCAAATGTTTATTTTTGTATAATGTATGAGTTCCACATTGGTTAATCTCCAAATATATTATTGTTAGCATATTTTCAGCCCCCACTCCTAAAAGAACTTTAAACTATATTCATTGTTAAAACAAATGTCTTTCTAAAAATAAATTAACACAATAATGTCTCTTTAAGAAAATAGACTTTATTTAACACGTCAATATAAATCTGATTTCAATATTTATTGTTTGAACAAGTACATGTAGATATACCAACAATCTTCAAATATATGTTAGCATATGTAATTTTGTTAAAGGGACAGTTTAGAAAACAAATAATGTTTTGCATTATTCTAAAAGTCAATTTTGTAATATCAATGATATCAAAGGTTTCTCACCAATTAATCATTTGTCTGTGTTTATTTTAATTTGCTAGCTAAACCTATGAGGTTCGTGTGCTCATTTCTTAGAGCTTGAAGAGTGCATGTAATCATTATACAATTTGACCACTAGAGGACATTTGGATAGCATTTGTATATGTAAAACCTTGTGCTCATACAGCATATTATTTACCATGTATTGATCATTGATATCTAAAATGTTGTTATGTCAGAACAACAAATAAGTGGTCATTTTTCATAGTCATAGATACAAGGGTAAGCACATAAGTCACACGTATTTCTCCATGTTTTGTTGTTTCCAACTTGATAATGCGTAATACAGTGTTTTCTTTGTAATCAATAATTTTCTGACTGTCCCTTTAAGCTGTGTTATTGGCATTCAAACAGTAATATGCCATCATGGATAATTGTAATGGTAATTTTGTTTGCGATTCGGGAAACAGTTTGGACATCACATCACAGAAACCAATCAATATCATGAACAAGGATAGGTATGTGATGATGTGGTTTTCACACACTTATAACCCACACTCTGCAAACAATCTGCCTCCATGGACCCGGTCCCATAGAAGTAGATTATATACAGAGTGTGGTCCACAAGTGTATGAAAACCACATCATCACATACCTATCCATTACACATTAAATAAAAAAAAACATTAAACATGAAAACAAATACTTACTTCCTCTTCCTTCCCCTCTTCCCACGGGGCTGAGGCTCTGGGAGGGGCAACTGCCGACTCTGACGAGTTCTCCTTGGAGATGTTGTGGGAAGAGTGGAAGGAAGAGTACTGGGACGACCAAGGTGAGGAGGAGAAGATGGCTGAGGAGGAGAAGATGGCTGAGGAGGAGAAGATGGCTGAGGAGGAGGAGATGGCTCGGCAGGAGGAGATGTCCCGGCAGGAGAAGATGGCCCGGCAGGAGAAGATGGCCCGGCAGGAGAAGATGGCCCAGCAGCAGGAGGCCCAGCAGCAGGAGGCCCAGCAGCAGGAGGCGGACCAGGAGGCAGACCAGCATGCGCCTCCCGGAAAAAATTAAACATTTCTTGGTGTAGATTAATGATTCTGTTTTGCCCTTCTTCTATTCTATTAAGTATGTTTATTATTTGGTTTTGGCCTTCAATTATTTGGTTTTGTCCTTCAAGAATTCGAGTTCGGCCTTCTATATTTTGTATCCGGGAGTTACGCATCTGGTCTATGTAGTCTAGTAGAACCCGCACCTCCGCTATTTCCTGTTGTTGTGCTTGGCGGGGTACCCGTGCACGGCGGGGTGCCCGTGAACGGCGGGGTGCGGGTCCTTGAGGGGCCTCTGGTTCCGCGGCCTCCTCCTCTTCTTCCGGGGCCTCTTCATCTGCTTCCGTGCCCTCTTCGTCACAGGGGGCCTCTTCCCTCCGAAGTGGAAATTCCTCCCCACCACTCTCATCCCGGGGAGATGGAGGAGGCTGTATTTGTTGTGCTGCCTCCTCCCCAGACTCTGTATATTTGAAAAAATAAAAAATGTATATATTAGCATATTTCCAAATCAAGCTTTAAATGACTTAGCTTAAGATACAATTACAAATGCAGAATCATTAATCCACTTTGAAATCTAACAATCAATACGATTTCCGCATTTTGTGTTTGTGATATCTCTGGTCAATCTGAATGTTTTAGCGTTTGTTTTCAGTCTGTTTAAATGCACACCTAACCTATAGCCTAGATACTGATGTAACCGCAAAGTAATTGTGAATGCGTGTAAACAGCGTAATAGCATTAATCTGATCCTTAAAGGGACATGAAACCCAATGTTTTATCTTTCATGATTTAGAAGCATACATTTATAATCAACTTTCTAATGTACTTTTCTTATCTAATTAGCTTCATTCTCTGGATATTCTTTGCTGAAAAGCATATCTAAATATGCTTAGAAGATGCTGATTGTTAGCTGAATATAGCTGCCTCCTGTGATTGGTTCACCGTGTGCATGGCTATTTCTTCATTTAAATATATCTCAAGAATGATTCAAATTAGGTAATATAAGTACATTTGAATGTTTTGTCAAATTGTATTCGCTACCTTAATCATGAAAGTAAAGGTTTGCGTATAGTGTCCCTTGAAATACATTCGTATGTGAATTTATTCTTAAATGAGCTTACCGTCAGATGAGAATGGCAGGTTCCCGGTATCAATTCCTCCGATACCGACTACATCCACCTAGGAGATGCTGGGCCGCAACATTTCCTCCCATCGGCAGCACTCGATTTCCAGGGCAGGGCCGCCACTGGTTCCTGCGGAATGTCGGGCCTCCAGGCTTAACTTTTTCTTGAGATCCATCTTACAGTCCCGGTAGCGATGTTTTATAGAGTCCATATCTCTGTTCCGGCCACCCACTGCATTGACTGCATTCCTTATCTCATGCAAGAGCTTCCTCTTCTCAGTCGGGGTGGTCTTCTGGTGCTGCAGCCTCCTATACCTGGCCATATAGGCCTCTACGAGGGCCTCCTTCTCCTCCATCGAAAACCTCGCCTCCCTAGTCGCCTTGTCCTTCCCCTGTGACGATGCCCTCTGTTTCCCGGACTGTGAAGCCCTACTCTGTCCGCCACTGGGCCCAGCCACTTGTTCATCTTGAACCAAGTGGCTGGGTCCACCCACCGCTTCCACCCCCGCTTCCTGCCCCCCTTCCTGCCCCCCTTCCTGCCCTGTTCCTCTCCCCCTCCCTCTCCTCCCCCCTCTACCTCTCCCCTGCCTGCCCTCCATCTGTTCCCTAAACTAAACCCCACATAATCAAACAAAAAGTGAGTGTGATGAAATGAAAGGGGGTCAAAATAAAGAACTAAAAAGACAAAATAAGTGCTGAAAGCGTGAGAGGGATCTAAAAAAACAAAGAGGGTAAGGAGGATTTAAATAAACTAAAAGAAGAAGAAGACTAAAAGGAGGATATGTAAACTAAATGTAACTAGGGGATGGGTATGGGATGGGTATGGGGTATGGGATAAGAGTAAATGGGATGAAAGGGAATGGGACTACAGGGAATGGGGTATGGAGTGTAGTATGAGGCTGTATGGGGTATGGAGTGTATATAGTGTTATTGATAAGTGTATGTATTGAATGTGTTTGCGTGTAAATGTGTTAAGTGTACAGAAAAATCACTCGCTCGCTAACTCACACTAATACCAATTCTCACTAACTCACACTACTACTAATTCTCACTAACTCACACTCCCACTAACTCTCAATAACTCACACTAGCACTAACTCACGCTCCCACTAACTGACTCTCTCACACTACCACTAACTCTCACTAACAACTCCCACTACCACTAACTCACTCACGCTCCCACTAACTGACTCTCTCCCACTCCCACTAACTCCCACTAACTCACGATAACACTAACAACTGACTCTCTCACACTAACACTAACTCACTCACAATAATGCACAAACTCTCTAATCTTAAACCTCCAATCTCCAAAGACCCACCAGCAACACAGTAAAAGAAGCCATGCTTGTGTGGTGCTTATATACCCTGTGTAAATGTTTAATGATGTACCAATTTCCGTTGTAAATTGTGTTCAGGTGTGCTTTATTAGCAATAAATATTAGTGCAATGTGTATTAGTTGTGTGAATTTGTGCATGCTCATTTGGAGTTAGTATTTGTGGAATGTGTAGAATGCGATGATGTCATAGTGCTCGTTTTCTATAACATTGTCCAATAGTATTATGTTTAAATGTGAATTTGCGATGGTGTGTTATGTCAGGCTCACAAATATGCCTGCAACAAAACAAAGAATGGTTTGGACCACAGCCACTGAGTTAGCAGTATTTTAAATATTTGTAGCGAATTGTGTACAAAGAGCAGTTACATAGGCATTACCCCAAAGCAATGTGTAAAAGCACCACAGACACAGTTTGCATTTGATTTATGAATAATAGCTCACAGGTAGGTAAGGCTTCACAAGCATTAGCAGGGAGACAGTGAAACAGCAACCTGACTGTAAACTAAATGACAGAGAAAAAATAGTAACTCAAAATAGAGCTCAGTTTATGCGCAAAGTAGGAAAATTAGAATTAGCCAAATTTTACATGAGTAAGCAAGTAATGCGTATTGTAGTACCTGGTAATCTGAGGCAAAAGGTTTTAGGTAGAACAGTGTTTTCAGGTCAGCTCCGATGAAGCAGTTTCGATTAGAGTGGAAAGCTGAAAGGCGCTCTGCTTGGCGTGTGACGTCACAGAGGCGGCAGATCCGGTTGCGCTGTGTAGACTTCAGACAGGCACAGTGATTGTAACAGGCGTGATACTCTGGTGCTGGAGAGCTAATCAGAGTGCAGCTCAGTTAGTAGCAAAATGAACAATACCAAGCAAAGAGGTAAGTGGGAGGCTGGTATTTATGGAGATCCTGAAGATTAGTTAAAGGGGCAGTAAGACAGGCAAAAACCTGACAGGACTCCCCCCCCTAAGAGCAACTCCGGTGCTCAAGAAGTAGGACGGTCAGGGTTGCGTTGATGGAATCTGGAGATGAGTCTAGGAGCTGATATGTTGGATGATGGTTCCCAGGAGTTATGTTCTGAGGAATAACCCTTCCATTTAATCAGGTACTGTAGAATGCCTCTTCGACTTCTAGAATCCAGGATGTTCTCTACTTCATACTCCATGTTCGGGTCAATAGAGACCGGAGGTAGGGATTGTCCAGTTGGATGATCACGTAGATGTTTATAGGGTTTAAGCAAGGATACATGAAATGTAGGGTGTATCTTGAGCGTGGAGGGTAGTGTGAGACGGACAGCATTACAGTTGATGATGCGCTGGATGGGAAACGGACCTATGAACAGAGGTGAGAGTTTCCTTGAGGGTGTACATAAACGTAGATTTTTGGTGGAAAGCCACACAAGATCACCAACAGAATAAGCAGGAGGAGGAATATGTTTACGATCATAATACCTCTTTTGCACAACTTTAGCAGTGTCAATGGTTTGTTTGATGGTTGCAAAGTTGGTGACAATGGAGGAAGTGAGATCGGAAATATGTGGGTGATCTGGAATTTTTTCAGGGAGAAATTTAAATTTGGGGTGAAACCCATAATTAATATAGAAGGGAGTCTGTTTGGTAGTGGAATGTACAGTATTGTTGAATACAAATTCGGCATAATGGAGGTATTGGGACCAGGTGTTTTGTGCAGTATGACAATAAGAGCGTAGAAACTGTTCCACCCACTGATTGCACCGCTCAGTTTGCCCGTTAGTCTGTGGATGATATGAGGAAGATAATCTCTTCTCGATGCAGAATTGTTCGCAGAAGGCAGACCATAGGGCACTGGTAAATTGTGATCCACTATCTGTGAGGATGTTAGAGGGCAAGCCATGTAATTTAAATACGGTAGTCATTAGTAAATGTATGGTTTCAGCAGCTGTAGGTAACTTGTGATATGGAATCAGGTGAAGCATTTTGCTGAATAAGTCCACAACAACTAGAATTGTTGTGTAATTACTAGAGTTTGGTAAGTCCACTATGTAATCAAGAGCAATGTGCTGCCATGGCTTATCCGGAGTAGGAATAGATAGTAACAAGCCGAAAGGTGGTCTTTTAATCCTCTTTGTAGTAGTACAAACATAACAGGAGTTAATGTACATGGTCACATCGGATGTGATAGTTGGCCACCAATAGGATCTGATAATTAGTTCCTTGGTTTTAGTTATGCCACAGTGTCCCCCCAAGGGTGAATCATGAGCAGATTTCAGTAGCTGGTTACGAAGTGATGGTGGGATGTATATCTTGCCCTGGTAGCAGTAGAGACCATCTGAATTCTTGAGTAATAAGTTAATAGGTATTGTTATGTCTTTAGTTTGTTCTGTCCGTAGGTATGTAGTAGTGTCAGCTGAGAAGAGAAGAATGTTTTCCTTGGGGATAACCAGTTGAGGGGTAGGCGAGTGATGTTCAATACCTGGCAAACGTGATAGAGCATCTGCCTTTCCGTTTTTATTGGCAGGCCGGTAAGTGATGAGGTAGTTGAACCTAGAGAAGAACAGATTCCAACGTACTTGCCGTGCTGAAAGGGTTCTGGTGGTCTTCAGGTATTGCAAATTACGGTGATCCGTATATACTATGGTGGGTGTAGCGGAGCCTTCAAGTAAGTGTCTCCATTGTTCAAATGCTGCTTTGATTGCAAGAAGCTCTTTTTCGCCGATCGGGTATTGTCTCTCTGCATCTGTTAGAGTCCTGGAGTAATAGGCGACAGGATGTAGAGGTTGTTGGAAAGCATCTCTTTGTGACAAGACTGCGCCAAGAGCGAAATCAGACGCATCGACTTCCAATACAAAAGGTAAATCTGTGTTAGGATACCTGAGTATTGGGGCTGTAGTGAAACTTGTTTTTAGATGGTCGAAAGCATTTTGAGCGCAGGGTGTCCATGCAAATTTGATGTTCTGTTTGGTTAAATTAGTAAGAGGTTTTGCGAGCATGGAATAGTTCTTAATAAACTTCCTATAAAAGTTTGCGAATCCAAGGAAGCTTTGAACCTCTTTCCTAGTGGTAGGAATTGGCCAGTTCAGAACTGCTTGGATTTTGTTATTATCCATGCATATGCCTTTGTCAGATATAATGTATCCTAGGAAGGGAATGCTGTTGGTATGGAAAATACATTTTTCTGCTTTCACAAATAATGAATTACTTTGTAGGCGTGTGAGAACTTGGCGGACATGATTCTTATGTTCAGCTAGGGTTTTAGAAAAAATGAGAATATCGTCCAGATATATAACCACAAAGGAATCCAAAATATCCTTGAAAATGTCGTTGATCAGATGCTGGAAAGTGGCAGGAGCATTGCAGATACCGAATGGCATGACGACATATTCAAACAGCCCATACCGGGTACGGAATGCCGTCAGCCATTCATCTCCTGTCCGCATTCTGATCAAATTATAAGCTCCACGGAGATCCAGCTTGGTAAAAATTTTGGATCCCTCTAGGCGCTCTATTAATTCGGATATGAGGGGTAAGGGGTAGCGATTCTTTACAGTAACTTTGTTCAGTTGTCTGTAGTCGACTATCGGTCTGAGCGAACCATCTTTGTTTTTCACAAAGAAGATTCCAGCGGCGGATGGAGAGGTTGAGGGTCTGATGAAACCCTTTTTCAAGTTATCATCAAGATAGGTTCTTAGGTGTTGTAGCTCAGGTTTAGACAGTGGAAAAATATGTCCACAGGGTATGACTGCTCCAGGAAGTAAATCTATAGGGCAATCATATGGTCTGTGTGGAGGGAGATTTTCGGATTCAGTTTTACTGAATACATGGGAGAATTCCTGATATTCTGGAGGGACAGTAGATATGTGAGAATCTGTAGGTGGCTGTAGAAGTAAGTGTGGGAAACAGGTGGATTTACAGTAAGTAGAGTTAAATTGGATTGTAAGTGAGGACCATGAGATACAAGGGTCGTGTTGCCTGAGCCACTCTAAGCCTAACATTAGAGGGAAATCAGGGGATGTGATTACATCAAACTTAACAAATTCTCTATGGTTACAGGGGGTTGACATTAGAATAGGAATGGTTTCATATAAGACAGGTCCTGAGGACAAGAGTTCACCATCTATACCCCTTAAAGGAACAGGACACAATTTCTTGAGAAGGGGTATTTTATTTATGTTACAGAAATTCACATCCAAGTATGAAAGGGAGGCTCCTGAGTCAATAATGGCTTGAACGTTCACTCGTGATTGGTCCCACTGTAATACAAGAGGCATATTGCAGTAATGGCTAGATTTTAGTACAGTTTTAATAGAACAAGAGGGTGTGTTTTGCTTACCCTTTTTCTGACGGGGAAGATTTGGACAGTCCTTTACCCCATGATCTTCTGCGGCACAGTACATGCATAAGTTCAGAGACCTACGTCTTAGCTTCTCCTGAGTACTTAGGGGTCCCCGCAAGAAGGCTATATCCATTGGTTCCGGTAGGGATTTAGAGTATGTATTGACAGTAGTTGGTGTAGGTTTTTGCCTAAGGTGTGAATCATGGGAGGATCTTTCGTGATGTCTTTCCCTAAGTCTCCTATCAATGCTAATGCTGAGGTCTATGAGCTGTTCTAGGGTTGGTGGTATTTGAGTACGTGACAACTCATCCTTAATGGCCTCAGAGAGTCCTAGCCTAAATTGGTTACGAAGGGACAAGTTGTTCCACTGGGTATCTGCTATGTATTCCTCTACCTCTCTTTTCCTCTGCTTTAGGGACCTCATAGCATTTTCAGCTGTTTGTTGTTTGAAGGGGTCCTCATAAATTTGTGCTAAAGCAGAGAAGAAGGAGTCTAGAGAATTAAGGATATCATCGTTATGTTCAAGGAAAGTATTTGCCCATGCTCTGGGCTCAGCTCTGAGATAGGAAATTGTAGTCATAACTTTTACCCTATCGTTGGGGTAAGTGAAAGGCTTAAGGGTAAACAATAGGTAGCATGAGTTTTTAAATTCTCTAAAAACCTTTCTGTCCCCAGAGAAGGTTTCTGGGTAGCTGATGCGGTTCTTGTGGGGGGGGGTTTCCTCTCCACAACATCTTTAATGTAGGTTTTTAAGTTGTCATTTTCTAACTTAAGTGTGTTAAGTCCTTCAGTAAGGAGATCAACTTTAGTAGTAAGTGTTTGTATGTGTGAGGCCATTTCAGTTGGGTCCATTTTATTTTATTTTTTTTATTTTTTTTTTGGGCTTGGTATTTCTGTCAGGCTCACAAATATGCCTGCAACAAAACAAAGAATGGTTTGGACCACAGCCACTGAGTTAGCAGTATTTTAAATATTTGTAGCGAATTGTGTACAAAGAGCAGTTACATAGGCATTACCCCAAAGCAATGTGTAAAAGCACCACAGACACAGTTTGCATTTGATTTATGAATAATAGCTCACAGGTAGGTAAGGCTTCACAAGCATTAGCAGGGAGACAGTGAAACAGCAACCTGACTGTAAACTAAATGACAGAGAAAAAATAGTAACTCAAAATAGAGCTCAGTTTATGCGCAAAGTAGGAAAATTAGAATTAGCCAAATTTTACATGAGTAAGCAAGTAATGCGTATTGTAGTACCTGGTAATCTGAGGCAAAAGGTTTTAGGTAGAACAGTGTTTTCAGGTCAGCTCCGATGAAGCAGTTTCGATTAGAGTGGAAAGCTGAAAGGCGCTCTGCTTGGCGTGTGACGTCACAGAGGCGGCAGATCCGGTTGCGCTGTGTAGACTTCAGACAGGCACAGTGATTGTAACAGGCGTGATACTCTGGTGCTGGAGAGCTAATCAGAGTGCAGCTCAGTTAGTAGCAAAATGAACAATACCAAGCAAAGAGGTAAGTGGGAGGCTGGTATTTATGGAGATCCTGAAGATTAGTTAAAGGGGCAGTAAGACAGGCAAAAACCTGACAGTTATTAGTGAAGTGTTGTATATGTATGTTTGTCCTAATATATAGTGATATTGAATGCGATTATTTTGCTAGTGTATGTATATATTTTTTATTCCTTTTTGTTATTTAGCGTATTTCCGCATCTTAAAGTATATGCGTATTCCCTGTATAAAATTTTAATAAAAATCCCCCCGCTTGTGAATGTGTAATGCTTGTGTGCTTTGTTGAGTGATTGTTGTTGTGACATTTGCGGCGTGTTATTGTTGTGCATGATGTGGTATGCGTCATATGACCGAGCTGTGCGTATTTCTCGCGAGATCAAGTGTTAGGTGAAAAAAGCTATTTATTTTACTTTTCCATTGATCTCTATGGGAGACTGTCTAACGCGGGCAGGATTCCGCGTGTGAAATACACGAGTTAGGAGCATCGTTAGATGGTCTTTTTTAAACTCTAAATACCGGAGTCAAACAATGCTGTGCGTTAGACATAAACCACGCGTAGCGTTAGCAGCCCATCTACCGCCAAACTCCAAATCTAGCCGTTTATGAGCACACTTTCCACAAATTATACTATACCATAGCAAGCTTATATACAAATACTTAAAGATAATAATGCTATTAAGTCACAACTAATCTTCTATTCCAACAGGTACTTTACTTGTAGCATCCTTTAAAATATTCTTAAATGTATTTCAGGGTTTTATTTTTGTTTTTGTTTTTTTTTAAAAGAAAAACTTATGTTTTTGTCTTGAATAATTCTTTTTTTTTTTTTTTTAAATCAACAGAATTGTGTTCATCTCCACTAAAAAAGCAGAGGCAATTGTCCATATCAGGCAGTGAGGATAGTTATGAAGTGTGAAACTATTAGCACCAATTTCAATTTAAACAAATTTGATCTTCATTTTTTGATGTGCAAAAAATACTTACCTTTTTACAGATTAGTTAAAATTTATGAAATGCCAGACTGACAAGGTTTGATCCTGAGAAACTTGAACGCCCAGTATTGTGGCAATTTTTATTGCACAAACAAATGCTTGTGCAGCCACACTCCCTGCACTTGTACAACCCCTCAAGAGCAGGACTTGTCAATCATCAGATCTAATTATTAAACTCTGCCAGTTTTGAGGTGGCAGAGAGGTTAAGTAGCATCGTTCCTAAGACTGCAACAACATAACTAGTGCTTCAGGACCACTCAGACGCTGAAGCTGTCTCTGTAGCTTCATAAATAGGGCCCGTAATTGACAGTTTTAAGTGTCCCTTTAAAATGTTGCATTTCCTTTATTCAAATTGCTTTCATTAATTCTTTTGATGTATTATTGCATTGTTGAGGCCAATTAAGTTGCATTTTTCAGTTAATCTATTTCATTAAAATTTTTCTAAAGAACTACAACTAATATGGGTCATGATAAACTGTGTCTATACTTAATTACTGAGTTTTCCAAGTATAATAGTCTCAGGATGAAATAGATTTATATCTCGTCTATTACCTTTTGAATCCTTTGTTACAATAGTTAAAAATGCTACCCCATTCATTTTATTGCATTATTTTGTTGTACATACAAAACTTTGGGCTCATAATAAACATTAACTGTGATTATTGGATCACTTACTGTGTATCAGTACAATGAGAGTTCAGATATTAAATCTCTTGAGAGGCAATGAAAATGCAATTCAACACCATAACAATTCAGAGCACCTCTATGTTATGACCAAAGCAATACAAACCGTATTCAAGCTGATTAGAGACGGAATCCAATTAACTTGAGGAAAGATTAAAGTAACATTTAAATAGAGTGATGTTGTTTTTTTTTTCATTAGGTTATCTTTCAAGTTTATGCTTTTTAGTGCTTCTGAAGAACCTTATGGGAAGTAGTAAACTATCATAGAACATCCTTGTGTGCAGAAAATCTCTATTACAAAGTCATTAGATATTCAGACTATTGTCAGCCAATATGTTACAAGTGAAGAGAAAGCTAAGCTATGGTTTAAAATGCAAAACCTCTCATCCTTTTTAGCACTGTTATATAGCTATGTACTTTCCAGCAAGCACCAAACCTAGAGGCACTAGAAGTTAAAGAATAAAGAGGATATTTAAGTATTTTTTACATAGGCATAATATATATGAGCAATTAAGCATTGCATATGATCTGCATATAAAATAGATTTGAGGGGTGGTTAGGAGATTATGGTCTACAAAATACTATCAATAATCATCTAATCAACCCCCCAGCATACAGGTATGGGGGGTGGTTAGTAGATAAAGGCTTAAACCACCACCTCCCAATGCAAACTAGAACTACACTAACTCCTACCCCCCTCTAAACTAGCCCCTCTAAACTAACCCCACAAAATTACAAAAACAAATAAAAAAAGTTGTTACAAAAATAAATAAACTACAGTATTAATAATAAAAAAGCATTATACTTAACACTAAACTATATGCCTCATAAAATAACCCCCCCCCCAAAAAAAAAAAGAAAAAAAAAGCTAAACCCTAACACTAAAATAGATTACAATAGACCTTAAAAGTGACTTTTGTAGGGCATTGCCCTAAAGTGATCTTAGCTCTTTTGCAAAAAAAAGTTACAGACCACCCACCTACATTAAAATAATCCCCCCCCAAAAAGAATAACAAATTCGAACTTTAAAAAAAACAGGCCTAGAAAATAAAATTAAAATAACAAACCAACGCCTAGATTAGGAGTTTTGCGTTGAGAGGTCCCAACGCTGCTTTTTATCTAACGCTGGTATTACAAGTTTTGCAGGTACAGGTCTACTGCTCACTTTTCTTCCGCGTCTCGAGGCTACCGCAAATCCCCTTACGTCAATTGCGTATCCTATCTTTTTAATGGGATTTGCCTAACGCTGGTATTACGAGTCTTGGAGAAAGTGAGCGGTACAGCCTTTACCTCCAAGACTCCAACCGCATATAAAAGTCAGTAGTTAAGAGTTTTATGGCCTAACGCCAGAACATAATGCTCTTAACTAAAGTGCTAAAAAGTACACTAACACCCATAAACTACCTATGAATCCCTAAACCGAGCCCCCCCCCCACATCGCAAACACTATAATAAAATTATTTAACCCCTAATCTGCCGACCGGACACCGCCGCCGCCTACATTATAGCTATGAACCCCTAGTCTGCTGTCCCTAACATCTCCGACACCTATATTATATTTATTAACCCCTAATCTGCCCCCTCCATCATCGCCGCCACCTACCTACACTTATTAACCCCTAATCTGCCGACCGAACATTGCCGCCACTATAATAAATGTATTAACCCCTAAACCACCGCACTTCCGCCTCGCAAACACTATAATACATTTTATTAACCCCTAATCTGCCCTCCCTAACATCGCCGAAACCTACCTACAATTATTAACCCCTAATCTCCCGCCCCCAACGTCGCTGCTACTATAATAAAGTTATTAACCCCTAAACCTAAGTCTATATATGTGCGAGGTCCATTCTATTGGCTGCGGCTTTTTTATTTTATTAGGGGGCTTAGATTAGGTGTAATTAGATTAAAATTCTTGTAATATTTTTTTTATTTTTTGTAATTTAGTGGGTTTTTTTTTTAAATATAGTTTAGTTTATTTAATTGTATTTTATTTTAGAAAATTGTATTTAATTTATTTAATAAATTTATTGATAGTGTAGTGTTAGGAGTATTTGTAATTTAGGTTAGGATTTATTTTACAGGTAATTTTGTAATTATTTTAACTAGGTAGCTATTAAATAGTTATTAACTATTTAATAGCTATTGTACCTAGTTAAAATAAATACAAAGTTGCCTGTAAAATAAATATAAATCCTAAAATAGCTACAATGTAACTATTAGTTATATTGTATCTATCTTATGGTTTATTTTATAGTGGCGGCGATGTCCGGTCGGCAGATTATGGGTTAATAAGTGTAGGTAGGTGGCGGCAAAGTGGGGGGGCAGATTAGGGGTTAATAAATTTAATATAGGTGTTGGCGATGTTGGGGGCAGCAGATTAGGGGTTCATAGGGATAATGTAGGTGGCGGCGGTGTCCGGAGAGGCAGATTAGGGGTTAATATTATCATGCAGGTGGCGACGATGTTGGGGGCGGTAGATTAGAGGTTAATAAGTGTAAGCTTAGGGGTCTTTAGACTCGGGGTTCATGTTAGGGTGTTAGGTGTAGACTTAGAACGTGTTTCCCCATAGGAAACAATGGTGCTGCGTTAGAAGCTGGACGCTGCTTTTTTGCAGGTGTTAGGTTTTTTTTTCAGCCAGCTCAGCCCCATTGTATCCTATGGGGAAATTGTGCACGAGCACGTTTTTCCAGCTTACTGCTACCGTAAGCAGCGCTGGTATTGAGGGTTGAAGTGGAGCTAAATTTGCTCAAAGATCACTTTTCTGAGGCTAACACAGCCATTCAGAAAACTCGTAATACCAGCGTTGGCTTAAGGGAGCGCTGGAAAAAAAAGGCTTGTTTTTACCAACAAAACTCGTAATCTAGGCGCATATTCTTAAAAATAAAAAACTCAACAAAAAAAATCCTAACAACCCCAAAAGTGTTACTCACAGTTGATGGGGACTCCGGCTCCTCTTGATCTGACATTGGGCCCTCTTCATCCAAGGTCCAGGTGCCGGGACCTAACTTCGCCGCAGTGGAGACAGATGTTGTCAGCCTTTTCCACTGCCTCTGTTCCACAATCTTCATCAATGCTGAGGCCCTTTTCATCCAGGAACCCAGGTGCCAGGGCCCATCTTTGCGGCACCAGAGGTGCATTTCCTCTTCCTTTTCCACCACCTCTGCTCCGTAATCTTCTGTTCTTTGGACCTTTTTTTAGGGAGTCCTGGTCTTCATGCGGAGGAACCCTAATATATAGTGGTGCCACTTATTTCAACTTATTTCTGATTGGCAGTATAGGGCATAGGAGTTAATAGTTAGATACTTGCGGTGGATATGTAGCGGAATTAGGGTTAATAGATACTTGAGGTGGGTATTTGGCAGCATTGGGGTTAATATTTAGATACTTGCAGGGGGTATGTGGCAATTATATCCTAGGGATCCTTTTACTATAGGAAAACGTGGGGGGTATCCAGAACACGGTCTGACTACCCGTCGATGCAAGTAAAGAGAATGGTCTCCTTATAGAAAGTAAGCTCTGCTACTCGAAGTTATCTGGAATGCCGTAGCAAACTTCGGATCAGGCCGTACGAAATCCAAGAAACCAAAAACGAGCAGGCACTACTAGGTTAGTGAAAAAATAAAAACATTCGTTTATTTCCACACATTGAAATACATGGCGTGCTCCCAGTCAGAGGGCAGACATACATGAAAGGCCAGTCTTACGCTTTTCGTGCCCCCTTGTGGTGCTTATTCATACACTACTGAGGTGTAGCAGTGCTAGACAATTTATACAAAAGGTACTAACTGATTAGCCCTTGCTACTCCAGCCAATTTTTTAAAAAAACACATATCAAGTAAATATTAAAAACAAAATGAAACAAAATTATAATCACAGGAGTGAGGTGTCACAATACACTTACTATACAAATATCCATAACCTAAGAAATAAAATGGATTGTTGTAATTTTTACCACTTTGGACATTTTTATGAAGAACTACATACTGAATTTATTAGACCACTCCATAGAGAATTATCACATTTGGGAGGAGTTGAAGTACTAATTATTTGACAAGAGGGACAATATATTATATTAGGTTAGGTTTTGAGTACCCAATCGTATTATGGATAATGTTGTTATATAGCTCATTCACAAGGACAAAAGATGATTTTTTTGTTTGAATAAGATGATAGATGACAAAAGAAAAAATGTATTTATTATGGACCCAAAGTATCCAAAATACCAAATACAAAATACCAGAGACCAGATGCAATTCCTGACGGACATTTGTTATCTATAAAGTTATTTTTATTATAGCCTCTATTGACTAGTCTATTTTCAAGTTCAATAGCCTGTTCATAGACTTCGTCTGATTTGGTGTTCCTTCTAAGTCTAACGAACTGTCCTTTGGGTATGGCTTGTACTAAATGTTTAGGGTGTTGTGATGTGGCGTGTAGGATTGTGTTCCCAGCAGTGGGTTTTCTATATGTTTTTGTGCAAATTTGATTATTGTGTATTGGTAGGGTTAAGTCTAGAAAATTTACTTCCGTTCTGCTATAGGTGCCTGTAAACGTAAGACCCATATGATTGTCGTTCAGATACTCCATGAATTTTTGGTATAAAGAGTCATCTAATGGTTTTTTTGACTATAAAAAGCAAGTCATCTATATATCCTGAATAGAAGACAATATCTTCACACCATGGATTCATGGAGTTATATATGTAGGAAAGCTCCCACCAAGCTACATACAAATTGGCAAACGATGTGGCAAATTTTGCCCCCATCACCGTGCCGCATGTTTGTTGAAAAAATTCTTGATTAAACAAAAATTAATTGTGAGATAGAAGATACCTCAGTTTGTCTCCTATATAATGTTTGGCGATGTCATCCAGTTCTAACTCTTTGGTTAAAAAAGATTCAATAGTTTGGACTCCCAAGAATTAGGGAATACATGTGTATAATGATGAAATGTCTACTACCATCCACGTATAGTGCTCTTGCCATTGAATGTTTTCTAATTTATTAAGTAAGTGCGAGCTGTCCTCCAGGTAGCTCAACTGTCCCTTGGCAATAGCTTGTAAAATGGCATCAAGCCAGGCTCCCATAGGTTCAAAAAGGGAGCCAGTGCAAGAGACTATTGGTCTACCTGGAGGGTGCTCACAATCTTTATGCACCTTAGGTACATGCTAGAAAATGGGAATGATTGGATTCTCTTGAACTAGAATATTTAAATCATTAGAACAAAGGATGTCCAGAGAAATACCCTTTTGGACCAACTGTATTAATTCTTTTTTAAAAGTGTAAGTGAGATTGGTAGATAGTTTGTAATATGTGTTAGTTTCAGAGAGTTGTCTGTAGGCCTCTTGATAATAGAAGCTTTTGTCCATTATGACAATGCTACCGCCCTTATCCGAATTGTTTATAACAATATCATGATTGTTTTGTAAGGACTTGATGGCCATGCGTTCTTTATATTTCAAATTAAAGGCTGTAGCATTGCCACTAATGTGGGCTTCTAAGGCTAAGATGTCATCCTGGACTGCTTTTTATAAAACATTTAACATTGCACCCCTTTGTTGGATAGGAAAAAAGTCAGATTTGCTTTTTTTAGGTTTTTGTAACTGCTTTGGTGTAGAATCAGAAGAGTTGCTTATTAAGAGTTATAAGAGCAAAAGCATCAGAAATGGGCAAATAAGGAATAATGTTGGCATTCTTAGCTGAATCAGGATTTACTGTATGCTCAAATTCATCATCTATTTCTGAAGTAAGAGAAAAAAACCTTTTAAAGGTAAGTTTTCTGATGAATTTGTAACATCCAGCAAAGTGCTGAAAGTGAAAAAATGTGTTTGTGGAGGCAAACCCCAAACCTTTAGACAAGACAGATTTTTCAAATTCAGTCAGAGTATGTTTTGACATCCTTTTACTATACATCGCCAATATGGTCGGCAATGCTTGGTGTTTTCTAAGCCAGCATCGCCAACCAATGACGTGTACAGTAAATGCCTCTTGAGAGCTTGGAATATTCCAATAAGCTCACTCGACATAGCAGTGGATTCCTTTGAACATTTTGCCGCCTCATAGCACTTTCAATCACCGGGGCCTAAGGGTGATGGGGGAAACAAGACATGGACTCCTTGCCCAATGTGCTTAGAGTAATCTGGCTGCATTTTACTGATGTGGCCCAATGAAGGCTGAGACGTTTGTCTGGGGTTGTCATGTTCTTTGTTCATAGAAGGATTGCCTGGTATTTTGATGCTGGATTGACCTTACTAGGCAGGACCAGACTGATATTCTCCTCTATGAAAAGCACAAATGGCCTAAAAATTCCTGGTAAAGCGCTTCTATTTCTGTATGCATTTGTATTATGACTCTGGTAAAGTCTCATTAAGGGTGATGGGGGAAACCAAACATGGACTCCTTGCCCAATGTGCTTAGCCTTAGAGGAATGTGGCTACATGTCACTGATGAGGCCCAAAGAAGGCTGAAATGATCATCTGGGCTTGTCATGTTTCTTGTTCAGACGATGATTGCCTGGTATTTTGGCACTGGACTGAACTTACTAGGTGGGTTCAACCTCATATACTTTAGGAAAGTTCTCCTCTGTGAAACAATTGGGCTAAAAGAGGCTGTTCCTAGGTGGTATCTCGCCATAGAACAAGCTATTGTTTATTCCTGGTAGAGCACTTCTCTTTCTGTGTGCTTCCTAAAATCACAACCAAAACATATTCTATTGATTTCCATATAAACTATTTTCAGATGTTTTTTAAAAAAAAAAATCAATTTTCAAATTTCAGGAAAGAAATGATCAGTTTGCACTAAATTAAATGAAGTAGTAATACGTGACATTTTTATTTGTACTTATCTCCCAATGATTTCTGCAAAAGGATGGTGCTTTAACACAGAATCTTATTCATCATTTATGTGGTTTCCTCTACTTGATTTTTAGGATGACAAATAGAAGGGACTTGTCTTATTATTTATAGCAGGGAGGTAATATGAGGAGTGAATCTCATTGGCCCTCAAGCCTATTTTATGACTACAAGCTAGAAATATATTGACAGAAATGCAGTGTGACTGAATGGTTTAAAGTCCCCTTGAGTATTTAAATGAGTTTCTTGGTAAAATACTATATATCATATAAAACTGATTAAATGTTGTGCATCTCATAACACTTTACAACACTATAACCATTTATGGGATTGCTTATAACATATACAGTGAAAGCAATACTTTATTAGCATTGAAATATAGCACTAAATATAGCAGGATTTGTGATGAAAAGATTTTAAGCATTCTGTAAAATCAAACTGCTACACACATATATACATTTATACAATTCCTTTTGCTTAAAGGGATGTAGTAATCATACAATGCTCTACAGGTTTTTAATTTGTGTATTAAAGGCACATTACACATATTTGTATCTAAAATGCTTTAAAGGGACAGTCTACACCATAATTTTTATTGTTTAAAAAGATAGATAATCCATTTATTACCCATTCTCCAGTTTTGCATAACCAACACAGTTATATAAATACACTTTTTACCTCTGTGATTACCTTGTATCTAAGCATCTGCAGACTGCCTCCTTATTTCAGTTCTTTTGATAGACATCCATTTTAGCCAATCAGAGCTGGCTCACCGGATCTCCACATGCGTGAGCACAGTGTTATCTATATGACACACATGAACTAACACCCTCTAGTGGTGAAAAATTGTCAAAATGCCCTGTGAGAAAAGGCGGCCTTCAAGGGTTTAGAAATTTGCATATGAACCTCTTAGGTTTAGCTTTCAACTACGAATACCAAGAGAACAAAGAAAAACTGGTGATAAAAATAAATTTGGAAAATTGTTCAAAATTGCATGTCCTATTTGAATCATGAAAGTTTATTTTGGACTTGACTGTCCCTTTAAAAGTATTTCCTGAACTGATACTGAAAGGAAGCCTATGTTTTCATCAGGAGGTACAGAAAATCAGCTACTGTACCACCCATTTTCTTAGGCTCAATGTAAGGTAACAGATACGTGTTCTACACAGCCTATTATGGCAGTCAATAAAGGACATGAAACACACTTTTTTTCTTTCATGATTTAGAAAGAACATGCAATTTTAAACTACTTTCCAATTTACATCTATTATCTAATTTGCTACATTTTTTTATATCATTTGTTGAAAAGCATATCTAATTGGGTAGGAACATGAGCCAAATCATTTTTTTGGAGAGGAATCTCAAGGTCCATAAAAACAAACAGTTTAAGACCTCATTCACACAACTGGAGGGACGCCTTAATTTACTTATAAATTTCTTTATGGGAAACTTCAATAACATATATACACTTGACTGACTAAATTCACTCCTAATATGTCTAGATATGATAAGTTCCAAGGCCCACTCTACAATGAGGTAATTACATTTATTATTTGATTGACCTCACCCCTCTCCTAAATTAAACATCTAAATTATTTAAACTTGTGTCTGCTTGTATTTATGTGTTTTCAGTTTTCTATCCTTCTGATCTTGGTCTTTTTGGACCTGAAACGCTTCACAATCTCTATAAATATCATAAGCAAAGCAAAAATCAAAAAGATACACCTTTTGAATGGGCATACATTTCCGAAAACAGCCTTAGATAATAAGGCTGCCTGGGTATGAAAAATTGCTTTGTTTCCTACAACAACAAAAACTCGCCTGGAGAAGTTTGATGGACATGACTACATACAGGTGTTTTTTTTTTGCTGCAATGTTGGAATTTGAATGATGGTTTCCTATATTTCATGAGTATTTAATTTGTATTTGCAAATATGTTTGATCTGAATAGACCTCTATAGCAAAACCATTAGCAGGGGTCAGTATATGGCACAGTAGCACTAACAATTAAACATTACTAAAACAAGAAATACCACTAAGGAAAGTCTATAATTTTCTTCTGTATCCTTGCCTGTAAGAACACCTCTGTTATTTTCCTTCTTATGTCCACTTAATAGACGCTATTAATTTTCAGCTTACTCAACCTGACTCGTAAAGCTGTTTCTCCTGTCATCCCTCCAGACCAGTTTTTTAGGAACCATTTACATTTTTAAAATCAGAACTTTCTATCATTCAGCTAGATTACAAGTTTGTGCGTTATTCTTTTAACGCTGAAAATATGGTATTTTCAGCGTTAAAACAGCACCACAACCATTACAAGTCTTCTCGGTATAGGTGTTCTGCAAACTTTTTAGCCTGTAAAGCAACGTCAGTACCTAACTCGTAAAAATTATGTTTTTTTCATGGGATTCCCATAGCGCTGCCATTACGAGTTTTGCGTTCTGGCTAAAAAGCAAGCGTTACAGCCTAAAACGACAAGATCCTTACCGCCAAAGCTGTAACATAAAACTCATAACTAATGTGTTAAATAGTGCACTAACACTCATAAGCTACCTATTAACCCCTAAACCGAGACCCTTCCGCATTGCAAACGCTAAATTAAATTTATTAACCCCTAATCTGCAGCTCGCGACATCGCCGCCACTAAGAAAATGTATTAACCCCTATTCTGACGCTCCCCGACATCGTCACCACTATACTAAAGTTATTAACCCCTAAACCCCCGCATCGCAAACACTATTTAAATCGTATTAACCCCTAATCTGTCGTCCGCCCACATCGCCCCCACTATACTAAAGTTATTAAGCCCTACACCGCCGCCACTATAATAAACCTATTAACCCCTAAACCGAAAGCCCCCACAACGAAATATAATAAATTAAACTATTAACCCCTAAACCGAAAGCCCACACATCATAATAAACTAATTTAAACTAGTAACCCCTAAACCTAATGCCCCCCTAACTTTAGATTAAAATCACAATTTCCCTATCTTAAAATTAAACTTACCTGTTAAATTAAAAAAACTAAGTTTAAACAACATTAAACTAATATAAGTTTTTAAACTAAAATTAAACTAACTACCAATTAAATAAACTAAACTACACATTAAACAAATCCTAACACTACTCTAAAAATTACAAAGTATCTAATTACAAAAAAAAACTAAATTACAAAAATAACAAACACTAAATTACGGAAAATAACAAACAAAATTATCAAAAATAAAAAAGAATTACACCAAATCTAATAGCCCTATCAAAATAAAAAAGCCCACCCCAAAAAAAAAACTAGCCTACAATAAACTCCCAATGGCCCTTAAAAAGGCCTTTTGTAGGGCATTGCTCTAAGTTAAACAGCTCTTTTAACTTTAAAAAAAAATACAAAGACGCCAACAACAGTAAAACTCACCACCCAACCATCCCTCCAAAATAAAAAAACCTAAATCTAAAAAACTCTAAGCTACACACTGCCCTGAAAATGGCATTTGGATGGGCATTGTCCTTAAAAGGGCAGTTAGCTCTTTTACTGCCCAAACCCTAATCTAAAAATAAAACCCACCCAAAAATATTTTTTAAAAACTAACCCCAAGACAATCCACTTACAGTTTTTGAAGTCCGATTTGAATGATGTTCATCCCGGTGGAGAAGTCCTCATCCCGACGAGAAGTCTTCATCCAGGCAGCCTCTTCAATCTTCATCACAGCGGCGAAGTCCTCATCCAAGTGGCAAGAAGTCTTCATCCAGACGGCCTCTTCAACCTTTATCCAGGTGGCATCTTCTATCTTTATCCCAGTGGCGTGGAATGGGTCCATCCTGAAGACATCCAGCGTGGAGCATCCTCTTCATACCGTTGCCGCCGTACACTGAATCTTCAATGCATGGTACACGATCCAAGATGGCATCCCTTGCATTCCTATTGGCTGAAAAATTTGAATCAGCCAATGGGAATTAGAGCTGCTAAAATCCTATTGGCTGTTCAAATCAGCCAATAGGATTTAAGCAGCTCTCATTCTATTGGCTGATTCCAATTTTTCAACCAATAGACATGCAATGGACGCCATCTTGGATCTTGGATACCTTGCATTGAAGATTCAGTGTACGGTGGCGACCGTATGAAGAGGATGCTCTGCGCCGGATGTCTTCAGGATGGACCCTATCCGCCAGGATCAAGATAGAAGATGCCGCCTAGATGAAGATTGAAGAGGCTGTCTGGATGAAGACTTCTCGCTGCTTGGATGAGGACTTCGCCGCCGGGATGAAGATTGAAGAGGCCATCTGGATGAAGACTTCTCGCTGGCTGGATGAGGACTTCTTCGCCGGGATGAAGATGGTTCAAGTAGGAGTTCAAAAACTTGGGGTTAGTGCTAGTTTTTTTTAAGGTTTTTTTTGTGTGGGTTTTATTTTTAGATTAGGGTTTGGGCAGTAAAAGAGCTAAATGCCCATCCAAATGCCATATATGGGTGGCTTAGGTTTTTTAGATAGTTTTTTTTTATTTTATGGGTTTGGGAGGGTGGGGGTTTGTAATGTTAGTGGGTGTTATTATTTTTTTTTTCATAAACAGAGCTGATTTCTTTAGGGCAATGCCCTACAAAAGGCCCTTTAAAGGGACATTGGTAGTTTATTCTAGATTAGGTTTTTTATTTTGGGGTGGGTTTTATTTAATAGGTAATAGAATAGGAATAATTTTTATTATTTTTGATAATTTGTTTGTTATTTTGTGTAATGTATTTTTTAGGGGGTGTTTGTTTTTCTTTTGTAGCAAAATAGCTGTTTAACTTAGGGCAATGCCCTACAAAAGGCTCTTTTAAGGATCCCACAAAAGGCCCTTTTAAGAGCCCTTGGTAGTTTGGGGGGTGGGGCTTTGTATACTGTTAGGGGGTGTTTGTTTGTTTGTTTTTTGTAGCAAAAGAGCTGTTTAACTTAGGGCAATGCCCTACAAAAGGCCCTTTTAAGGGCCCCCCATAAAGCCCTTTTAAGGGCCCTTGGTAATTTGGGGGTGGGGGTATGTATACTGTTAGGGGGTATTTGTCTATCTTTGTAGCAAAATAGCTGTTTAACTTAGGGCAATGCCCTACAAAAGGTTCTTTTAAGGGCCCTTGGTAGTTTATTTTAGATTGTGCTTTCTTATTTTGCTGTGTTTTTTTTTAAAAGGTATTAGAATAGGAATAATTTTATTTTTATTTTTGATAATTTCATTATTTTTTTTTGTAATGGTATTTTTTTTTTTAATGGTAGTTTTTTTATTTTTTTGTAATTTTAGGTTTTAGTGTAAGGTAGCTTAGGTTTTATTTGACAGGTAAGTTTGTATTTATTGTAACTAGGTAGTTAGTTATTAAATAGTTAATAACAAATACAAACTTACCTGTGAAATAAAAATAAAACCTAAGCTAGTTACAATATAACTATTAGTTATATTGTAGCTAGCTTAGGTTTTATTGCACAGCTAAGTATGTATTTAGTTTTTAATAGGTATTATTTAGTTAATAATTGTAAGTTTAATTTAAATATATTTTAATTATGTTAAAGTTAGGGGGTGTTATGGTTAGGGTTACGTTAGGGTTAGGGTTACGTTAGGGTTAGGTTTAGGGGTTAATATAGTTTAATTTAGGTTGTTGCGATGTGGGGGGCTGGCGGTTTAGGGGTTAATAGATTTATTTAGTTAATAATTGTAAGTTTAATTTAACTCTATTTTAATTATGCTAATGTTAGGGGTTGTTAGGGTTAGAGTTACGTTAGGGTTTAATAGTTTAATTTAGGTTGTTGAGATGTGGGGGCTGGCGGTTTAGGGGTTAATAGGTTTATTTAGTGGTAGTAATGTGGAAGGCCAGAGGTTTAGGGGTTTATACCTTTATTTAGTGCGGCGATGTCGGGGAGCGGCGGAATAGGGGTCAATAACTGTAGGTAGGTGTTGGTGATGTTAGGGGCAGCAGATTAGGGGTATTTTGACGTGGGGTTTATGTTAGGGTAATAGGTTTAAACCGTATTTTCTTTTTCCCCATAGACATCAATGGGGCTGCGTTACGGAGCTTTTCTTTCCGCAATCGCAGGTGATTTTTTCTGACCCGCTCTCCCCATTGATGTCTATGGGGAAAGTGTGCACAAGCACGTCAAATCAGCGCTTATTTTTGGTGCGGTATGGGAACTTGTAATGGCAGCGCCATAAGGGATTAAATAACGCCACTTTTGTTGCATTTGTTAATTTCCCTATAGCGCTAAAAACTCGTAATGTAGGTGATTGTTATTTGTAGCAACAGGCAATTTTTGCCCTCTCACATTATCATTTTTATTCAGTAATGAACAGCTTACAAAACACATTAAATAAAATACAGATAAGCAAAACAGGAACTCTTTTCACTTGTGTCAAATGACTCTGAAAACTTGCAAATCCTCCCCTGTTTATTTCAGGCATATCCCAGTGCCTGGCATTCCAGAAATTCTAATGTCAGCTGATTTTCTATGCTGAAAGGTCTATTTATACTCGTGCTCTTCCATTCACCAACTCTCTGAGAAAAAAACACCTCAAAACACACTTCATCTCTGTCTTATAGTCCCAAAATCCTTTTTCTTATGTTATTAATGTTCTTGCTCATTCACTACTGAAACAAAATCAACTTTATTAGGCAATTAACTCCCAACATACCCACAATGCCCAGTAAACAAAATGCTCAGAATCAAACCATGGTCAGAGAACCCATAAGATCAGCTCTGTTAACCTGTTACAGAATGTTATGATTCTGAATAATAATCCTATTTTGCTACATCTATCCTTGATTTCTGTCCTCCTCAACTCCTCTATCACTAATCCTCACAAATATTAAACATATTAATTTATATCCAGAAAATGATTATCTTCTGATCTAACTTATCTCTCCACTTCTTGACTCTAAGTTAATTGAATGGCTGGTATAAAAACTTTTAGTCACACTTCCTAACTTCAGATTCTCTTTTTAGATTTTTGCAATCTGCTACCACCAAGATAAAAAAAAAATGTTTTAACATTCAAGTTTAAAGGCCATTTCTATGTGTTAATACTTCTCCCTCTAACTGTAGCCTCTGGTGCCCTATTCTCTTATTCCAAACTCTCTAATCCTTTGGTATTTGTAACAAAGTCCTTGTGCTTTTCTTCATATGATCTGAACCATTCTGGAGGCATTATATTCTCTGGCAAATGCATTTGCACTTTTATTGTAACCTGTGTGTGCCACAAGGTAGTTCTGTATCTCCTTTACTTTTCAGGGAATCCCCCATCAACCTAAGGTTCTTACTTGCTCACTAGAACCGCTAGCTGTATATTCAGTATCTGATGTTAAAGCTTGTTCTCTAATTTAGTGAATCAGAAACTATCAGAAATACAAATTTCCTTATCTTGGATTGGATAACATTATATTATTATTGCCCTAAAATAAGCATTGCACAAACATTATACCTTTGTCAGAATTTGGTAAAGTGGTTTAATATTTCTGAACCGTATGCCCTACTAAAATTAAACATGATAATATAGAGTGTTTTGCATAAGTTTTCAAGTTATACAAAAAAACTCACAGCTGTTATTGCAACCAAAGATGGTTATTCCAATTATTTACATGGGGGGGTTCAGGGGTCAAGTCGAGCGGGAACGCATGGGAATGGAGTTCCTGCACTATTTTTGCAGGAGGGACTAAGTTCCCTCTGGACAGAGAACAGAGATGCTTCAGTAAACACTGCTGCTGCTGGTAGGAGGAACTGGAGCAAAGTCTGGTTAGAGGGATAGTGAGATCCTCTAGTTGTCATGCTGCACCGCTCTAGCTGTTGATAGGGGCACAGCTTCTCCTTCCCTGCTGGTAGCGCTGACGTCATCGCCGCACACTCCGCTCCGGTCCTGACGCCTGGGTGCGAATCCTGCGCCTATTTAAAAATCCTTCCTCACGATCTATAACTGCCCAAGTATAGGTGTTACTTTGTGTACTCCTGGGAGTGATAGATCGTTTTATGTATTACCTTGCTGTGTATGAACCCTGCCTGTCTGACTACTCTGCCTGCTATACCCTTTAACTGCTGGATCAATATGCTGCTGCTGAGCTCTGCCTGTCTGACTACTCTACCTGTTTAGCCCCTAAATTGCTGGACTGATTTTGCTACTGAACCCTGCCTGTCTGACTACTCTGCTTTTTATCCCCTGTTATTCTGGATTGCCTCTCTGTTGTCGAACCCTACCTGCCTGACCATTCTAGTGGTGTGCCCTTGGACTGCTTTACTGTTGCCAAACCCTGACTGCCTGACCTTTCCACTGATTTGCCTTGCCCGGTTCTGCCGTTTCCACTGGGGACTATCCTTCCTGTGGTAAGTGCCGCTCTCCTCATCTTACTAACTTTCTCTGCTCTGGGATATTCCCTATCATTCCGGCTCAACGCCAGGATAACAAGACTACTGGCCGAGTTCGGTCTGATAGAGGGGTATCCCATGAGCATTACACTAGTAATGGGCAGTAACACTTCCTACAATACACTAAATTCAAGCCTGTCAGTGGTCCTGCTGTGTGATCACCCCGCACTATGTGAAACAGATGGTACTTACATTTCTGTGTGGCTTGCTCTGGTGTTATTTAGCAGAAATATGACTATTGCACCTTAAGTGGGTGAGACTCTGTGACAAAGGAGGATTCTCAGGTCCAAAGGCAACCAATTAACTCTTCACTGGATTTAATTTGCTTTCATTAACCAAAGTTTATAGAATATATACATATAAATACAGTGTGTGTGTGTGTGTGTGTGTGTTTATGTATATACAGTATATATATATATATATATATATATATATATATATATATATATATATATATATATATATATATATATATATATACAACAATATTTATTATGTGAGGGGGGTTGAAAGGGGTTCCCACACTTTTTTTTGTAGGACTTGACCCCTGGGGGTGGGGGGTTACTTATGCAACCAACATATTACTCCTTGTTTTTTGTTGTTGTGGTTGGGTTTATTTGTTTTTAATCTTTTTTGTCACAATAAAAAAAAATATTTACACCTTTTAAGTGTTAGATATGTTTTGTACAACAAATAGTACATGTCTCAATAAAATATGTAATGTAAATGAAATGGTGCAAATGATAAATACATTTATTTTAAACCCAGGTAAATTTAAAAATGCAATTAAAGTAAATTAAAAGGCAATTAATTTGCATTTAGATAAAATAAAAAAATACTACATACACTTTTTTTTTTATGTTGTGCATATTAGCCTCACTCCATAGAAACCCAATATTATCTAAGATGATGTTGTTTGCTGATGATGCAAGAGTGACATTTATAGACTCTTATTAAGTGATTTAGTATGCTGTGTATTTTAATCATCTGAAATAGTGGATTGAGGGCCATTGAGAGCTATTTACCGCTTTTGCTTGCACACAAACTTCGCTAAGTAAGCTTTTAATGTGGGTGGGTTAGCATGCATATTACAAGATAAAAATAAAATGTTTGTTTGCAAGCGAAACCCAATGCAAATTACCTTCAGGACTTTGGATATCATGACCGAGTTAACTTCTCCCCATAGACTTTAAAATACCCACACATATCGCTCACGTACTGACCCCACACTACGCTATACCAGTATAGATTTATACAGCTATATATAAGAAAACATATTTAAAAATATTTTTGTACTATATGAAGCACATTAGAATGTAAAACATTTACAGTTCATACACGGTTAAAAACATTATTAATTATTAAAATTGTTTAAAATGATTTTTCAGGTATTTGAGTGGAAAGGGCTCCAAAGTGTCAAATGACATTCTTCCAGGACTGTGGCTTGTCAACATATATTTTGGAAAACTCCAGTCAGGTTTTTTTGTGTTTTTCTCTTAAAAAGCAGCGGTGACAATACTTTCAACCACATTTGTAGTTTTAAGTTTTAAGGGATTCTACCTTGCTCATTAATCATTACCACATAGAGATGTGAGAGTTAATATTGCCAACCAGTGAGCAATTATAAGTATCAATTAATTCTACTTGTATTTCTTACCAGTCTCTAATTAAGGGCCAAATTACAAGTGGAGCTAAATAGCTTCTTTGCTCACGCGCACTTGTTACTGGAGTAAACACAGCCACGGTCATTATGCTCCATTGTTTTACAGTAACTTATCATCTCTGCTGAAGGCAATTAGTGATAGATGTGTAGGGTTAATTAAGTCTGTTAATGTCTGAGCACTAGAGAAATCTTAAAGGGACATGCAACCCCAAGTTTTTCTTTTAAGATTTGTGTAGAGCATATGATTTTAAACAGCTTTCCATTTTATTTCAATTATACAATTTGCTTCATTCTCTTGGTATCCTTAGTTGAAGGAGCAGCTATGCACTATTAGTAGGTAGATGAACACATCAGTTGGATCAATGACAAGAGATATTTATGTGCAACCTCCAATCAGCAGCTAACTCCCACTAATGCATTGCTGGCCCTGCACCTACCAACCTATACTTTTCAATTAAGGCTACCAAGAGAATGAAGCAAATAAGATAATAGAAGTAAATTGGAATTTAAAAAAAAATTGTACACTCTTTCTAAATTTTGAAAGACAAATTTGGGGTTTTACGCCGCTTAAAGGGCCACTAAACCCAAATGTTTTCTTTCATGATTCAGATAGAACTCGCAAATGTAAGCAACTTTCTAATTTACTCCTTATATCAATTTTTCTTCATTCTCTTGATATATTTATTTAAAAAGCAGGGATTTAAAGTCTATTAGCCAGTCTATTTTAGGTTCAGCACCCTGGATAGCGCTTGCTTATTGGTGGCTTCATTTAGCAAACCAATAAGCAAACAAAACCCAGGTTCTGAACCAAAAATGGGCCGGGTCCTATTCTTACATTCCTGCTGTTAAAATAAAGATAGCAAGAGAACGAAGAAAAAATGATAATAGGAGTAAATTAGAAAGTTGCTTAAAATGTCATGCGCTATCTGAATCATGAAAGAAACAATGTGGGTTTAGGATCCCTTTAAGTATAGAATTAAATTACAGGCAAAGGGGACAAAATAAATTATACAATTATATTGCATAGTTTTTTTATTATACCTACAATAATATATTACAATCTCAAAATTAGTTCTTTTTTTTCAAGGGTAGTATTAAGTTAAATACCATAATATAAATATTATGCAAATACTGTAACATTATGTAGTTTTATGAACCTTTAAGGCATTTTTCAATCCCTTTGCTATCTTTTTAAGGGCCAGAAAGGGAAAGCAGAACGATCCCAGCAGGGCAGTTTTTTATTTCCCACCTGTAATTGAAGTTTATTCCATAAATCAATCCTACATTCTGTAAAGTAAAGGGATCCTGAGCTTAGTCTACTCTTCAAAATTAGTTCATGACCCCTTAATTCCAGCATCACTCTTATTGGGAAAACATTTTCAGCCTCGGCTTTTTCAAATTCCTTAATATACTTGAGCCTTAAAGGGACAGTCTAGTCAAAATTAAACGTTCATGATTCAGATAGGGCATGCATTTTAAACAACTTCCCATTGTACTTTTATCATCAAATTTGCTTTGTTCTTTTGGTATTCGTTGTTGAAAGCTAAACCTAGGTAGGCTTATATGCAAATTTATAAGCCCTTGAAGGCCGACTCTTATCTCAGTGCATTTTGATAGTTTTTTACAGCTAGACAGTATTAGTTCATGTGTGCCATATAGATAACATTGTCTCACTCCAGTGGAGTTATTTAGGAGTCAGAACTGATTGGTTAAAATGCAGTCTGTCTAAATTGAAATAAGGGGGCAGTCTGCAGAGATTTAGATACAAGGTAATCACAGAGGTAAAAGTATATTAACCCATTAACGACACACGTTGTACAGGGTATGTCATACACAAACTGGTCGTTAAAGACCAACGACGTATCCTGTATGTCGTTAGGGGTTTAAAGCGGCTGGAATCGTTCCTGATCGCTTCCAGGTGCTTTCAAGGTGTTGCCATGATGCCTCGATATTGAGGCATCACTGCAATACCTTTTTTGACACACCGATGCAGAAAGAGCCACTCTGTGGCCCTCTCTGCATCGGCCAGCAATGGTGCGATAATTGGTGGGTGGGAGCAGCTGCAGGTAGGTGGGTGGGCGGCCATTGCTGGGGAAATGATGTCAGAGGGGGCGGGATCATGCACGGGGCACCAGGAGTGTGCATGGATGTGGGCACGGGGGTGGAGGCGGGAGCGCGCACAGGGGCAACGGTTTTCCTAAACTAAAAAGTTGCACAAAACACAACAAAAATACATTACAATGTACACTTACACCCATAAACTACATGATTAACCCCTAAACCACCATTCTCCTACAACACAAATATTAAATACAAGTATTAACCCCTAAACTGCCATTCCCCCACATCACAAACAATAAAAAATGTATTAACCCCTAAACCGCCATCACCCCACATCGCAAACACTAAATAAAAGTTTTAACCCCTAAACCACCACCCTCCACATTGCAAACTATCTAAATAAACTATTAACCCCTATACCTCCATCCCCACACATTGCAAACAATCTAAATAAACTATTAAACTGCAATACCCCACATCCCAAACTAACAAAATAAACTGTTAACCCTCAAACTGCCATCCCCCACAACGCAAACTATCGACTAGATTACGAGTTTTGCGTTAGAGGCTATGTGGTGCTAACAAGCAGTTTTGTCTCACCGCTCACTTACCTGCAGCGCTGGTATTACGGGTTTTTACAAACCCGGCGTTAAAAGGCAAGAAGTGAGCGTTGAGCAAAATTGTGCTCCTTACCGCACTCCAATACCAGCACTGCTTAAGTCAACGGTGAGCTGGTGTAACGTGCTCATGCACGATTTCCCCATAGGAATCAATGGGGAGAGCAGGCTGAGAAAAAGTCTAACACCTGCAAAAAAGCAGCGTAAAACTCAGTAACGCAGCCCCATTGATTCCTATGGGTAAATAAAATTTATGTTTACACCTAACACCCTAGCATAAACCCCGAGTCTAAACACCCCTAATCTTACACTTATTAACCCCTAATCTGCTGCCTCCAACATCGCCGACACCTACATTATATTTATTAACCCCTAATCTCCCTCCCCAAATGTCGCTGTAACCTACCTACACTTTTATATATATATATATATATATATATATATATATATATATATATATATATATATATATATATATATATATATCTGTATATAAACACAGTCTTACTGTTGATAGAAGTAATCTCAGGATACTCCTTTCAGACCCAGATGCAGCTATTCAAAACACGCTGCTTGTCTTGCAGTTAGAACACTAAACTTTTCACTCACAACAAAACAGAGCACTCTGCAAAGAAAAAAAGGACTCCAATAGTGCAATACTGTGTAAAATAAACACTCTTTATTAACATCAAAGTATGCCAAATACTCACAATATCTGACGAAAATAAATTCACATAAAGGTATCTTTTTAGGTTTTCACATAAAACCGAGCTCTCATGCAATCAGCACATGCTTTAGAAGCAAACAGCGATATACCCGGTCGGCGTGTGACGTCAGCACCCGACAACAGCTGATTCTGTTTCACACTCCGTCTGCACACACTGACTCACAGGGCTCACAGGATCTCAGCCATTGTAGCTATCTTAGGGTTTATTTTTATTTTTATTTTATAGGCAAGTTTGTATTTATTTTAACTAGGTAGAATAGTTATTAAATAGTTATTAACTATATAATAACTACCTAGCTAAAATAAATACAAAAGTACCTGTAAAATAAAACTTAACCTAAGTTAAAATAACACCTAACACTACACTACAATTAAATAAATTAACTAAATTAACAATTAAATATATTAAATTAAATTAGCTAAAGTAGAAAAAAACAAAACACTAAATTACAGAAAATAGTAAACAAATTACAAGATCTTTAAGTTAATTACACCTATTCTAATAGCCCTATCAAAATAAAAAAAGCCCCCCCAAAATAAAAAAAAACCTAAACTAAACTATCAATAGCCCTTAAAAGGGCCTTTTGCGGGGCATTGCCCAAAAGTAATCAGCTCTTTTACCTGTAAAAAAAAATACAAACAACCCCCCCAACAGTAAAACCCACCACCCACACAACCAACCCCCCAAATAAAATACTATCTAAAAAAACTAAACTCCCCATTGCACTGAAAAGGGCATTTGGATGGGCATTGCCCTTAAAAGGGCAGTTAGCTCTTTTACGGCCCAAACCCTAATCTAAAAAATAAAACCCACACAATACACCCTTAAAAAACCTAACACTAACCCCCTGAAGATCGACACTGTTCTGAAGACCGGACATCCATCCTCAAGGAAGTGGCAGAAGTCTTCATCCAACCGGGCCGAACTCCTCAACGAAGCCGGGAGAAGTTTTCATCCAAGCCGGGCGAAGTGGTCCTCCAGAAGGGCAGAAGTCTTCATCCAGAGGGCATCTTCTATCTTCATCCATCTGACGTGGAGCGGGTCCATCTTCAAGACATCCGATGCGGAGCATCCTCTTCAAATGAAGTCTTCTTACTGAATGACGGTTCCTTTAAGTGACGTCATCCAAGATGGCGTCCCTTAGATTCCGATTGGCTGATAGAATTCTATCAGCCAATCGGAATTAAGGTAGAAAAAATCCTATTGGCTGATGCAATCAGCCAATAGGATTGAAATTCAATCCTATCGGCTAATTCAATCAGCCAATAGGATTGAGCTCACATTCTATTGGCTGTTCCAATCATCCAAGATGGCGTCCCTCGTATTCCGATTGGCTGATAGGATTCTATCAGCCAATCGGAATTAAGGTAGGAAAATTCTGATTGGCTGATGGAATCAGCCAATCAGATTCTAGTTCAATCCGATTGGCTGATTGAATCAGCCAATCAGATTGAGCTCACATTCTATTGGCTGATTGGAACAGCCAATAGAATGCGAGCTCAATCTGATTGGCTGATTGGATCAGCCAATCGGATTGAACTTGAATCTGATTGGCTGATTCCATCATCCAATCAGAATTTCCCTACCTTAATTCCGATTGGCTGATAGAATCCTATCAGCCAATCGGAATTCGAGGGACGCCATCTTGGATGATGTCCCTTAAAGGAACCTTCATTTGTCGTCTAGTCGTCGGAAGAAGAGGATGGATCCGCGCTGGAGGTCTTGAAGATGGAGCCGCTCGTCATCGGATGGAAGAACATAGAAGATGCTGCTTGGAAGAAGATGTTTGCCGGTCCGGATGTCCTCTTCTGCCCGGATAGGAGGAAGACTTCTGCCCAAAGATGGACTTCTTCAGCCGCCGCTTGGATCAAGACTTCAGCCGGAGGATGGACGTCTTCAGCCCCCTGCTTGGGCTTGGATCAAGACATCAGAGCCTGGACGGATCGGTGATACCCGGTGTGGTGAAGATAAGGTAGGAAGATCTTCAGGGGCTTAGTGTTAGGTTTATTTAAGGGGGGTTTGGGTTAGATTAGGGGTATGTGGGTGGTGGGTTTTAACTTTGGGGGGGTTGTATTTTTCTTTTACAGGCAAAAGAGCTGTTTTCTTTGGGGCATTCCCCGCAAAAAGCCCTTTTAAGGGCTGGTAAGGTAAAAGAGCTTTTCTATTTTAATTTTAGAATAGGGTAGGGCATTTTTTATTTTGGGGGGCTTTGTTATTTTATTAGGGGGCTTAGAGTAGGTGTAATTAGTTTAAAATTGTTGTAATATTTTTATAATGTTTGTAAATATTTTTTTATTTTTTGTAACTTAGTTCTTTTTTATTTTTTGTACTTTAGTTAGTTTATTTAATTGTATTTATTTGTAGGTATTGGATTTAATTAATTTATTGATAGTGTAGTGTTAGGTTTAATTGTAGATAATTGTAGGTATTTTATTTAAGTAATTTATTGATAGTGTAGTGTTAGGTTTAATTGTAACTTAGGTTAGGATTTATTTTACAGGTACTTTTGTAATTATTTTAACTAGGTAGCTATTAAATAGTTATGAACTATTTAATAGCTATTGTACCTGGTTAAGATAAATACAAAGTTGCCTGTAAAATAAATATTAATCCTAAAATTGCTACAATATAATTATAATTTATATTGTAGCTATATTAGGATTTATTTTACAGGTTAGTATTTAGCTTTAAATAGGAATAATTTATTTAATAAGAGTTAATTTATTTTGTTAGATTTAAATTATATTTAACTTAGGGGGGTGTTAGGGTTAGGGTTAGACTTAGCTTTAAGGGTTAATACATTTTTTAGAGTAGCGTTGAGGTCCGGTCGGCAGATTAGGGGTTAATACTTGAAGTTAGGTGTCGGTGATGTTAGGGAGGGCAGATTAGGGGTTAATACTATTTATTATACTGTTATTGAGGCGGGAGTGAGGTGGATTAGGGGTTAATAACTTTATTATAGTAGCGGCGAGGTCCGGTCGGCAGATTAGGGGTTAATAAGTGTATGTAGGTGTCGGCGACGTTGAGGGGGGCAGATTAGGGTTTAATAAATATAATATAGGGGTCGGCGGTGTTAGGGGCAGCAGATTAGGGGTACATAGGGATAATGTAGGTGGCGGCGGTGTGCGGTCGGCAGATTAGGGGTAACAAATTTTAATAGAGTGGCGGCGATGTGGGGGGACCTCGGTTTAGGGGTTCATAGGTAGTTTATGGGTGTTAGTGTACTTTAGAGCACAGTTGTTAAGAGATTTATGAACCGGCGTTAGCCCAGAAAGATCTTAACTCCTGGTTTTTTTCTGCGGCTGGAGTTTTGTCGTTAGATTTCTAACGCTCACTTCAGCCAAGACTCTAAATACCAGCGTTAGAAAGATCCCATTGAAAAGATAGGATACGCAAATGGCGTAGGGGGATCTGCGGTATGGAAAAGTCGCGGCTGCAAAGTGAGCGTTAGACCCTTTCCTGACTGACTCTAAATATCAGCGGGCGGTAAAAACCAGCGTTAGGAGCCTCTACCGCTGGTTTTGATGGCTAACGCCAAACTCTAAATCTAGGCGATATTTTTTTTCAATGCAGCATAATGTTTTGCTTGACACCGCAGCTGAGAAAAAAATGACATATTTGACTTATGTTGTAATTGTTTTTAATTGAATTTGAGTGCATTAAAATAATCATATTACAAATAAACCTTTTGATATATAGATTGGCCAGTAGTTAGATCATATCAGTTATCTGCATTAAAGATTGAATTACTAGCTTTTTATTTATCCAGAAAAAAATAAATGAATACTCAAACATTGTTTCAACCAAGAGCATATGAGATATAAGTTTAATAGAAAGTTTGTATTTCTACTAGACAGGTATCAAGTAAAGTTTCTAAACACATCTAATGTCTGCTAATAATAGACTGTCTGCTACATGAAAAAAGAATTACTATGGAAAGTTCCACTTGTTAGACACTTTATCATTTATATGTCAGCCGTTATAATTAGCAGAAAGATGTCATTGGCTGCACCTCATTAACTGCCACCTAAAATAAACCTTAACATTTATAATTAATGTCCCAGGGAAAAAAATGAAAAATGTAATTTCTAGAAATCTGACCCTAGGTAATAAAAATTTTGTTGGAACTAAAAGCAGATGTCAGTGAGCAGTCATTTCAAGCCCTGGAAGCGCTAATGGGGGCAGTTTCTAATGTGCTAAATAGTTAAACTGAATAAGGGTTAGATTACGAGTAGAGTGGTTCTTTGTGCTCCTGCTCACGCATTAACTTCATTTCGACAGAGGCTATTTGTGCACGTCAGGTAGCGCGCGTATTACACAAGTACTAACCAGTCGCTCCCAAAAATATCACAACTTCATTAATGTATTCCCTCATAAATTTCAGTGGAGTGCAAAAAGTAGAAAAAACCTAACGCCTTTACTTGTGCGCAAACCTGAACGCTTTTTCTCAAGTGTACTAACACGACATAAAATATTATTTCAAATTCCAATGTTCTTCACATAGAAGTATATGTTCTATTTATTCATAAATACGTATTTCTATCTATATCTGATAGTTTTATGGTATATTTACATTAAATAGTGCTGTTGTACCATGTGTAAGGCGGTAGAATAAATGTGAAAAATTCTTTGTGTGAGCAAGTCTTTAGCAGTGTAACTGACTTTAACAAATCTATAAATCCACACATTTAGGTGAGTTATGTGCAAAATAGGAGAAACTGTGTTTCAAAGGTGATTAGGCAGAGTGATATTGTAGGGCCACACAAAATGGAGGTCTGAACTGTGGTTGTACAAACCTGTACTAACTCATTTTAAAAAAATAAAAATAGGTCAGTTGTTAAAAACCCAAGTGAGAACAATGAATCAAGTCTGACCTCTTACAGTCCGACATTATGTTAATGATAGTATTAGCAAATAAAGTATAAGCAAATTGATGTGTATGTATGTGTATAGATATATGTATGTTATTGATTGGGGTTGTTCCCCTTTAACATTACACCCGTCTGTAGCATGTTCTTATTTCACTTTTTACTTTTAGTATCTTTGTATTTTGTGCCTGGGTTATAAGTCTTATATATTGTCAATATTCCTGTGTCAATATTCGTGTGCCCTCCCCCTGCTTGTAGTAAGATCCTTAAATGTACTACACTAATCTGTGCTGTAGTGTCCAATATATCATCTAAAAAAAAAATTCTGAAATTATTTTTATTAAGATTTTCTGTGTTTCCAAAAAGAAGACAATAACAAAAACATTTTCACAGGTATACCAGTATAAAGGAACATAAAAAGTATCAATTTTACAGTCAGCATAACAAGCAAGGTTATACACTCTTTTTGTTTTTTGTTTTCTAGTGTCTCATGAGTACATAGAGTTTACTACATTTCTCTCACTGATTTTAAACAAAAACATATAGTATTGTCACATAATAGGATCAAAGATAATCTCTTCTTATATTATAGATAAAAAAAAAAGAAACAAAAACCACTGACCTTGGTACCACTGTTATTGACGTTAAGGGTTAGAACGGGTCATGTCTGTTTCTGGATTTGTCCAATGAGATTTACTATTTATGGATTCAGAGTACATTATCCATGGTTCCCAAATCTTTAGAAAGTTGTCTCTCTGATCTAATAGGCTTGCTGACAAGCTGGACAGTCGATACATTTGTTCAATCTTATGAGTAATAGGGGGAAGGCAGGTACGTCACCTTTCCAGTAGCTGGCTATGCTTAGTCTGGTGGCAGTGCAAACGGTCATAGCTAATTTATTTCCCATTGAGATTTAAGCCAGGTATAGGTTGGTTGGTGTAGTAGACCCTGTGGGGAGTGAGTCCTACTTGCTTTTTGAATATAGAACTTAACAGGTCAGAGATCTGGGTCCATATCTGTGAAGTTGATGTGCATTCGCACATTGGAGCCGATTTATCAAAGCTTCAACTAATAATGCACTGGAAGTCCGCGTCAAATTTGACGCAAAGTTGATCCACCGTAGTTAACAAAGCGTCAAGATTATAAAATGTTAAAATGTGTGATGTAATATATGCTCCCGCGATATCAATCCGACGCAGATCGGTGCTTGTGTTATTCGAGTGGAATACTGATCATCCACTGTCACATTCAACTCTATTTGACCCTTTTGCCAATTTATCAAACATTCAACCGGTACGCTCGAGTCAATTCTGCTGCAGCATACCTATCGTTCAAACCGCCATCCTTGAGGCCCAGAATGCCATAGAAATCAATGGGAGTCTGAAAACACAGAAAGGTTATGTTCGATGCTGCAAGACAATGAAGCATATTATAGATACTAAAAGTAAATTAGAAACTTTATTAAAATTGTATATTCTTTCGAAATAAAGTATAAATAAAATTTGGAAAAAACAGAATATCCGTGACATCAATGACTCTTATTTATCAAAAGTCCGATTGTTAATCGTGCCGTACTTGACATGCGTGTTTTTGACAGACTTTTTAATAAATAAGGCCGTCGTATGTAGATTTGCAGCAGCGATGTCTGGCGAGCATATTGACTCCAGCGAATGCGTCAAAATTGACGCAATGATAAATAGGCCCCCATGTATGTAAATAAGTATCTCTTTCCCCACAACCCCTGAAGCAGGTTTTCAGTATTATTCCTTGCTCCACTATGGATTTGTGTTGGGTTCAAATACCATCTGTAGTTTTTAGGTAATTTTCCCTCAGATTATCACTGAGGGTAAAAGAACATCCCCTTTTTATTATGTTTACCCATTCTTACTTGTCCCAATTCATATTAAGATCTGTTTCCCATTTTTGCATAAAGTGTTCTTTACTCCCCGGGGTTAGACTATTAAAGCAAGGATATAACCTGACAGATACTCTCATAACTAGTTATGGTGTCGGGGCTTTAGAGTGTAAGATTGTCTGTACCCTTGATCTAAGTTGCAAGTAATGGAACTAGTTATGCCTATCAGTAGGATCTAGCTCTCTAGCTCTCCATACTGATTAAAGGAGAGAACTCATTGACAAACGTGCCCACTATTCTATAGAGGCCTCTGTTGGCCCATATGTTTATTATCAGAGCTGGGAGGGGAGCCGCCAAATAATCCAGAGGGGCTGCCCTAGAGCCTTTTGAGATCAGGGGATATGTGGGAATTAGTATGTCCCATAAATATACTGTATGTGCAATCGTGGAGAATCTTTGCCAATGTGGGGGTCTCACTGATGTAATTGACCACAAAATGTTATATATTATTATCAGTTATTTATAAAGCGCCAGCAGATTACGCAGTGCTATCCAAGTAATAGTAAAACATTACAAGGATGCATTACGAACACAAACAAACAAGTACAGTATTGGGGTACATTACAGTTGTAGGTGCAATAATTGAGTTATACAAAAGGAAAGGAATGCCCTGCCCTTGAGCACAACCAGTAATAGTTCACTTTAAATACAAAGTGTCCTGCAGGTAGAAAGGCTCTCAAGCTTACAATCTAAGGGAGAGGGAATGGACATGAAAGGTAAGGGAAATAAGTCTGATATAAGGCAGGGTAAACTGAGAATGGGTGAAGTGTGTGGCAAGCAAATGAGGGTTGGGGGAGTGTAACAGAATATGGTAAAGTGTCAGTACAGAGGCTGTGAGTGTGAATTATTGTCTCTTACCTGGGTCGTTAGCGACAGATGCACCTAATTGCTGTTAGGATGTGTTTATATATTAAGGTAAACACCAGGGTGGAAGGTGGAGGGAGGCTTGGGGTGCTAGTGCATGCACATTTTCAAAGATATTGCAGTAGGTGGGAGCTTGGAAGTTACAGAGAAATTTTCAAAGATATTGCTGTAGGTGTGAGCTGTAACAAAGAGAGTGGTAAGTAAAATTTCCTGTTGATAAAGTGAAGGAATAGGGGGAGGTGTGTCTTGGAAAAGAGTAGAGGGGGGGAGGGAAGATTGGAATGTACAATAATAAAGGTTAAAACCAATTCCATATCAGCCCAACAGATATAAGGAAAAAACAAAAATACTCAGGCCTCTAGTTATCAAGCCATCAACCTCAAATACGCTGGAATTCTGCAGCGTATTTGTGGAGAGGCTGATTCGCCTAAGTTATCAAGCCCTGCTGCCCGGCAAAAGTAGAATTTTGTGACGTAAGCTTCGATCCGCCGGACTCAGTCTGACACAGATCTATTCTTACTTCACTCCAGATGTTCCGAACACAAGTTCGGCACAATCTGACTACTTTTGCTAGTTATCAAAAAACTAGCAGGAACGCTCGGCACTTTTCCGGCCCAGCGTACCTGGTTTTCAATCCGCCGCCCTGGAGGCGGCGGATCCCATAGGAATCAATGTGAGTCTGACCATAGCGAAAGTTCATGTTCGCTGCTGCCCGACATCCCATTGATTCCTATGGGAGATGTCTGCACCTAACACCCTAGCATGTACCCCGAGTCTAAACACCCCTATTCTGTCCCCCCCCTACACCGCCGCAACTAAATACATTTATTACCCCCTAAACCGCCGCTCCCGTACCCCCCCGCAACCTACATTATACATATTAATCCATAATCTGCTGCCCCCTACACTGCCACAACTAAATAAAGTTATTCCCCCCTAAAGTGCTGCTCCCGGACCCCGCCGCAACTATAATAAATATGTTAACCCCTAAACCGCCGCTCCTGGACCCTGCCGCCACCTACATAATACCTATTAACCCCTATCCTGCCCCCCCTACACCGCCGCCAACTATAATACATTTATTAACCCCTATCCTGCCCCCCCTACACCGCGGCCACTATAATAAAATTATTAACCCCTAATGTGCCCCCCCCACACCGTCACCACCTATATTAAACTTATTAACCCCTAATCTGCCCCCCCTACACCGTCGCCACCTATAATAAATTTATTAAAAGAAATACAAAATTACCTGTAAAATAAATCCTAACCTAAGTTACAATTAAACCTAACACTACACTATCATTAAATTAATTAAATAAATTACCTACAAATAACTACAATTAAATACAATTAAATAAACTAACTAAAGTACAAAAAATAAAAAAAACTAAGTTACAAAAAATAAAAAAAATAAGTTACAAACATTTAAAAAATATTACAACAATTTTAAGCTACTTACGCCTAATCTAAGCCCCCTAATAAAATAACAAAGCCCCCCAAAATTAAAAAATGCCCTACCCTATTCTACATTAAAAAGTTAACAGCTCTATTACCTTACCAGCCCTTAAAAGGGCCTTTTGCGGGGCATTCCCCAAAGAAATCAGCTCTTTTGCCTGTAAAATAAAAATACAACACTCCCCAACATTAAAACCCACCACCCACATACCCCTACTCTAACCCAAACCCCCCTTAACCCCTTAATGACAACTGACGTACCAGGTACGTCATGCATTAACAATCAGTTAATGACAATGGACGTACCTGGTACGTCAGTTGTCTAACAGAGTGCTGGAAGTGATCACAATCACTTCCAGCAGCTCTGAGGGTATTGCAGTGATGCCTCGATATGGAGGCATCCTGCAATACCCCTTTACAAGACTCCGATGCAGAGAGAGCCACTCTGTGGCCCTCTCTGCACCGGTAGTAATGGTGCAGATGGTGCCTCTGACCGGTGTGAGGAGGGAGGGTGTGCGCGCGCGCGCACGATGCGCGCGCACGTGCACGGGTGTGCGTGTGCGTGTGGGCGCGTGTGCATGTGGGTGCGCGTGCACGTGCATGCGCGTGCACATGCACGTGCACATGCGCACATTAGCCACACTGACACCAATGAAAAAATAAGGGGAAAAAAAGTTATTTTATTTTTTTTATATTTAAAAGGATCTGTGAGGGGGAGGGGGTGGGGGTATTGTGGGGGGGCTGCTACACTACAGAAATAAATAAACACAAATAACAGTTATAAATACAATTAAAATAAGTTTGGTTTGTGGGGCCAAACTGGGTACTGGCAGACAGCTGCCAGTACCCAAGATGGCGGTAATTAGGTAGGGGAGAGGGTTAGAGAGCTGGAGGGGGGGATCAGGGAGGTTGGTGCTAAGGCAGGGGTCCATCACAACTAAAATATTTTATAATTTTTATTTAAAAAAAAAACAAACTCTTTTTATTTAGTACTGGCAGACTTTCTGCCAGTACTCAAGATGGCGGTAACAATTGTGGGGTGGGGGAGGGAAGAGAGCTATTTGGGAGGGATCAGGGGGTGGGATGTGTCAGGTGGGAGGCTGATCTCTAAAATTAACCCTGCAAGCTCCCTACAAGCTACCTAATTTAACCCCTTCACTGCTGGGCATAATTCACGTGTTGTGCGCAGCAGCATTTAGCGGCCTTCTAATTACCAAAAAGCAACGCCAAAGCCATATAAATCTGCTATTTCTGAACAAAGGGGATCCCAGAGAAGCTTTTACAACAATTTCTGCCATAATTGCACAAGCTGTTTGTAAATAATTTCAGTGAGAAACCTAAAATTGTGAAAAATGTAAAGTTTTTTTTTTTATTTGCTCGCATTTGGCGGTGAAATGGTGGCATAAAATATACCAAAATGGGCCTAGATCAATACTTGGGGTTGTCTACTACACTACACTAAAGCTAAAATTAACCCTACAAGCTCCCTACAAGCACCCTAATTAACCCCTTCACTCCTGGGCATAAAACATGTGTGGTGCGCAGCGGCATTTAGCGGCCTTCTAATTACCAAAAAGCAACCACAAAGCCATATAAGTCTGTTATTTCTGAAAAAGGGGATCCCAGAGAAGCATTTACAACCATTTGTGCCATAATTGCAGAAGCTGTTTGTAAATAATTTCAGTGGGAAACCTAAAGTTTGTGACAAAATTTGTGAAAAAGTGAACTTTTTTTTTTTTTTTATCGCATTTGGCGGTGAAATGGTGGCATGAAATATACCAAAATGGGCCTAGATCAATACTTTGGGATGTCTTCTAAAACAAAATATATACATGTCAAGGGATATTCAGATATTCCTGACAGATATCAGGGTTCCAAAGTAACTAGCGCTAATTTTGAAAAAAAGTGGTTTGGAAATAGCAAAGTGCTACTTGTATTTATTGCCCCATAAATTGCAAAAAAAGCAAAGAACATGTAAACATTGGGTATTTCTAAACTCAGGACAAAATTTATAAACTATTTAGCATGGGTGTTTTTTGGTGATTGTAGATGTGTAACAGATTTTGGGGGTCAAAGTTAGAAAAAGTGTGTTTTTTTCAATTTTTTCCTCATATTTTATCATTTTTTTTTTAGTAAATTATAAGATATGATGAAAATAATGGTATCTTTAGAAAGTCCATTTAATGACGAGAAAAACGGTATATAATATGTGTGGGTACAGTAAACGAGTAAGAGGAAAATTACAGCTAAACGCAAACACTGCAGAAATGTAAAAATAGCCATTGTCATTAAGGGTAAGAAAATTGAAAAATGGTCCGGTCATTAAGGGGTTAAACAAACCTAACACTACCCCCCTGAAGATCATCCTACCTTTTGCCGTCTTCAGCCAGCCAACCACCAATGGAACAGAAGAGGACATCCGCAGCGGCCGAAGTCATCATCCAAGGGGCGCTGAAGAAGTTTTCCATCCGATTGAAGTCATCATCCAAGGGGCGCTGAAGAAGTCTTCCATCCGATTGAAGTCATCATCCAAGGGGCGCTGAAGAAGTCTTCCATCCGATTGAAGTCATCATCCAGGCGGCGTCTTCAATCTTCATCCATCCGAAGCGGAGCGGAGCCATCTTCAGACGAGCTGACGCGGAGCCATCTTCTTCCACCGACGACTTCCTGACGAATGACGGTTCCTTTAAGTGACGTCATCCAAGATGGTGTCCCTCGAATTCTGATTGGCTGATAGGATTCTATCAGCCAATCGGAATTAAGGTAGGAAAAATCTGATTGGCTGATTTAATCAGCCAATCAGATTGAGCTTGCATTCTATTGGCTGTTCTGATCAGCCAATAGAATGCGAGCTCAATCTGATTGGCTGATTGGATCAGCCAATCGGATTGAACTTCAATCTGATTGGCTGATTAAATCAGCCTATCAGATTTTTCCTACCTTAATTCCGATTGGCTGATTGAATCCTATCAGCCAATTGGAATTCGAGGCACGCCATCTTGGATGACGTCACTTAAAGGAACCGTCATTCGTCGGGAAGTCGTCGGTGGAAGAAGATGGCTCCGCGTCGGCTCGTCTGAAGATGGCTCCGCTCTGCTACGGATGGATGAAGATTGAAGACGCCGCCTGGATGATGACTTTAATCGGATGGAAGACTTCTTCAGCGCCCCTTGGATGATGACTTCAATCGGATGGAAGACTTCTTCATCGCCCCTTGGATGATGACTTCGGCCGCTGTGGATGTCCTCTTCTGTTCCATCGGTGGTCGGCTGGCTGAAGACGGCTAAAGGTAGGATGATCTTCAGGGGGGTAGTGTTAGGTTTATTTAAGGGGGGTTTTGGTTAGAGTAGGGGTATGTGGGTGGTGGGTTTTAATGTTGGGGGGGTTGTATTTTTATTTTACAGGCAAAAGAGCTGATTTATTTGGGGCATGCCCCGCAAAAGGCCCTTTTAAGGGCTGGTAAGGTAATAGAGCTGTTAACTTTTTAATGTAGAATAGGGTAGGGCATTTTTTTTATTTTGGGGGGCTTTGTTATTTTATTAGGGGGCTTAGATTAGGTGTAAGTAGCTTAAAATTGTTGTAATATTTTTTAAATGTTTGTAACTTTTTTTTTTTATTTTTTTTTTACTTTAGTTAGTTTATTTAATTATATGTAATTGTAGTTATTTGTAGGTAATTTATTTAATTAATTTAATGATAGTGTAGTGTTAGGTTTAATTGTAACTTAGTTTAGGATTTATTTTACAGGTAATTTTGTATTTCTTTTAGCTAGGTAGTTATTAAATAGTTAATAACTATTTAATAACTATTCTACCTAGTTAAAATAAATACAAAGTTACCTGTAAAATAAATATAAATCCTAAAATAGCTACAATGTAATTATTAATAACATTGTAGCTATCTTAGGGTTTATTTTACAGGTAAGTATTTAGTTTTAAAGAGGAATAATTTATTTAAGGATAGTGTAGTGATAGGTGTAATTGTAACTTAGGTTAGTTTTTATTTTACAGGTAAATTTCTCTTTATTTTAACTAGGTAGCTATTAAATAGTTAATAACTATTTAATAGCTATTGTACCTAGTTAAAATAAATTTAAATTTGCCTGTAAAATAAAAAGAAATCCTAAGATAGCTACAATATAATTATTATTTATATTGTAGCTATATTAGGGTTTATTTTAAAGGTAAGTATTTAGTTTTAAATAGGATTAATTTAGTTAATAAGAGTTATAATATTTAGATGTATTTAATTAATATTTAAGTTAGGGGGGTGTTAGGGTTAGACTTAGGTTTAGGGGTTAATAATTTTATTATAGTGGCGGCGGTGTAGGGGGGCAGATTAGAGGTTAATAAGTTTAATATAGGTGGCGACGGTGTAGGGGGGGCAGATTAGGGGTTAATAAGTTTAATATAGGTTGCGGTGGGGTCCGGGAGCGGCGGATTAGGGGTTAAACAATTTATTTAGTTGCAGCGGGGTCCGGGATCGGCAGGATAGGGGTTAATAAATTTATTATAGGTGGCAGCAGTATAGGGGGGGCAGGATAGGGGTTACTAGGTATAATGTAGGTGGCGGTGGGCTCCGGGAGCGGCAATTTAGGGGTTAATACATTTATTATAGTTGCGGCGGGGTCTAGGAGTGGCGGTTTAGGGGTTAATAACTTTATTTAGTTGCGGGGGGCTCCGAGGGCACCGGTATAGGGGGTAGAACAGTGTAGTTTAGTGTGGGTGCTTAGTGACAGCTTATCAATAAAGCTGGGAAAAAGCCGGAGAGCAGCGAGATCGGATGAGTGATAACTATCACAGTCCGCTGCTCATCGCCCCGTACTTGGTGCGTGACTTTTGGACAGTTTTATTGATAACTTTGGCGAGCATATTCAGGTCCGCGGCGGCGATGGAAGGCAAGCTTAGGCGGGCGTATTGGGGGGGTAAGTAGACACGTTGATAACTAGAGGCCTCAATGTCTTAATTGGAGATATTAGTCTGATTTACCTTGGAAGTTGCAGGGAAATTTTCAAAGATATTGCAGTAGGTGGGAGCTTGGAAGTTGCAGGGAAATTTTTTTGAAAGATATTGCAGTAGGTGTGAGCTTGAAAGTTGCAGGGAAAGTCAGTTAGGGCAATTTAAGCTCGCAACCTGTCACAGGAGTTTTCCAGTACTGGAAGAACTGTTGGCCACTCTTACCTTCAGGTCATCTACCATTTTGCCAACATAAAATTCCCCATATAAGCTGTATTTTTGCCACTGGTTTTATATAATGCTTTATATAATGTATTTCATTTTTCTATTCCATTTTTCCATTGATAAGTATATTTTTTCCAAAGGACCACCAATTACAAGTTGTGCAACTGATGCACTGTCTTTTATCAACCTGTTTTTTGTTCCTTTGTAAATATAAGCTAGGTGGAGAGAATATAACTTTGTTTTGGGACTGTTTTGACTAGTATATGCCATAGAAAGCTCTCAGTGAATTATAGTAATAATAATAATAATAATGATAATAAATATTATTATTATTATTTTTATTATTATTATTATTATTATCATCTATTTGTATAGTTCTGCATGGTAACCTCTTATCTCTAATCTGATTTTAACATATGCTAATTCTTCCTGACAATTCTTTTTTATTGGCAGCAAGTTTGATGAATGTTAACCATTTTCTTGTTTTTCTTCTCTGTTTCCAAAAATGAAGCCTGCGTTACTTTCATCAAATTAGATTCATGATTTTTCAATTGTTTTTTGCAACATCCCTGTTGGATAAAATATTCCTGCATTTACAATAACTGTGTATTTTGTAACGCAGTATTATTTCTGGCTACGGTTTTTTAGTTCTTTTCAAAGCAGCTGGATGGTTATCTGTCGTATATATTCCTATCTGCGTTATTTGTAAATGTAATACATATCCTTCATTTATTTTTGTAAATGTACAAATGAAGACAGTTGGTCTGCAATGTATTCTGTTGCATTTTCAATTTTATAGCAAGAAATATTTCGTTTTAGTTTTTGTCGCAGCCAATTGGGCGGAATGCTTGTCTTTTGGGGAGTTTTAGATAATTATTGTGGTGGTATCTCTCAGAGAGGCATGAGAGATATTGGAGGAATGTGCCTGGCATTTTCACCAGTGAAAGGCATATTTGGGAACAAGCATTTTATGTGCTGTGTTATTGGTTGATTACGTATGTCAGATTTATATAGATATTGTTTAATAAATGTAGGCCGTGGCATTTACACCCCATTTTTCTGTGTGTAGTGTATTATTGAACTGAATGTATACCTAGTGTGGGGGTCATGCAAGTAGTTATGTGTTAAATTAAGTTCCAATAATTGTACAATAATTTCAGATGTTGTGCCTCTATACGGATTTCTTAGCACCTGTTTTTAATGCCACAGTTAATCCTTCTCCATGTGGTATAACTATCTTGTAATATCTAATATGACCGATCGTTTTTCCCCTATTATATCACGTATATCTTGTTGCAGCGGTATTAAGGATCTTGAAAAAATAGGAAAGAAGTTGCATTTCACACTAAGGGCTAGATTACGAGGAGAACCTCAAATTTGCACTCCCGTGAGTGCTTTATTTGCACTCAACTTTTTTACAATCGTGCGCCTAGTTGCATATTACAGGTTGCAAGTAAAATGTTTGCACTCTCGCAGTCGCATCCTTGCGCAGAAAAAAAGACTTCTTGAAGCTGCGAATGCAGGATTGTATTCCCCCATTATATTGAGTTATGTATGTATTTTTATACATATGTATGTCTCTATTTATATGTGTATATATGTCTGTAAATGCATATATACACATATAAATACATATATATATTTATATACATACATATACATGTTTAGACATGTGTATGTATGTCTATGTTAAAGCCCTTTGCCTGCCTTACATGTGTTCCTATGGATCACTATTAGGGATGGACAAATGTGTTTATATTCAAATTCGAATGTTAGAAGGAATGGTATTGTTGAAAATTGATTTACATAACAGAATGTTCTTAAAAACGAATGTTCTTAAAAATTCTATAATCGAATGTTATTTACAGTTTGTCACTTTCAAATTTGAATATCACTTTGGAATTCGAATGTGACATTCTAATTTGAATATGACATTAATAAAACACAGTTGTAGACTAGAAATATTATTTTGAATTTCAATGTCACATTCAAATTCGAATATTACATTTAAAATACACAGTAATAGATTAGAAATACTATTTCAAATTCTAATGTTACCTTTGAATTTGAATGTAGCATTTGAATTCGAATATTACAATTAATAAACATAGTTGTACACTAGAAATACTTTTTTGAATTTGAATGTTACATTTAAAAAACAGTATTAGACTAGAAATACTATTTCAAATTTGAATGTAACATTCAAATTCGAATGCAGCATTCAAATTCGAATATTATATTTATTATACTCAGTTGTAGACTAGAAATACTATTTCAAATTTGAATGTCACATTCGAATTCGAATATTACATTTCAAAAATAAATGAATACATAGCTAAACATTCTATTATTCGAAGAAATATTTTCAAATTTTATTGAAAAATTTGAAAACGAAAATTCAAAAATAGAATGTTAGAATGTTATATAAACATTCTAAATTCAATTCGAACGAATGTATCAAAATTCGTTTTAAATTTCGAATTTTTAGAAACATTCGCCCATCCCTAATCACTATGTAAAGGCACTTTTTACTTGTTTTTTTTTTCTTACACCTGACATCTCATATCTTTGAGCCCTTATAACTTTTTATTGCATTTTTAAAAAATATATATTTGTTAGTAGATAGTGTTATGAGTGCAACTGTACTTATAAATGTATTTTTGATGTATTGTGTAAGACTTTTTTGACTCTTGTAACAGTTAACCATATAAACACATAAATATATATGTATATAGTCATATACATTTAGATTTAATCTTTTCTGCCTATCGCTGCGCCACTTACTCCCTTTGATGCACTATGTTCTCTGCCGTGTCTGAGAGCAGGAGAACGAGGCTCTCATTAGAGCCTATTAAAGCTTAATGCTCTCATGAGCGCTAAGCTTCCGTGCAATGCGAATACAAGGTTGTGTTAGCATTGCGATGAGCCTGAATACCAGCGCACATTTGCGTGCGCCAGTATTACTGAGTGGAAAGCAAAGATTGTGCTTACGTAAACGCAAATTTTGAGCTTACGTAAGCGCAAATATGTGCTCCACTCGTAATCTGGCCCTATATTGGTCTATACACTATATTATTGCACGGCTAATGTGCAGCGTGGACCAATACATTTTTCTTCTTGTATAATTGGTTTTATCCTTTAAGGTACAACAAGACCTTAATAGGTAATCTGTTTTGCTAATAGGCATCTGTGATATCTCTATTTATATGCAATAAAAGAATGTAAAACCGGTAACTACAGCGGTCTCAGAAGTCTGAACTGAGACTAGACCTGCACATCTTGAGGACCATCTGGCCCTGCAACCAGTATTGGTTTGCTATAAGGGTACCAGCAGGGGTGACTTTGTGTGCTCCCCCTCTGTAAAACAGGGAATACAGTGTAAGGAAAGTGTATGGACTTGACTTTACAAATATAGTGGCAGCGTTTCCAAGATGGCCGTAGTGCAGTGCGGCTGTACAGAAAAACTTTCTACCATATTTGTACAGGAAGCTTGAACAAGTGCATATCTTTTGGTGTGTACTGATCAAGAGTGAAAGATGATGTACAATTTCAGAGAATCGGCTCCTCTTAATTTAACTACTGGCTCAGCTTCTGCTGATTTCAAACAGCCAGAAATGGGGGGACCTATTACAATATTTTCCCCGGGGCAAAGTAAGGTTTAGTTTGTTTTGCTACACTATGGGGACGATTTATTAATGTGCGAGCGGACATGATACAAAGTAGCATATCATGTCCGCGGCACATCGATAAATGCGACAGCATACACTGTTGGCATTTATCATTGCACAAGCAGTTCTGTGAACTTCTTGTGCAATGCTGCCCCTTGCAGATTCATGGCCAATCAGCCACTAGCAGGGGGTGTCAATCAGCCCGATCATATAGGATCGTGCGGATTGATGTCCACGGCCTCAAAGCAGGCGGACCAGTTATGAAGGCTCGTGTGGAAACAGGGGCATCAATCTCCATTTGGAGCTTGATAATTGGGCCCCTATATCAGTTCCCAATATTACAAATCTAGGGAATAACTACTGCTCTGCAATAAGCAGCCTTATATTTAGCTAATTACCTGAACACTAGTGTAGTATTCTTATAGAGCTTTATTCATTTGTAATATTTCATAATGAATAAAAAAATCAGGATTACAGTTCACAACATAAAAAATACTGCTAGCATATATATATATATATATATATATATATATATATAAACATATGAGATAAAAGCAATAGTTCAATGCAAATGTGGAAATATGCTTTGGATTCAACACATGCTATCAGTAGAATAGTCTTTCAAAACATAGAATAGGGAGCACATAATGAATTGTGGCTGTGAAAGGAAAAAGAATATATAACAAATAATGCAAACATTCTTACTTACACTTGGATTAATTGGTTCTCCTCCTCTTTAGTATGTGATCCCATCGACTCGGAGTAAACAGGCAACTTTTTAGCATGTTATCCGATTTAGAACTTGCCGCTGCTCCTGTAAATCTCATCCAGACGTCCAAACTACAGAAGCCGACCTTGGAACTAATTAAAGCAACGCGTTTCGGCTTTGGCTACCTTTCTCAGTCAAGCAGCACTGGGTGGAACTGCATAATGGATACTGGTATATCAAATGTAATCAGCTTTTATTTTATATTTCTAAGGCAAACAATTCCTACTGGTTTTAATACAATCCAAAATCTTCCAGCACCTGAGCATCACAAAGGTGTGCCAGCTCCTAGAGTAAAGCACAATACCCCAAGAGTAATCACTAACAAAAGGAGCAGCACCACCAATTTCTTAGAACAGATTTATTAAGCTTAACAGCTTAAACAGCCAGACCACAAAATACAACGTTTCGGATCTAGTCCTTAATCATGTATGAATATACCTGAGATCCTCACGCATTTTTAAGGAATATATATTCCTACTGGTTTTAATGCTACTCTTTTATATGGAAGGCAGATTATTTTTTTAAGTAGAGTGCCCCTTTAAGAGTAATGGGGAAGCTTTCACTCTAGTATGAGTTTTGTCTATACACATGTAAAGGTTAATCCGGATCTTAGTACCAGCTCATTTAAGTTCATTTCAGTGTAGAAAGACAAACAGCTGGTTCTATTTATTAGAAGCCTTTTCTTTACTTGGTCTTTACAAACTGTGCTTACAGTAAATGCTGAATAAATCCCTGAATCTCCAGGAAACAAACAACCACTATATAAATCTATCCATAAACTTCTAAAATGCAGAGGATATAGGGAAGTAATTAAAGGCGGAAAAATGTCTGAATAGTAGAAAATATGTTCCCTTGAACATTTATTCTTTCCATTTTTATAAAGTGAATCTTACATTAAAAGGCACAGTCTAGTCAAAATTAAAATTTCATGATTCAGATAGGGCATGCAATTTTAAACAACTTTCCGGTTCACTTTAATGATCAAAGTTGCTTTGTTCTCTTGTATTCTTTGTTGAAAGTTAAACCTAGGTAGGCTCATATTCTAAGCTCTTGAAGGCCGCCTCTTATCTCAGTGCATTAGGTTTTCACAGCTAAACAGAGCTAGTTCATGTGTGGTATGTAGATAACATTTTTCTTCCTCCCGTGGAGTTATTTATGAATCAGCACTGATTGGCTAAAATGCAAGTCTGTCAAAAGAACTGAGATAAGGGGGCAGTCTGTAGAGGCTTAGATAAAAGGTCATCACAGAGGTAAAAAGTTTAATAAAATAACGATGTTGGTTATGCAAAACTGGGGAATGGGTGATAAAGGGATTATCTATATTTTTTAAACAATAAAAATACTGAAGTAGACTGTCCCTTTAAAAAAATCATAATAAAAAAATAATAGCCAATGTAACATTGAAACATTGATTCCCATAGAAAGCAAAACTTAAAGGGGATATGAAACCCAGAATTTTTCTTTCATGATTCATATAGAGCATGTGATTTTAAACAACTTTCTAATTTATTTCTATTATCAGATTTTCGTTGTTTTCTTTGTTGAAAATCAGGGACGTGTTCTTAGGAGCCGGCCCATTTCTGGAGCCCTATTCTGCAAACGCTTAATATTTACTAGCAATGTGATCAGCATTTATTGTTTTAGAATAATGTACTGAGATTTACATCCATTACCCAAATGCATCATCCACTTGTTTTTCTATGGAGAGGTAGATAAACTCATTTGAGCACACACCTTACTTATAAAGAGGTGTGGATTGAAAACTATGGGGCATATTTATCAAAGCGTCAACTGAAAATACGCTGGAATTCCTCATCGTATTTGTTGCGAGATTGATCTGCCATAGTTATCAAAGTGTCAAGATCAGCAAATGTTGAAATTTGTGATGTAATATATGATCCTGCGATCCGACGCAGATCGATGCGAGTTGAAAACAGTGGTATTCGAGTGGAATTCTGTTCATTCGCCCTCCTACTCGACACTATTTGAACCTCTCACTAAGTTATCAAAAATTCTACCTTTACGCTCGCTTCTTTTCCAACTCAGCGTTTCTAGTTTTCAATCCGCCACCCTGGAGGTCGCGGATGCCATAGAACTCAATGGGAGTCTGAAAACACAGAAAGCTTAGGTTTGATGCTGCAAGAGAATGAAGCATATGACATAATAAACGTAAATTAGAAACTTTATTACAATTGTATACCCTTTCTAAATCAAATCAAATCATATTATTGCTCCCCATTTGGTGCACTAGTAGATATAGAAAAATACATTACTACTTATGGATTATGTTACAACTTTGTCTCTCATTACAAAGCAAGGGGACAATATTATTTCTACAAATTTGGTGCAAAGTTTTGCCCCAAATTTTTTGCACTAATAGATATAGAGATACAAATGAAATAAATACACAACATAATATAGCTAACTTCCTTTTTATTTTTTGGAAAAATATATATGCACCATGTTTAAGCCATGTTATACAATTCCCACTCTCAACTTTGTGCAATATTTGACTTAACACTTTTCGCACCAATTATGACGCCAACTCCTAAACAACCCACACACTAGTGAAATTTTCAACCACTTTTGATTGGAATATGCATATTCACATGATTTATGACATCAGCCAATCTAATTCAAATAAAGATTATAAACTATCACTAACGAATCACATTGCTCGATACTTGTGTCATTGATCACTCATCAGAACTTGTAAGTGCCATTTGTAAGATTGTGTATTGTTACATTATGTATTATCCTTTGAAAGTATGTATATGTGAAATTAGTATTAAAGATAAACATTGATAAACATTAGGACACAAAGTGTAATATTTTAGACAAGGATTTTAAAATTGTAATTGATGTTTGATTCAATATAATCTTAAGATGATAGATCAAAGGGATAGCCCACCTAACATTAAACTGTCATGATTCAGATACAGCAGAAATTAAAATCACCTCTTTACTGGCATGCTATTTTCAGTGTATTTCTCCCTTCTCTTGTATTTCATTTTCAGTCATCTTTTATGCCAGCCCATTTTATAACACCTGAAGGATGGTTTTTAAAAATAGATTGCAATCAGGAGGAGTTATCCATTGATTGCAAATAAATACATATGATACCCTGATTACATTCTAGAATTCTAGAATCCTATCAGCCAATCGGAATTGAAGGGACTCCATCTTGGATGACGTCCCTTAAAGGAACCTTCATTCATTGGGAAGTCGTCGGTTGAAGAGGATGGCTCTGCGTTGGCTCCTTTGAAGATGGCTCCGCTCCGGATGGATGAAGATTGAAGACGCCGCCTGGATGAACATTTCTACCGGATGGAGGACATCTTCTTGCCCCGCTTGGATGAAGATTTCTTCCGGATGAAGGACCTCCTCTGCGCACCTTGGATGAAGAATTTGGCTCGGCTGGGTGAAGACGACTCAAGGTAGGATGATCTTCAGGGGGTTAGAGATAGGTTTTTTAAGGGGGGTTTGGGTGAGTTAGAGTAGGGGTATGTGGGTGGTGGGTTGCAATGTTGGGGGGGTATTGTATTTTTATTTTCAGGTAAAAGAGCTGATTACTTTGTGGCAATGCCCCGCAAAAAGCCCTTTTAAGTGCTAGTAAAAGAGCTGATTACTTTGGTAGTTTAGAATAGCGTAGGGCATTTTTTTATTTTGGGGGGATTTTTTATTTTATTAGGGGGCTTAGATTAGGTGTAATTAGTTTAAACATCTTGTAATTCTTTTTTATTTTTTGTAATTTAGTGTTTGTTTTTTTTGTATTATAGAATAGTTTATTTTATTGTATTTTAAGTTAGCTAATTGTAGGTAATTGATTTAATTAATTTAATGATAGTGCAGTGTTAGGTGTATTTGTAACTTAGGTTAGGATTTATTTTACAGGTAATTTTGTACTTATTTTAACTAGGTAGCTATTAAATATTTATTTTACAGGTAATTTTGTACTTATTTTAACTAGGTAGCTATTAAATAGTTATTAACTATTTAATAGCTTTTGTACCTAGTTAAAATAAATACAAAGTTGCCTGTAAAATAAATATAAATCCTAAAATAGCTACAATATAATTATTAATTATATTGTAGCTATATTAGGGTTTATTTTCTAGGTAACTATTTAGTTTTAAATAGGATTAATTTATTTAATTTTTGGAATATTATGTTGTTTAATTTAAATTATATTTATGTTAGGGGGTGTTAGGGTTAGGGTTAGAGTTAGGTTTAGTGGTTAATAATTTTATTATAGTAGCGGCGACGGTGTGGGCGGGAGATTAGGGGTTAATAATTGTAGGTAGATGGCGGCGATGTTAGGAAGGACAGATTAGGGTTTAATACAATTTATTCTAGTGTTTGCGAAGCGGGAGTGCAGCGGTTTAGGGGTTAATACATTTATTATAGTGGCGGCAAGGTCCGGTCAGCAGATTAGGGGTTAATAAGTGTAGTTAGGAAGCAGCGACGTTGGGGGGGGGGCAGATTAGGGGTTAATAAATATAATATAGGGGTCGGCGATGTTAGGGGCAGCAGATTAGGGGTTTATAGCTATAATGTAGGTGGCGGCGGTGTCCGGTCGGCAGATTACGGGTTAAAATTTTTTATTAGAGTGGCAGCGATGTGGGGGGGCCTCGGTTTAGGGGTACATAGGTAGTTTATGGGTGTTAGTGTACTTTGTAGCACAGTAGTTAGGAGCTTCATATTCCGGCGTTAGCCCATAAAGCTCTTAACTACTGAATTTTTTTGGCGGTAGGAGTCTTGTCGGTAGAGGGTCTACCGCTCACTTCTTCCAATACTCCAAATACTGGCGTTAGGCAGATCCCATTGAAAAGATAGGATACGCAATTGGCTTAAGGGGATATGCGGTAGCCTGGAGTCGCGGTGAGGAAGTGAGCGTTAGACCCTTTCCTGCCTGCCTCTAAATACCAGCGGGCGGCCAAAAGCAGCATTAGGACCCCTTAACGCTGATTTTGACGGCTAACGCAGAACTCTAAATCTAGGTGTAAGTTTGTTGAGGTATAAATCAATCTATTTCTTGGACATTAACATATGAAAAATAAAGCATTAGCTTTAGAGAAATGTGCTTGTTCATGGACAGTAATGAAATGGTATAAATAAAGTTGTGAAAAACCTGAATAAACATTGATGACTGTTAGTTAACACCAGTCTGATGCTCTTCACACCGTACTTTTATTTTTGACGGCTTTTTTGATAAATAAGGAGATCATATTCAGATCCGCGGCAGTATTGACGCCGGCAAATGCAACATAGTTGATGCTTTGATAAATAGGCACCTATGGGTGAAATTTATATTTTGAACTTTAAAACGGACCTGAAAAAGATTTTATATTTTTCTTATACTTTCTTTTTTCTCCACTAGTATAGATAAATCCTTGTTTCGTTTTACATGTGAACAAACATTTTGATCAGATGTTTAATGTAATCTTCCCCATTTTCCTTTAACTTTCCACAACTTGTTAGTATTTAGAAGTAGGTGTTTCATATTATGTTGCTTAGCAGTGCTAACCTGTAGAATAAAACCTTGAATTGTTTTGAACGTATGACCTTCATCTGTGATTGACTGTTCTCTAATAGATACATAATTATATTTATAAATAGTTGGTGCTCTATTTATCAAGTCCTTCTCCCTTCGACTGCAGGTTCTCCCAAGAGAACCTGCAGTCATGATTTATCAAGCAGCAGTCATCAGACCGCTGCTTCCTACCCTCTTCTCCACCTCTTAGGTGGACAATTACAATCTCTCCAGTTTTATCATGGCAAAATACCACTCATGTGCAATGTTAAATTCAGACAGCGGATTGCTGCCCGCCAGAGGAGAGCTGGGTCGGACAGGGTGAATATGGGCTATAATAAATTAACCCCTTAATGAACTATAAAATGGACAGTAAACCTCAGAATTGTTATGTCATAACAAGACTTACTTTATAATTGGTATAATAACTATTTTTTTTATTTTTATTATGTTTTAAATTAAACATATAATTTACCATTACATAAGTATTTTTGTAATACTGCTAGCTGCCCACCGCCTGTACAACTTTGTCTCTTGTTCGTTGATTATTCCGCTTGCTGCTATCAGAGGGGTACCAATCACGCCAATTTATGTCTATTGAGCGCCTTCCTTTATGCTCAACTTCCCTTGCTGAGTCTGCACATTTCCGTGCTCTTCCACACCACTCTCTCTAATGTAAATATCGGATTGCCGCTTTATTATTCATGCAATCCACTATCTACTTAGTGATTTCTTGAGCAAGAGAATAACTGTGAAACAAGATTATAATTATTTCTTACTAGGTGAGAAGGCTGCCCAGAGGTCAGTCAAATATTTTACTTACAAATGTAGCAATACTGTATTTTTACGGACTGTTGTCCTAAATATATCAAAAATATTTTAAACATATAATAAACTACAGGTATAGTAACACCCTATTTGGTCACACTTATTTTAAATATATAAGCTACAGTTGTAGTGACACCCTATTTAGATGAACTACTGTCCTAAATATATCCAACATTTCTGCTCTTCAAATTATGTCAACTTTGAGTATATTTCTTTGTAAACAAAATTTTAAGTAAAACAGGCATCATTTCCAGTTAATAAGTAGCCTTGTTCTTGTCCATCTATGACTTTAACTTTGACATCTGCAGAGCTTTTTACCCAAGAGAAAGCTACATATAGCTGTCCATGACTGAAAACAGGCTCAGGCAAATCTAAAGTTTAACCTTGAGACTTGTTAATGGTCATAGCAAAAGCCAATTTAACTGGAAATTGTCTTCTTCATAATACAAAAGGAAGTTCTGTATTTCTTGGGGCTAAGTCTATTAGAGGAATAAAGACATTTTGCCCTTCAGCTGTACCTGTTAATACTTGAGCAATAAATAAATTTCACAACCAATCTGGTACCATTACAAACACCTCTTTTGGTGTTAAGGTTACGCAAAAACATAATAATTCTACCAATTTTAAGATTGAGTTTATGCACTGGCATTCCAGAAGGAAAAAAATCATTTAAAAACTCAACTTGGTAATTATCCCTGTCTTCCTCTGATTCATCATCAATGGAATCAGTGCTGAAATAAGTAGAGGTTTCACCTTCTAACAAACTCAGAACTTCCTCATTGATCTTGTCAACATCACTATTTTTTGGACATAAAATGGCAATTTTTGCAAATTTAAAAGCATCAGAATCTTTTAACTCTTCAGCAAAAACTTCCTTCACAATGGAGTCTTTGCAGATAATTTGAGATGGAATTTCAAAGATATCTTTATGAAAGCCATGCTCGTTTGTCAGTATTCCATCTCCAAGCCTTAAAAGCCAAGAACTAAATTTAGGATCAACAGATCTTACATTATTTGTCAGTTTCAAAACCTTAAACATATGCCAGAGTGGATTGAATTGTATGCTGGATTCAACTATAGCTGATCTACTTCTGTGTGCAACAACAGGAAAAGTTTGCCTGAAATCACCACTGAGCAGAATTGTTTTTCCTCCAAAAGTTTGTTGTTATTCATCAACTCTTGAAGGAGTTTGTCAACGCATCTGAGTGCATCACTGGAAGACATGGTAGATTCATCCTAAATAATAATCTTTGCAGTATGGATCAGTGACGTGCAGTAATAGGAGGCAGGGGAGGCTGTGCCTCCCCTGTCCAATCAGAAAAGAAAGATTTTAAATAATATTTATTTAAAAAATAAAAATATGTTTGTCTTTTTTTTTTTTTTTTGGGCCACCCCCACTCCGAAGGTTTCACCCTCCACCCCCTGCCAGCGATTACCCACATCATATTTTGTACTGCGCTAGTGCGCTTGCGCTGCCAAATTAAATTCAGCATTCATGTTGCGCAATTTGGAGGCAGTGAGCCTGTCCACTGCCCTCCATAAATTGCGCAACATGGATTTGAATATAGTTCCACTTTAGCGCCACCCAGTGGTGACTCGCCGGGCCCCATACAAGCTCTAATGGTTCTCAAAACCACCTCCATGATGGAGCTTGGTCACACAGCCAATCAGCATCAGCGCTGCCAGGGAGGCGTGCCTGCTGGGCTGCTGAGTGACGTGCCGCCCGACACAGATTTCAGGCGGGAAGAAATCAAGAAGACTCAGTACAGGAGGTGTGAGCTGCTGGGATTTAGTGTGTGCCGTGGCGTGCCTGCCCTGCTGAATTGGATCCATCCAATGATCCATAGAAGGAAGTGGTCTGTCTGGGTCGACCAGACCAGGGAGTCCGCTGACTAATAGAGCCAGCTAGGGCTAGGAGGAGCTGTCAGTCAGCTGCTGCTGTGCGGAGGACCGTGAGGTGTGGACACCAGATGGAGGAGAGAGCCGGAGGCGACCTCAGGTAATTAACACATACAAAAACACAGTGTCAGACAGTACATGTACAACTTCTAGTCTTATACTACATATTTTCCCTGGGACCCTGACTGGGACTTAAACCGATTATATTGAAAAGTTGCAACTTGCAATGCAGTCAAGAAATGGTAAATTAATTCAGAATCAGAGGAATTATCATCATATGGTAAATTTTATGATGATAATTCCTATGATTCTGAATTAATTTACCATTTCTTGACTGCATTGCAAGTTGCAACTTATCGATATAATGGGGTTTGACCAAAATCCCATCCTCAATTTAAGGCATTGACTACTAGAGCCGCCACTTTTGTCTTCTACTCTTCTTATATAAATAAACCATTTTATTTTAGCAGCATGTAGTACCAATCATCCAAATTACATGATTGCTGCAGGCTAAAATGAAATGGTTTATTTACATAATGTAATGCTGCATGCATGTTTACTTCTTTACTCTGGTGCTCTGCGCGCATGTACAGCGAGCCATATCCCCTAAGAGAGCAGCAAGAAATAGTGTTAGAGGTAGCCAGGGGCGTAACTACAGGGGAGCAGAATTTACAGCTGGGACTGTATCCGGCAATCTGGGGCCCCTGCCTGCCAAAGACCTTAAGTTCCTGTAGAGCGCAATGTGCAGTTTGGGAGGGATAGGAAAAACATTTATTTTTTTCAGCTACTAACATGCTGCAGTGGGGATGTGACAGTGTATGCCCCCCTACAGATTTTACTGTTATATGATCAGTTTACCGGGGTTAGAGAATGGTGTGCTAGTGTTTGGACACTCCTCCTTGGTGCCATTAATTTCAAGATCAGTGCAGGAAATTCATACAAATCTTTTGCGAGAAACATTGTACAGCCTATATTACTGTTCTTATTTCTCACTGCGCTGTCAGCCCCTCCCACCTTGCAGGGAGCCTAGCAGAGAGGAAGAGCTACAAATGTATGTCTATTTCAAGGAGTATTCCTCTGCGGTGCAGCTCTGATTGCCCTTAGAACTTGTAGGGATGCAGTCTGTCTGTACTCACTGTGAACCCTCTGGAGACACAAATAGAGTATTCTATGCAGTTGCTGTAAGTACTGTACCTGGCAGCACTTACTGCCAGTGCTAGCCCACAGTAAATTTCTTATAAAATCTGAATTATGTTAGTTTTACAAAATGTACTACACATGTATTTTTACAAATTAAGGAGGTTTCCTTATTTTGCAATCGCAATGTTCATATTGAAGATTTTTGCTTGTAGAAAATGTTTTATATATACACTGTCGCACATATGCTGGGAAGACAAACTGTTTTTTTACAGCCTTGTGTTATTTGTTATTGTGTTGTAGTGGGACAAACCTGCATAGGCAACCAAAAGCAGTATTGATACTGATGCTGTACAGATACACTTACTTGTTTTGTAGAAAATAAAAATAAATACAAAAAAAATATTTATTTATCTTTTCTACAATTTCAATTACTGTCTACTATTGTGCATTTATATAAATCTTTTTTTAAATTAAATTTTGAGTGTGTGTTTGAGTGAGTCTGTGTGTGCTTCACTGGGTTTGTGAGTGTGTGTCTGTGTATTTATGTATCTATCTACAAATCTGTGTTTGACTGAGTCTGTCTGTGTTTTTTTTTTTTTTTGTATATGTGAGTCTGTATGTGTTTGAGTTAGTCTGTCTGAGTATGTGATTCTGTGTGTATGACTGTGAGTCTGTGTGTCTGTATGTGTTTGAGTTAGTCTGTGTGAGTCTGAGTGTGTATGTCTGTGTGTCCTTGAGTAAGTCTGTATGTGTGTCTTTGTATGTGTGTTTGAGTGAGTGTGTGAGTGTGTTTGTATGTGTGAGTCTGTTTGAGTCAGTCTCTGTGTGTGTCTGTGTATTTGTAGCACCAACAGATTCCATAACTATATAAATACAGGTATATGTTAAAGTGGCACAATAAAATGTGCATTAGTTCATTTCAATTTTAAAAAGAAGCATCTTTGCACTGTATTCACATTAACAAAAATGCTACTAGAAAAATATATTACTGTTTCAGGGCATACACACGTATGCTGCTCATGTGCTCTGGACCCTCATTCAAACATAGTGCCCGTGATGGTCTGTATCATTTTATTGATGACTCAGTATGTGCCATACAAGCTATTGATGGCACTATATTTGAATGCTGTTGCACAAGTCATAAGCAACATATTTAGGTATTCTGCTGAACCTGCAGTAACTTTGCAGCAGTGACGTGCAGTCACAGGAGGCAGGTGAGGCAGCGCCTCCCCTGGCCAATCTATGTAATTACAGGCAGCATTTATTTAAAATTAAAAAATAAAAAAATTATTATTTTTTTTTCATATTTTTTTTTTTTATAAAATAAGGTGACCCCCCCTACCCCCCCACCCCTCCACCAAAATCATGATTCTGTGTGTAAATTTTATTAAAACCGACTCACTGTTTGTTTATACATCAATACATTCATATTGCGCAAGACAAGGACAGCCGGCTGTCCTTGCATTGCGCAATATGAATGCATTGACTACTGTGGAAGTGTATGGGACGCTGAGAGACTGCCACCAGAGGAGAAAAGGTGCTAATGCGCCCCATACGCTTCCACAGGAGGCTAGCCTCCGTCCTGGCCGCCTCTCACTACTAGTCTGACTCTCAGCCAATCAGATTCAGAACTCGTCTGAATCTGACTGGGGCTGGCATGCAACCAGGGGCGTAACTAATGGTGATGTGAAGGTCGCCATTGCGACCGGGCCAAGCAGTTCTCCCAAACAGGGGGGCCCAACAAGACAGGTGGTGTTTTTTTATTATTATTTATTTTATTTTTTTCCCCAAAAAAAAAACTTATTATGACATGTTCGATTCACATTTTCATAATGACCAGGGGCCCAGGGGGCACTAGGGCAGCCAAGCCAATTGTCACTTTCTTTGATCAGAGCGGTGTGCGCTGCCTGCCCCGGCTGGAACTTTGCATTTTGGTGCGCACTGATATCTGCTCCCTCCTGACTGGCTGCACGCTGCGCACGCACATTTATCAATTGTCTTGTGACTGCACGTGCGGTGCAATCTGTCAGTAGCAGAAGTCTGGAGTGTGGTCTGTGGAAAGCCCTGGGTCCAGTGGGAGACTCTGGAAAGCACGGCAGACTGGCAGCAGCAGTGTCACAGCCAGTGACTACCGAGTGAAAAAGAATGGAGTGGAAGGTAAGTTAAAGCTTCACACACAGACTGAGGGGGGGCCGCAGGGGCACGGTGAGCTCCTCAGAGTCAGACTGAGGGGGAGCATGGTCATGCACGGTGAGCTCACTCAGTGAGCTCACCGTGCATGACCATGCCCCCCCTCAGTCAGCTCAGCCTCAGAGTCACTGTCAGACTGAAGGGGCCTGGGGCTGGGGGGGGGGGGGGGGGGGGGGCGCGGGTGTGGTCGTGACAGTGCACATGGTTTTGTCGGCTCTAGCTGGGAGAAAATCTTCAGAGTGAGAGTGAGTCCCTGCACCTGGTAATAAATGTATTATGTAAAGTATGCATGCCACATGGCTCATGGGGGCCTGGCCTAGCTCGGAGGTCCGTGGAGGGGGCGTGGCATATCGCGGGGGTCCGTGGAGGGGCGTGGCCTAACGCGAAGGTCCTGGAGGGGGCGTGGTCGGGGGCGGG